>NC_035435.2:30438602-30747526 GCF_002127325.2 Helianthus annuus
TAACGCCTATCTAAACCAAGATTTCGTCACCAAAACTTTTACCCACTGTTGTAAAATAACATTTTTGGAATTTTAAAGATTTTTAATAATTTTTACCTTGCTCATAACCTGCGGTTATGGCTACGGTTCGGTAAATACCGAATATGCCCTTTTCGGCCAAAACTTGAGTTCTACAAGGTCTTTTGACCCGATTCCAGTTGCTACTGATTTTAAATAATAAATGAAGTATTTTAGACCTTATAACTATTCGGGAAACTCAGATTTCCTGTAGAACTCGAAAAGCTCTTTAAAAGTCTTTAAAATGATCGAAAAACCCCTACGGGGCATAATATTAACTTAAACTCGTTACGGGCATCACGGAAGGTATCCTACTGATACCACAACCTCTTTAAGGCATATTGACTTAGGAAATAAGCGTAGGACTCTCATGGTTAACCGTTGCGCCTATTGCGCGCACGATTCGGCTTATGAAACTAGTTTTCATAAATTAGCCGATATGGGTCAAGCCATATTATTTTGACCCCGAAATCCAGAGTGTGAACCTTAAACCCATATAAAACAAGTCTCTGAACTTGTTGGGTCAGAATCACACTCCATTCTTGGTTTTCGCCTTTTCGCGCGATTAAACCGTATTTATATTTCGGAACCAACCGGTCTAGGCTACGGCCAATATAAAGACCCGTTAGGATTCTAATAGGTTAATTAAAACCTTCGTTCCAGAATAGGAGCCCCAGTAAAAGCTATCTGTGACGTAATCCATTAAGGAATATACTTGCAAAGGTAAATACTTTAACTTATTTTCCCTTATACGGGCTTGGGATACGGTATATTAATACCGCTTGATTGAGCATCATATCTTCCATCGCTTAGGTGGTTAATTGAATAATGTGATCGGCTCATTTAAATAGTCTTGTTACTTAAAAGCCTTTGGGGGGTTAATGACCGTTGTCCCGGATATCCTTGGCATCATTTTACGAAGTGGCCACGACCTCGACATCCCGGTGTAGGCGTACACCCGGTATATTATGTCGACATTATTATTAAAAGACGTAGCCGTTGGTTTTTACACTACGGTTTTACGCAATGTGGTGTGTCTATTAATCTTTAACCCGGACAGGATCCGGGCTACTGAACGCATAAAAGGACATGTAATTCGTTCACAAGATTTTAATAATTTTCCCAAGTTATAAAAGAGTTTGTGCCTCGTGCATTCAAATCAATTTTAATAAACATTTTCAAATGTGTCAGTTGAACGTATTTACCAGTGTAAACTGACGTATTTTCCCAAAAAGATTAAGTACAGGTACTACACGAAATTGGCTGGTAGTAGCTTCCTAGCATCGTGATAAGTCTCGCAAGCTTGATGCTGTATCTGACTGAACAATACTTTATTATTATTTTGATCCCCTGTGGATACAATTCGACTTCTGTAATACACTTGATATTACATTCAAAAGGTTGAATTATATTTATCTTTTTGCTTC
Organism: Helianthus annuus; assembly: GCF_002127325.2. Lineage (NCBI taxonomy): Eukaryota > Viridiplantae > Streptophyta > Magnoliopsida > Asterales > Asteraceae > Helianthus > Helianthus annuus. The sequence goes on from NC_035435.2 coordinate 30,440,087, forward strand.
CGCTGTGCATTCATATAATTGTGTGGTTTGACTATATTGTTGCCAACTACGTCACGGTAATCCCCACCGGGCCCACCGGTGATACACGTGGAAATCGGGGTGTGACAGGTTGGTATCAGAGCCAACCTTGAGTGAATTAAACACTATCCTAATGTGTTTAATCTCAATGACACAATTGCACATACTTGAGTCTAGACAAGAACTTAGGACAAATTCGAATTGTTATTCCAATTTTGTCTTTTTCTTTTATTATTGGTATTTAAAGTTTTATAAAGCAGGAAACATGCCGCCAGTGATATTCCGAGGAAGAGGAAGGGGAAGAAGAGGCAGAGGAGAGATCGTTACTCATCACGATCACGAAGCCGGGCCTTCTGGTACGCGAGCTCCTTCGACTACAAGGAGTGAAGAACCGCAGAGGCAAAGAGACCTTTACGAACCTGCGAGGCATTCCACCTCGCACAGCTCGACGCCATCATACCGGCACTCATTCGGGCCAAATTCAGAGAATGATCCCAACAACCCACAACCGTCCTTCATCCCTCTACAGCGTTCGGTATCGCACCGAAATTTTGACGACCCTACTCCATACTTCAGAGGTCAGTTTAATCCAGCTGACTACATCCAGGAACCTTCAGGTTTTGTTCCACTAGGGCCACAAGATCACTTCTCCGAAGATCATATGGACGAAGATACTGATCCGACAGAACCTGCTCGTGGTACGCCCACGCATCCAATAGAAGTCTCTGATGGGTCATCCTTCCATGGCACACCCTATCAGGGGCCAGATAGTTTCCAAGCGTTGTTTGACCGACATGAGTGGTACTACACACCACCTCAGCAGACATCACAACAACCGCGACATCCGCAAGATCCTTCCGAGGATTCACGCTTCGTGGCAGTTACGCCACCACCTCCGCCACCGGTACAGCCAGTAATGCCTGATCCGCCTAGGCGTAGGAGGACAAATGCTCGTATGTCCACATGAGGAAGAGGGGATTTCCACTTCAGCACCCCTCGACACTCTAGTAGTAGCCATTACCCGCCACTACAAGAAGAAGGACCTTCAAGTCCTATACAGGAGGCGAACTCCGCACCAGCTGCACCAAATTCGCCACCATTTGGGTACGACCAACCCATACCTGCTTACACGGGTCCAACGGCTTACAACCCGTTCGAACCGTCACAAGCACATTACAACTACAATTATGAGCACGACCCATATGTGGTGTCGGCTAGATACAATGCACGCTATCCTGACGGAGCTCATGGGAACATGGGAGCACCGGACTACTCAGCTCATGGGTATCCAATACCTCCCAGACCTCCAGTTCCGCAACAAGCGCCACAACCACGTTTCTCTCCTCCGGAACAGGAAGAGATACTCCAACGACTAGATCGTGTGGAGAGAGAGTTCGAGGAAGAGAAAAAGAGCCACCGAGGATTTCTCAAAGGCTTAGCGAACCTATTAAAGGGCAAAAAGAAGAAACGTGACCACTAGCCCTTAATAGTTGTACTAATGTAATTTCTACTTTGAAATAAGTCCATGCGTGGACATTTATCGTATTTCAGTCCCTACGTGGACTTATCTTTTAGTCCTTGCATGGACACTTATCTTATATTAGTCCCTGCGTGGACTTGTCACTTGTTTTTAAACCTCTATGTAGGTTTGTACTATTTAAAAGTCCCGTTTAGCGGTGTGTAATTGTATTAATATTTTGGAATGTCATATTATGAATTTCATTTTGTTATCACTATATATGAAATAAATCAAAACCATTCCTTTTAAATTGATCTGCCTAAATAAAGAATCTTAAGAGTGAAGCCTAGCCTGGTGTCTTTTAAGATCCGGCCAAGATGGTACGACCAAATTAAGAGATTCGGATTCCCTGTTAACCTCTGCAAGCATGTTGACGATCATGGCAGATGTGATTCGTTAAAATCACACGCGTCATTCTTATACAATAATCCTTTAAGGGATTACAAAACCCAAATAAATGATTTATAAATCATGGGTTAAATCATCAATAAAGATGATCATTTATAAAACATCCATTAGTGATGTAGTGCCTACGGGCCAACCTTATTAAAACATCCATTAGCGATGTAGTGCCTACGGGCCTATTTTGTTAAAACATCCATTAGAGATGTAGTGCCTACGGGCCAACCTTATTAAAACATCCATTAGTGGTGTAGTGCCTATGGGCCGTAATAATTGTCTTATAAGGACAGAAGACAGTGGCGGTCTATGACTCCCTGTCAGAAAGGGGTAAAAGAACTACGGTTCAAACCTCTATGCCTTTGATTCTCTGAAATCTCGGCTAATATTATAAAGCATCCTCGTGATTAGGCTTTACGCCGCCAATATTATTATTATAGCTAAAATAGGATATATTCAAATCCTAAGATTAAGTGAGTAATAAGTTAACCAAATATGGTCTCCGTTACCATGGTTAACGAATTGTCATAAAAGACAATTCTATAATAATCTCCTGAATAAAATTTTGTTATCTTCTGTAACAGATTCAAGTTACAATGGCGGATCCCAATGGAGAGAACAGCCATACAAACGAAGATGACTACGATAATGCGCAGGTGCATCTGACCGGCGCACAGCTAAAGGCTCTGATTGACAATGTTGTTCAGGCAGCTCTGGATCGTCAATATACCGAGTCTCATAGCAGATCTGTATCAAAACCACTCTCCAAACCAAAATCACAATCCAAACCACTCCCCAAACCCAAGAAAGATGACGATAATCACTCGTCCGCTGAGAATAGTATTCGTCGAGAACGAGAATATACTGATGCGTCCGGTGCCAAGGGTTGCACCTACAAGTACTTCGTGTCTTGTAAGCCCCGGGAATTCACAGGGGAGAAGGGTGCTGTGGATTGTATCACCTGGCTGGATGAGATGGACACTATTGTGGACATCAGTGGGTGTGCGGAGAAGGATGTGGTGAAGTTTGTGTCACAATCATTTAAGGGCGAGGCCCTAGCGTGGTGGAGAGCGTTGGTACAGGCATCCGGTAAGTCTGCTCTATACAAGATGACATGGGAGGAATTTATTGCTCTCATTAAGGAAAACTACTGTCCTCAGCATGAGGTAGAGAAGATCGAGTCTGATTTTGTGTCACTGGTGATGACAAACCTTGACTGCCAGGCCTATTTGACGAGCTTCAATACGATGTCTCGCCTGGTCCCGTACCTTGTGACAACAGAGTCCAGGAGAATCGCCCGTTTCATTGGGGGCTTAGAGCCTGCGATAAAGGCTAGTGTGAAGGCCTCTCGGCCGACGACCTTCAGGTCAGTAACTGACCTCTCCTTGTCTCTCACTTTAGATGCTGTCCGTCTGAGGACGCTAAGGAGCAAGGAGGCGGAAAAGAGGAAACGTGAGGACGACACCTCACGGAGGTCAGGAAAGAAACACCGTGGAAACGGTGAAGGCAAGAGAGGAACTGAAGCAAAGAAAGATGGGCAAGCTGGAGAAAGGCCCAAATGCAAAGTCTGCCAGAAACCCCATTCGGGAAAATGTAGGTTTGGGTCAAATTCACAGTCCCAGCCAAAGTCTTTTGCCTGTGGACTATGCAAGTCCAAGGACCATAAGACGGTGGACTGCAAGAAAATCAAGGATGCAACATGCTATGGTTGCAACGAAAAGGGGCATATCAAGAGTAACTGTCCCAAGAATGCCAGGAAACCAGAAGAGAACAAGAAGACAAATGCGAGAGTCTTCCGTATGGATGCAAAGGAGGCTGTGCTGAACGACAATGTACTTACAGGTACTTTTCTCGTAAATAATATATTTGCAAGAGTACTTTTCGATTCAGGCGCTGATAAATCCTTTGTAGACCAAAAATTTTGCAAACTACTGAATATGCCTATCAAAACCCTAGATATGAAATACGAGGTAGAGTTAGCAGACGGCACGATAGAAACCGTCTCCACTGTTCTAGAGGGATGTGAAATGTCCATTAAGAACCACTCTTTTCCTCTATCTCTACTTCCCTTCAAACTAGCGGGTTTCGATATAGTTCTAGGCATGGACTGGTTATCCCGTAATCAGGCCCAAATCATTTGCGGCAAAAGGCATATACTGCTAAAGACTCCGAGTGGTGAATCGCTTACCATTCGAGGAGACACGCAGTATGGGTTGCCCGAAGATGTATCTATGCTCAAAGCTTCTAGGTGTTTGAACAGAGGCTGTGTCATTTACATGGCTCAGGTGATAATTGAAGAGCCTAAGCCGAAGATAGAGGACCTTCCTGTTATTTCTGAATATCCCGAGGTTTTCCTCGAAGAACTACCTGGTTTACCACCAGATAGACAAGTGGAGTTCAGAATATATATCATTCCTGGAGCAGCTCCTATAGCTAGAGCGCCCTACAGGCTAGCTTCGACGGAAATGAAGGAACTGAGGACCCAGTTGGATGAACTGTTGGCAAAAGGTTTTATCAGACCTAGTTTGTCTCCCTTGGGAGCACCTGTTCTGTTTGTGAAGAAGAAGGACGGATCGATGCGTTTATGCATCGATTACCGAGAACTAAACAAAGTTACCATCAAGAATAGATATCCCTTACCAAGGATCGACGATCTGTTCGATCAGCTGCAAGGAGCGAGCTACTTCTCGAAGATCGACTTAAGGTCGGGCTATCATCAGCTAAAGGTCAGAGATGAAGATGTGCATAAGACAGCATTTAGGACTCGCTATGGTCATTACGAGTTCCTAGTGATGCCTTTTGGGCTCACAAATGCACCGGCTGCGTTCATGGATCTCATGAATCGCGTCTGCAAGCCGTACTTGGACAAATTTGTCATAGTCTTCATCGACGACATCCTTATATATTCCAAAAACCAAGCTGACCACGAGAAGCACCTCCGTTGCATTCTCGAATTACTACAGCGTGAGAAACTCTACGCCAAATTCTCGAAATGTAAGTTCTGGCTACGAGAGGTTCAGTTTTTGGGTCACGTTGTAAGTGAGCGTGGTATCCAGGTGGATCCCGCTAAGGTAGAGGCAGTCATGAACTGGCAAGAGCCGAAGACTCCTACCGAAATTCGTAGTTTCCTGGGGTTAGCAGGATACTACAGGAGATTTATTGAGAATTTTTCAAGGATTGCTGCACCCTTGACTTCCCTAACCAAGAAGAAAGAAAAATTCATTTGGGGCCCAAAGCAGCAAGAATCTTTCGAAATCCTGAAGCAAAAGCTAAGCAACGCTCCTGTGTTGACATTACCGGAAGGTACTGATGAGTTCGTAGTTTACTGCGACGCATCACACACAGGCATGGGGTGTGTGCTTATGCAGAAGGGCAAGGTGATTGCCTATGCTTCAAGACAACTAAAGGTGCACGAAAAGAATTACACCACCCATGATTTGGAGTTGGGTGCCGTTGTATTTGCACTAAAATTATGGAGGCATTACCTTTATGGTATTAAATTTGTGATTTATTCTGATCACAAAAGCCTCCAACACCTGTTCAACCAGAAGGAGTTGAACATGAGGCAGCGCCGCTGGATGGAAACCTTGAATGACTATGATTGTGAGATCAGGTACCATCCCGGTAAGGCGAATGTAGTCGCTGATGCCCTGAGCAGAAAGGAAAGGGTAAAACCGATTCGAATCAATGCCAAGAGCATTGAAGTCAAGAACAATTTGATTGAGAGGATATTAGCTGCACAGCGAGAGTCTGTGTTGGAAGCTAATTATCCTAAGGAAAAGTTAGGAGTAACTGAAGAACAGTTGACTCTTAGCAAGGATGGAATCCTTCGATTAAACGGACGAATATGGGTTCCAATTTATGGAGGACTACGAGATGTTATCCTCCAGGAAGCCCATAGTTCCAAATATTCGGTCCATCCGGGAGCAGATAAAATGTATCAAGACTTAAAGGCAAACTATTGGTGGATAGGCTTGAAAAAGTCTGTAGCCGCCCATGTAGCAAAGTGCTTGACTTGTGCTCAAGTCAAAGCCGAGCACCAAAAGCCGTCTGGCTTGCTACAACAGCCTGAACTTCCCGAGTGGAAGTGGGAATGCGTAACTATGGACTTCATAGCCAAGTTACCCAAAACCAGGAAAGGAAACGATACAATATGGGTTATAGTCGATAGGCTGACTAAATCATCTCATTTTCTACCCATCAAGGAGACGTATAGCTCCGATATGCTAGCCCAACTTTATGTTGATAAGATTGTAGCCTTACACGGCATACCTGTGTCTATTATCTCCGACAGGGATACTAGATACACGTCTCATTTCTGGAAGAGTTTCCAGCAATCTTTGGGCACGCGTTTGAACTTCAGTACGGCTTACCATCCACAGACGGACGGTCAGAGTGAGCGTACCATTCAAACGTTAGAGGACATGCTACGCGCGTGTGCTATAGATTTAGGTGGTAACTGGGATAATAACCTACCCCTAATCGAATTCTCCTACAATAATAGCTACCATACCAGCATAAAGGCTGCGCCTTTTGAGGCATTATACGGTAGGAAATGTAGATCGCCTGTTTGTTGGGCGGAAGTAGGAGAGGTCCAATTATCGGGACCAGAGATAGTTTTCCAAACAACGGACAAGATTGTCCAGATACGGGAACGTCTCAAGGCTGCCCGTGATAGGCAGAAAAGCTACGCTGATCCGAAGCGTAAGGACCTTCACTTTGATGTAGGTGAAAAGGTGTTGCTTAAAGTGTCGCCCTGGAAGGGGGTGATGCGTTTCGGCAAGAAGGGCAAGCTGAGTCCGAGATACATAGGACCTTTTGAGGTTATTGAACGTGTCGGGTCAGTTGCCTATAAATTGAATTTGCCTGAAGAGCTCAATGGAATTCACAATGTGTTCCACATCTGCAATCTCAAGAAGTGCTTCGCCGATGAATCATTGGTGATTCCACACACAGATGTGCATATAGATGAGAGCTTAAAATTTGTAGAGAAACCGTTGTCGATTGAAGATCGACAGGTGAAAAAGCTTCGCAGAAAGCACGTACCTATTGTAAAGGTCAAGTGGGATGCTCGTAGAGGTCCCGAATATACGTGGGAAGTCGAAGCCACAATGAAAGAAAAGTACCCCTATTTATTTGAGTAAATCTCGGGTCGAGATTTATTTTAAGCGGGTGAGGATGTAACACCTCGAATTTTTGTGTCCAATAATGTGTTAACACGTGTCATTTGATTACACGTGGCATTGATATTAAATAAAGGACTAATATTGACTAACCTTGAAAGTATGTAAATTAGAGGGTTATAAATGTCAACCAAGGGTAAATATACTGTATGGTAACCCTAAAAGGATGCTCGTACCTTCAAATGAATAAATCATGGATCGTACGGAAGCAAAACGCGGAAGAAAGTGAGAGATTACAAGCTACAGGGGTTAACCGTGTCAACATGTATAATTATACCTCTGAGTGACCCTTTAACGTTCCCAAGGCTTTGTAACAGTATAATACACTCACTAGAATGCAATATATAAATTTCGCGAAGTTCCGTTTTAAAACGAGAAAGTTACGATCGAGTTCGTATGAGAAAGGTTAAAAGCGTCAATAATATAATATTAAGGCTTTCCGGATAATAAATAAATTAACCGGGGGCTTAACAATGCGGGTAAATAACGCGAGGTCCTTAACTGTAATTAATCAAGGGCCATATCGCAAAGTTACCCCTTCAAACCCGAAAGGTCAAGTAATTAATTACCAAGATTTTATAATCATTACTAAAAGATTTAAAAAGATTTATTTTTAACCCCTTACGGACCGTAAAGGGTATGCCTTACGGACCGTAAGGAGGGGGAATGATTGCTGATGATCCGCCTATGGCTTACGGACCGCAAGGCCGAAGCCATACGGTCCGTAAGCAACGCCCAGCGACAGATTGTTGACTGTTGGCTGATTTAAACGGCCAAAAAAGGAGTAATGGGTTTCTCAGAAGTATGGATGCCCCCTACTCGACCCATAACTCTCTAGAACACATGCCATCCATCCATGATCAGTTGTAGAGTGATGTGTGATGATCTTGGACCATGTCCTTAATTATAAATAGACCTCTTATGTTCATAACTTTCATCACAACTCAAAACACTTCTCTGGTCACTTCTAAGAGCTCTCAAGCACTCTTCTTTGTTCTATAAGCAAGTCTCAACTTCTGTAAGTCGTTTAGATCTTTTGTAGTTCAATTTATACTAAGTAAATAGCTAAAAACCAAACCGCCGTAAATACGGTTTGACTTCAAAATAAATCCGTAATGGCTCAGGATTATGACGGATCAAAAGTAGTTATGAGTTGGTATTTATGTGGGTAATAAACCTCTAAAAGGGTTCCCTCTGATCACCACTCTAACTAGCTCAAATGTCGAGTCAAACGAATGCTTAAAAAGTCAACAAAAAGCTATTTTTGCGATTCTTACATAATCTATAATGCATATGCTATGGAACCTATTTAGACACTCATAAAACATGATATTAAGTATATAAACTTGTTTGCGCTCGTTTGAATCGACCATTTCCTATATTAACCCGGTTTGGAGCCGAATGTCGCAAAAGTATGACTTTTGCTTTGACTTCAGTTCTGACCCGTTTTAGTGAGGTATAGATATGCCTTAGGACTCTCTTAGGACCAGGTTACATGATGGTTTAACCCTCTGTGACCGGTTCATGAATTGTCCGAGTCTTTTACGCAATTCCGTTAATCGCCTAAAAGTTGACCGTAACGCCTTTTTAAAATAAAACGAGTATTTCGGACACGTGAACGGACCATAACCTTGCTTACTAAATTATAAGCATGTCCTTAAAGTTTCACGTCAATCCGAGCTCTAGAATGAGAGTTATGCTAAAGGGCGCATTTATAAGAAACTTTTGTAATAAACGGCGCAATTAGCATAACGCCTATCTAAACCAAGATTTCGTCACCAAAACTTTTACCCACTATTGTAAAATAACATTTTTGGAATTTTAAAGATTTTTAATAATTTTTACCTTGCTCATAACCTGCGGTTATGGCTACGGTTCGGTAAATACCGAATATGCCCTTTTCGGCCAAAACTTGAGTTCTACAAGGTCTTTTGACCCGATTCCAGTTGCTACTGATTTTAAATAATAAATAAAGTATTTTAGACCTTATAAACTATTCGGGAAACTCAGATTTCCTGTAGAACTCGAAAAGCTCTTTAAAAGTCTTTAAAATGACCGAAAAACCCCTACGGGGCACAATATTAACTTAAACTCGTTACGGGCATCACGGAAGGTATCCTACTGATACCACAACCTCTTTAAGGCATATTGACTTAGGAAATAAGCGTAGGACTCTCATGGTTAACCGTTGCGCCTATTGCGCGCACGATTCGGCTTATGAAACTAGTTTTCATAAATTAGCCGATATGGGTCAAGCCATATTATTTTGACCCCGAAATCCAGAGTGTGAACCTTAAACCCATATAAAACAAGTCTCTGAACTTGTTGGGTCAGAATCACACTCCATTCTCGGTTTTCGCCTTTTCGCGCGATTAAACCGTATTTATATTTCGGAACCAACCGGTCTAGGCTACGGCCAATATAAAGACCCGTTAGGATTCTAATAGGTTAATTAAAACCTTCGTTCCAGAATAGGAGCCCTAGTAAAAGCTATCTGTGACGTAATCCATTAAGGAATATACTTGCAAAGGTAAATACTTTAACTTATTTTCCCTTATACGGGCTTGGGATACGGTATATTAATACCGCTTGATTGAGCATCATATCTTCCATCGCTTAGGTGGTTAATTGAATAATGTGATCGGCTCATTTAAACAGTCTTGTTACTTAAAAGCCATTGGGGGGTTAATGACCGTTGTCCCGGATATCCTTGGCATCATTTTACGAAATGGCCACGACCTCGACATCCCGGTGTAGGCGTACACCCGGTATATTATGTCGACATTATTATTAAAAGACGTAGCCGTTGTTTTTACACTACAGTTTTACGCAATGTGGTGTGTCTATTAATCTTTAACCCGGACAGGATCCGGGCTACTGAACGCATAAAAGGACATGTAATTCGTTTACAAGATTTTAATAATTTTCCCAAGTTATAAAAGAGTTTGTGCCTCGTGCATTCAAATCAATTTTAATAAACATTTTCAAATGTGTCAGTTGAACGTATTTACCAGTGTAAACTGACGTATTTTCCCAAAAAGATTAAGTGCAGGTACTACACGAAATTGGCTGGTAGTAGCTTCCTAGCATCGTGATAAGTCTCGCAAGCTTGATGCTGTATCTGACTGAACAATACTTTATTATTATTTTGATCCCCTGTGGATACAATTCGACTTCTGTAATACACTTGATATTACATTCAAAAGGTTGAATTATATTTATCTTTTTGCTTCCGCTGTGCATTCATATAATTGTGTGGTTTGACTATATTGTTGCCAACTACGTCACGGTAATCCCCCACCGGGCCCACCGGTGATACACGTGGAAATCGGGGTGTGACAGTTTGCTTAAATGATGGAATTCATAACGGCAACCAAACGGGTTATTAGGGATAGGTACAAACCAGGTAACGGGAGTACCTTATCCGGAGACTATAAGCCCGGGTGACGGGTAGTGATTTATTAAACACGCAAACCGGTAATGGGAGCGTGAGTTATTGACATAAATAACCCGAAGATGGGTCACCTTGTTACAAAGTAATATCCCGTCCGTATGGTTTCGGGAACAATGAATTAGAGGGTAAGTTTGTTAAAATGTGGAATAAATATCTATAAGTTTGATCATACACCAAATGATGCATATTCGCTACAATCCATGTTAGGAAAATTTTAATAGATTGAAGACAAGAAATTATAAGTCTCACTTGAAATTTTGGGATATTCCGTATTGTATTTTGATGTTTTGAACGAGTGGAATGAGAATAAACGGGTTATACAGCAAAATAGCAAGGAAATTGCTGCAGATGAGTTTTGGGCGAGCCGCGTAAGCTTGGTCTGGTTTTACGCGGGGCGCGAGGAAGCTACCGTAAGTTACGGTGGCTACCCTAACTTACGTTAGCGAATAAAGTGTTACGGTAGATCTCTACTACCTTACGACAGCCCAATATTGCCCAGTGGCTACCGTAAGCTACGTAGAGCCCAGTCACTTTTGTTGAATTTTGCATATTTTAGTCAATCGAACCCATTTTTGAGCGTATTTTTGATTATGCTAACTTCTAAGGACCTTAGTACTAATGTTTGTTAAAAATTTTCAGCTTTTAGGTAATTAAAGTATGTGGATGAAGATCAAGTCAATGCTTCCGAACCGAACCCATTCAAGATCTAGTTCCGCAACTTTTGTTATTATTAGTTATTAGTAAGACTTATGTAAATGAAGGAATACTTATGTATCCTAATGTTGTTTTTGAACGTTAGTTAATCTATTAATTGCTAAACTAAGGTTATGTAAACGTTTTGTTTTAATGTTTATAATGAATAGTCTTATCTTGTCGATGAGAATTTATATTTCTAAAATTAGAGTGTTAAAAGTTGGTAATCAGAGCTAAGGTTTGTAGGATCATTTTGTGACCCAAATGAGTCATTCAAAAGAGTTCTTAGACTATACGAAAGGAGGAAACAGAGCTATAGACTCAAAACAGCTTGAATATCACTTTAAACTTCTTGTATATTGAATTAACAGCGATTACAGTCACAAGAAATACCGGCAGCACCTCGGTATCGATTCTGAATTCTGTTACAAATGAAAAGAACACAAGCCTATTTATAACCTTCTAATTTCGCTTGAAGCTACACATGGCTTGTTCAAGCGAAATCACCTAATTGACTTTCAAGCGAAATTATATGCATCATGTTCATACGTAAATTACTTTTGTCTCTTGTGAGTGCATTGTATTTCGAAAACTGATTGTTATCATCAAGAATGATATTGTGATGTCATCATTGATGTCACATGATGTCATTTTTGACGATGTCACACTTGTTCAGATCCGCAACGAATCCAAGACTCGATATAAGACGAAGTCGACAGATGAATGCACCAACAGACCCCCCCTCAGATGTTGACGAGTCTTAAGTGTCGAGTCTTCTCATCTTCAGTCTTTATCAGTCTTCGGGCTTCCAGAATCTCGATCTGGCTCTTGTCTCACTCTATCTTCTCCTGAAAATCAGTATCAACAAATAACTTCCCTCGGATGATGCTTTAACACTCTCGCATCTTCAGAATCAAAATCCTAGCTCTTGCATCTTCAAACTCTCTCTCTAACAGACTTCCCCTCAAAACATGCTGGGATCGTAGTCTGACTCAAATTCTGCTCACATATTTACAGGTACATCAACCTGGCTCACCTGCACATTCTCTACCCAAACCATAAGTTTCATCAAAGATAAGATACAACATATATAGAAACTCAGCTAATCACTTATAGACACAATTTGGACAAACAGATTTATCATGAAAGACAATAATGAACCACTTGAATGTACATCATTTTCATTTCAAACATCTTTAAACAAACTTTCCCAAACCTGTTCGTTATGTTCAGCACTCGGAATTTTGAAATTCAGCTTTTCAACATCAGTTGTCAAAAATCTTTTTGGATTTTTTTCAAAAATTTATGCTAAAACACACTAAAAATCTTTTTGGATTTTTTATATAACAGAAATGAAATGCAGTAAAGAAATATTTACATATAATATTTTTGTGAGTTTGCGTAAGAGGATCATATCAGTTTTTGAGACAAATCACCAACACCGTTAAGCTTTATACATTTTAAGTTCTAAATGATTCATTTAGATTGTCAGTATACTGATCCACTTAAATTTTCACACAAAGTTCAACTGTTTCGAGATACGAGATTAATGTCTTAAGCACTTAAACTTATTCGCGTGTCCCACCTCAGAATATACTCCCGTATCTAGATCCCAATATTCAGTCTTACAGGTGAGTATACCTAGATGATATATGTAAGGGGTTAAATTGCGAAGACAGTGAGAGCTCAGGTCAGAACTTCCGTTCAGCAGAGAGATGATGGCTTCGACTTTTGGTGGGTCCCCTTTAGAGGATCTTTTCTACAACAGCATTGATTAGCAATTTTATTATCTCATCATTTATGCTGAGGGCGGCGCTATTTTTCAAGCAAGCGTAAAGTATTCTCCGGGGACTAGGCCATTGCTTCCGCATTTTCGACAGGTGGTTGCGTGTGGCCCGAGACTCGAACCAAAACCAAATCAGAACTGAAACACCAAGGCCGAGCTCTGGACCATCGTAGTGACTGCCGCTGCTGCCCTCATTTTCGGCGACCAGAATCCGAACAGAACTCGGACTAACCTCTGGCACGTTGGTTCGTCTTGACCCGAGATAAAACCCGAACAGAAACCCAGTTCTGACCCGAGAACAAAACCTTCACTCACACATGAACATCGTCAACGCAGCAACATTATCGCCGGAAAACGAGAGAGAGAGGGGGAGAAAGAGAGAGAGAGATGTGTTTACCAGTGAAGCCTGTCGAAGTCAGAAGCACCACCGCCGCCGTCACGGCGGCGCTACCATCGTAGGTGTCGCTGCTGCTGCAGCTTCTGTTCACCACCAAGACTCCACCATCCGCCGTCGTAAGGCGCCGTCAGAATGACAGTTATGACCGTCGTCGAACCACTATCGCGACGCCGCAGGAGAGGGGTGGTCGGCCTCTCTTTCTCGTTCTTCAATTCTCTAGATGGGTGTGAGTGAAAATATAAAAAGAATGGGAGGTTAGGGATTTTGCGTGGCCGGAAATGTATCACCGGACTCTTGCCGGAAAACGGCTCCGGCGACTGGACATCAGAGGGGAGGCAGAGGTTATGGGTTAGGGTTTTTAAGTGAAAAATGAGAGGGGAATGAGAAAGTGAAGCTTAAATAGGTAGGGTTTGGAGTGTAGAGGAGTTGGGTTGGGCTTGGCCCGCGTGTATGGATCCGCATACCTTAAGTACCTAGCTAAGCCCAAAGCTCGGTTTAAGTCACAAACAAAATACGATCGAAAATCATTCCAGCTTTCGATAAGTTATTTATTTTTCGATTCGTGTCACTCGTTAAACAAATCGTTCGCGGATCGTTAATATTAATAATAATAATAATAATAATAATAATAATAATAATAATAATAATAATAATAATAATAATAATAATAATAATAATAATAATAAATGTACGTATTCCCAAAATGCCCTTCTCTCGACAACGTGAGTAACAAGCTCGTCTCACGACGATTAAGATCAAGGGTTCGAGTTGTCACATTCTCCCCATGTTACAGGAATTTCGTCCTCGAAATTTAAGCAAACGTCATACACTACGCTCCATATGTATACATAGACTCCATTACCATACATAGATACAAGCGCTTTCACGGAATTTCACAGAACAAACATGCAAGCCACATAGCACATAAGATCGTGTAGCCCAAGATACACAGTGTTCGTATGTATTTCACATAGCATAGGATTCCACAAATTTAATTATAACATCCATGTAACGTACAGGAAAACCCGAAGTGTCACATTATCCCCAAGTTCCAGAAATTTCGTCCCGAAATTTAGCACGCAGCCACTGACATGCTAGTGTGTTTAAACGTTTCGTGGGGTGTCACATCATCCCCTTGTTGGCTTGAAATTTCTTCCCGGAATTTCAGTTGTAGCTTCAGCGCTGGAAGTAATGTTTGTATACAACCTGGGATACATGCACACCAGCTGGTTTTCCCGTTCCCAGGTATACTCTGGGCCATGGCGCGAGTTCCAACGGACTCGGTCGATTAACATCTTGTTACACTCGAGGATCGTGGTTTCAACCGGTTCCTCAATAAGGTGGTAGAGTTGAGTCTATTAACTAACATCGAATATTAACCAAAAATGGATAGGTATTCCTCGCGGGAGTAGCAGTCTTAAAGGCATTCCTCCCAGGAACAGTAGTTTAAAGGTATTCCCCCCCCCCCGGGAATAACGGTTTGTTTGCCCATTCATATTCGGGTGAGCAGCGATGCTCATGCCTAACTGTGAGCCAAAGGATTTGTGCGTAGCCTGTCATAACTCGGAGGCAAAACGTGGTTCTCGATCCAAGATAATAGAAGTTGGCACCCCGTGCCTAGCAATTGCTTCTTACAAGTAGACAGCTGCAAGTTTCAAAAACCTGCCGTTCCCCTTGTTCACAAGGAAGTGTGCAATCTTGGTCGAACGATTTTGATCCCCCAATTGGGCCTTGAGGTCGTGATGCATCTTGTCCGCATCGGGATGTATCAAGTGGACTTGTGTGCTTCGCCCATCACAAGCTCTCGGAGATTCCCGTAAGATGGAATCCAGATACATTCCATAAAGTAGTGAGCGCAATTGCCTTCGAGTTCGAGCGGCTTCCCATGCCCCGCATGGGCTCAGCCAAAGAATTTTTCCGCTTGCAGAGTTTCTACTAGAGCGTTTCAGGTTTGATCAAGAGGTTCGAAGGAATGGTAAACTGTAACACACCTACCTGCTTAAGTTTAGTCTCCTGTTAGCCTAGTCCGGATGATGCCTAATCACGCATTCGTGATCGTTTAGGAGTTCGACCCCGTCGGTGCTGTCGCGTGTTCAAAGACTATGCTGGAGACTCTCGTGATCGGTGTAGACCGTGCAGTTGGTACCGTATGAGTAACGTCTCCTCATTTTGAGCGCAAGGGCTACGGCTCCCAATCCTGAACCATGCATAGACTAGCCCCCTTTCGGGGACTTTGGGTTGTCGAGAGGCACAAGCGATCGAGAAAAGCGGGCCTTGCGACGTCAAAAGTCGCGCGTTGAAAACTTAGCGTAAAGCGGTTTGTGTCGTAGAGATTCTAGAGTTAAGCGTGAGAGTCATTCGGATCCCCTACTGGTTCTCGGAGTAGGTTCAGATGTCGTCGAAGGAGTCAGGCGTCAAACTTTTGACAAGGTGGGATGAATTCGAAGTCGTGACTAGGTGTTGATCGTATCAAGTTCGAAGGACCGTGCTTGCGATATCTTTGCCTCCGGGGCATCCTTGGCTCGTTGCCCCAACGAGTAACGTTCGTAGAAAGTACTTCGTCCAAACGGTGGTTTGTGCAGAATAGGGTAGGATAAGGATCAGGGAGTTCGTGAAGCATAACGCGGGTAGCAAGAAATTATGCAATAGGGGTAGTCGCAATCAATGCGGTTCAACTTAGGGCAAACATAAAGGCTTTTGGATCAATAAGGATTTATCTGATGTTGATAAGGTAGCTGGTCGTACACAAGTTGCATGTGGTTAGAATAAAGAACGTCGCTTGCCGATATGGAGTGTTACGTCAATGTGGTTAGCATAGTAAGAAGCAGCTAGAGAGGAATGGTTACCGCGCGGGTCTGTAGGCTTTAGGGACTACTAAGACGTCTGACAGGATGTGATTTCTCAAATCACTAGGAAATCGAGCTTAAGTGTGTTGTTCTCAGTCGTGAGATTGAGCTCAAAGTAGCGCTTGCGTCGCCGAGGGGTTTTGATGCGAAACTTCCGAAAACAGGTTTTTGAGGAAGTATGATTGAAGTAACACATTGCTGGATTTCAAGGGCTGGAAAGTTTGTCAACTAAAGGTCGGGTTTGTTGAGTTCACCAAACTAACAAGAGATCTGGTCAAGGCTTCTATATGAAGAAACGTGGATGTCGCGATATAGAAACGCAAGAAGTGAAGATACCGCCCAATCAATAATTTTTGGTTCGTACGAAAGCTAGTGAAAGGATTCTCATGATCAGAAAAGTCGTCAAAGAATAACGGCTCTTGGAAAATGAAGGATAAGGTGAGCATCTAGGTCACCGTGCCCGTCGATGGGTTGTCTGGTTTGTGTCATCGTCGTGTTACGCCTCCACATATGCCGTTTTGTAAGAAAGATATCAACTTGTGGGGTTTTGGGGCGTGCTGAGGTATAAGGTTGAACTGGAACAAGGTTTCACCACGTAATCGAGGAATTTGGGGAACTAACTTCGTGATCGATGGAAGCGCGATACGATCGTTGATACTACAATGAGAAGCATACATCACGCATGCTTCCTGTGTTTGAGACATGCAAACAGAAATCCGTAAGGTGTAGGCTTACTAAAGTGCCTTAAGAATCCATGCCATCGGTCGGATGAGGGAACGCGTCCCAACACTCAAGTCGGGGAAAAGAAGTACGTGAATACAAGGGATGTAACCGAAGTTGTCGATCCTACTAATCTTGGCTAGTTGCTCCACACATGAAGCCCAAATAGTTGTGCTACTGCGCCATAGCAGTTTCTTTCCCCAATAACGCGTGATTTAGGATTTGCTATCCTGTGTCGCTTTACTCTCGAAACTTCTTTCTAGGATCCGCAGCGGGCTCCTAGGGGTTCATCGCGTCGGTTTGTTCTAGCCCAGAATGGAAATCGGAACGAAAATGCATGGGCGAGAGGGTTAGGGATAACTGGTTCCATGACCTCAACGTGTCGTGATTTCGAATCAAGGTTAGGAGATTCCACTCCCGCTTAGTGCACATCAGGGTTGCGTAGTTTTCGTATAATTCACAGTACTGAATACCAACCATACAGCTACGTATTTATGCACATATGCTACATATATACATACACATTTACACAGATATGTGTGCACAAGTAGATGCCGAGGACTATAATTACCATGTGAGTACCTGAATCTGACGAACCTTGCAATCCGGAGTGTGGTGTCGTTGTGGTTTCTCATTAAGGAACGGTTATAGTCTGGTTTCCATATAAAATCATTTTTCGTCTTAAAAATATTTTATATCTTAAACCTAGTTCACTATAACCAATGGCTCTAATACCAATCTGTCACACCCCCAAAATCCACATGCGGAGTACCACCGCTTGGAGGCGTGACGACCAGGATCTTAGCCACTAATTATTTCGAGTGGATTAGTTATTGTCACAATTAAGGGTGAATTTAGCGACCAATTTAAATTTTTCAAAACATAGTTTAAGTTCACAGCGGAAAGGAAATGGGAGCATGTCGTAATTTAAAACCACAAGTTTATTAACTGTGCAACTTACAAACCACGCACTCCTGCCGATTGCAATGTCCGTCCTAAACTGTTTCGAGCAACCTGCAAAGCATGCAGTAGGGTGTCAACATAAAGTTGGCGAGTTCACGAGTCGTCCAGTTTTAGTTTTTCGAAAACGTAAGTTGTTTAGATATACCATTTATAATCACGTTATGGGGAGCTACCCCATCTGTAAGCTTACTAAACTGGCGATACCGAAACCGTTGACGTACAGTTGTTGTGCCCCGAGTCAATGTCTATCATCATTGACCAAGTTGCAAGGTCTACTAGTTCACGCCCGATCTCCCCCGGTCACGGTGTGAGGTTGTCAAACCTAATAGCGCTATCAACTAATAACCCGTTCGCCCCCGGCGATTAATCGGTACTGTAAGCAGGGACTTAATGTGATAGTGTTTCGTTTAGTTTTGCTAGTTGTGATTTATAAATAATATCCAAACGTATCTCCCCCGGAGATAGTAATTTAAAAGTACCCAATCGTATTTCCCCCGGAAATAATAGTTCAAAAGTCATTTTTCCAAATATGGCAATTTGCCCGTGTAAATAACATCCAAGCGTATCTCCCCAGGAGATAGTAGTTTAAAAGTACCCATTTGTTTTTCCCCCGGAAATAATAGTTCGAAAGTAAGTTTCCCAATTATGGCAGTTTGTCGGTGTCCCACCCTGGGATGCATGCTTTTAGTGTGTGAACTCACCTTAGTTTGCTCGGCAGACAATTTACTTGTGTTTGGTTGGTCAACCATACCCTATTATGGTTATATAAATTTATTAGGTTCGTATGCAAGTAGTGTCACATAAAATCCTACACGTATCTAACACGTAGCTTATAGCATGCATGTCATACAAGCATACACGGTATTGGGCTTATTCTAGCATGTAAACAGTTAAACAGTAACAGCTAGACATTAATACTAGTACACAGTCCAAGACATCAGTTAACACATAGTACATAAGGCCCACCAATGTTATTGGGCCTGTCCTAATCACATGAACAGTCAACCAGTAGCAACATGTAGTAAAGTTAAGCACAAAGTCCAAGCATATCAATACACATTGTGGCCCAATAAATAAGCAAGGAAGCCCTGACAAAACCGGATAGTCTCGACTCGAGACTATGAGGTCTCGAGTCGCAACCACTGGGTTCTGAGTCGTAAACGGGAGGTCTCGAGTAGTGCGGATATGAGTCGCAACCACTGAGATCTCGCGTCTGGTATCGAGTCAGGATCAGGACATCTCGAGTCGCAACCTGTCCAGTCTCGAGTCGGGCTTGAGTCGAGATCATGAGATCTCGAGTCGCAACCGGCTGGTCTCGACTCCTGGAGCATGATGTCTGGTTTCGAGTTGCCAATCAAAGGTCTCGAATCGCAACCATGAGGTCTCGACTCGCAGCTGTGCAGATGCTTCCAGAATTCCTCTGAATAGTACTAGCCAATCAAATTTCATAAGCATGTACTAGCCAATCAGGTTTCACTAACATGTTCCCCATACCGAACATTTACCAAATTAGATCAAACACAGCAAATTTCAAATATTTCAAAATCTTCAAACAGTTCATCATGTTCTTCATTTTACTTATTCACACTAGTTCAAACAAATCTAACCTGAATAACTCTAACATTGTTTTATCAACATAACACCCACATTTTTAAATCCTATGCTTTACCAACAGTTAACCTTTATTAGCTTGAAACCAAGAGTTCACCAAGCCATCATATTTTCTACAAAAAAACAGTGATATATATATATATATATAAAATCAAGGTTCACCAAATCACAAATATTCAAACATCACAGGCAACCTCTATCACTACCTAAAACTCAAATCAGTTAACATACAAACTCTCAAAACTCATGTATATACCAAACAGTTAACATCTAAACAAAATCCAAAATAAACAAACATATAAATACAAGATATCACATGACTGACCGGCCGGTTAAGGACAGGTGGTTGCGTGTGGCCCGAGACTCGAACCAAAACCAAATCAGAACTGAAACACCAAGGCCGAGCTCTGGACCATCGTAGTGACTGCCGCTGCTGCCCTCATTTTCGGCGACCAGAATCCGAACAGAACTCGGACTAACCTCTGGCCCGTTGGTTCGTCTTGACCCGAGATAAAACCCGAACAGAAACCCAGTTCTAACCCGAGAACAAAACCTTCACTCACACATGAACATCGTCAACGCAGCAACATTATCGTCGGAAAACAAGAGAGAGAGGGAGAAAGAGAGAGAGATGTGTTTTACCAGTGAAGCCTGTCGGAGTCAGAAGCACCACCGCCGCCGTCACGGCGGCGCTACCGTCGTAGGTGTCGCTGCTGTTGCAGCTTCTGTTCACCACCAAGACTCCACCATCCACCGTCGTAAGGCGCCGTCAGAATGACGGTTATGACCGCCGTCGAACCACTATCGCGACGCCGCAGGAGAGGGGTGGTTGTAGGATCGAGTATGATCTCACTGAGGAGTCAATAGAAGCTAGAGCCTGTTAAAAATGTGGCGGAAACACATTTTAGCATGATACGTAGATGTACGGTACAGAAAGGAGTAGAAAACAGATAGATCTACACTTTAATCACTTTTACTTCACTTGATAACGATTGCCAGAAGGTCAGCAGTTCGACGTACAGGACAGGACAACGTTACAAATGAACTCAGATCAGGGGTATATATAGATATCTGGAACCGCTCATGTGACATGTCCACATGAGCGATCCAGCTTGGGTCGCTTTTGTGGACAACTGTCACAAAAGCGGTCCAGCAACATAAATTTCATACAATTACACTTTTAACCCCTGAGCTATTACAAAATAACCTATCTAGACCATATACGTTAATCTAACTTCACAAAGACGCAGGCTTTAAACATAATGTACCAACAAACTCCCCCTTGGATGAAGCCGCAGTCTTTGTCTTGAAAACTGGTCTTCAGATAGCAGCTTTGTAATTTTCTTCACGCCCTTTAGGCTTCCTGCTCAATGCAACTCTGATCTTTTCATGCTTTCGCTTCTCTGCCTTCTCTTCTTCCTGTTGTTTCTTCAAAAACTTTCCTCTTTTCTCTTCCATCCTACGATTTTCACGTTCACGTTCACGTTTAGCTTTCTTCTTCATCTTTTCATCCAATGCCCACCAAGACGATTTCCATTTGCTTTCGGAATTGATTCCTTTTTGAAAGCACAGTGATACCACACGCTGGAACTGTTGAGCTTGATCTTTATCTTCTGCTTTATAACGAATCTTGTGAATAAACAAGCATTCGATGTCTTTTGCCGAACAATTCACCAGCCACATAGGATCATAGACACGAATATATCTCAGCTCACTCCCAGCTCTGTATGTAATGATAGCTTCAGTTGTAAGACAGTTATACACCCAATCAATGAACCCTTTGTAAAAATCTTGTTCCATTTCTGGCATAGGAATCGTCATCATGGTTCTTGGAGGCTTTACATTCAGAATAGTTTCCCGTACACCAGTTTCAGGATCTACTCTTTCAACCCGTCTTGGACGATGAGGTTTCCATTTCAGATAACCTCTGAGAGTCTCATACTTGATATATATCCCCACATTGCTTTATCATTCTGTCTCACCTGATACTCCAACGTTCTCACCTGAGATAACTCATCGACATCCCACCATGGTAATGACATAATGTCATATAAACGTTTAAAGTATTGTACACCATATTCTCTTCTAACTGCATAGGCGTTGACTTGAGGAAGAAAACCCCAACTGATGATATCACCAAGAGAAATAGATCTATCACGTTGAAAAAACTTCAAAGGCCTCTTGAACTTTCTTTCATGACTGTCTTTAAACCATTTTGAATGATCTTCTTTCTCAACATTTGATTGACTTACTTGTTCAGCTTCTTTTCTCAAGCACTCGAACACATTATCATTTACTGCTTCAGTCACCTTCTGACGTAACTCATCTCTGTTTTCAGCTGCGAAAAACTCCATTAACGTCGGAAGTTTTGATGTATCTTCAGGGACATCCTCATTATCAGAACAATCCTCTACTTCAACCCTATCGTACTGATCTGCATCCTCAACATAGTTATACTTGTAATCTTTCTGTTTATTGATATCAAAAGATTCCAGATCAGCTTCAAGATCAATTGGATTCTCGGGATTTACATCATTTAACATCTCCCTATACACATCTAGACATAAGAACAGGGGTTCGTGATGCTCTACAATCTGATTCTTGCTCGACTCCCCCTTTCCCCCAGCTTCACCACTTTTTTCATTAACTGTATCGTTTAGCAGATCTTCAACGACTTTTTCTTTTGAAGCTTCAGTAACTCTCACACCAGAACCTCCTGCAGCGTCATCATCATCATCACCTTTCGAACTGTGACTGCTTGCAGAATAAACAAACTCTTCCTCATCATCTTCATCATCCTCTTCTTCTTCGCCACCAATTAACTTTGGCGATTGAATTTCTTCTTCAATTATACCCGGAACTGAGGATATAGGCACTGGATTATCTACCACCATTGAAGGCACAATAGACATTACAGAAGTTCCTTCAACAGCTTTACCTTTTTCTTTCATTTGCCTTTCTACTTCTGCTTTACGTTCAGCACGAAGATCCTCTAACTTCAATTCTTCATACTTTTGTTCCCCAGACGTCTCCAACATACTTTCCACAACCCTATTCAGCATGTAGAACTTATGTTCATGTAGTGCTTTAGCAGCCATAAGTTCTTTGTTCTTCAGCTTATAGTACTCGTTTTCACTTTCCCGACGACTCTTCTCCTCTTCTAATTCAGACACTCGAACTTTCAAAACATCAATTTCTGTCTGATCAACTTCAATCTTTAATTCCAACACTTTGTTTTCACCTTCTAATCTCTGCACTTTTCCAGCAAGAGACTTTTCTCTTTCAGCAATTCTTTTACATTCATCCGTCAACTTTTTGTTTTCTGCTATCACCTCGTCAATTCTCTTTTCCAACTTCAAGACTTGAGAATTGTTTGCAAAATCAAAATCAACATCTAGCAAATTATCATGCGGTATTGCAAGACCTCTACTTGAAGAACCATGTTGTGCTTGAGCAAGAGGAGGTGTACCAAAAAGATTTTGTGAAGAATAAAATGTTTGATATGGAGGTGGTGATGGTGGAAACAGAGGAGATGATTGTTGTTGTGGAATAGGTTGTCTGGGTGGAGTTGAATGTGATGGAGGAGTAGGTTGTTTTGGTGATTGTTGTGGTGTT
This sequence comes from Helianthus annuus, assembly GCF_002127325.2. Taxonomy (NCBI): domain Eukaryota; kingdom Viridiplantae; phylum Streptophyta; class Magnoliopsida; order Asterales; family Asteraceae; genus Helianthus; species Helianthus annuus. The sequence goes on from NC_035435.2 coordinate 30,463,291, forward strand.
GGTTGTCTAGGTGGTGATTGATGTATTGGAGATTGTGGAGGTGTTGGTTGATGTGGAGGTGTTTGTTGACGTGGAGGTGTAGATTGTGTTTGCATGATCTTTTGAGGACGCTTTAATACTTTTATCTTTGGAGTAGTCTTCTTTCTACCACCAGCTTTCTTTTTACTCTTAGGTGTAGATTGAGATGCAGAAATATGTTCTGGAGACGGTTCATAAGGTGCATCTTCTTTCCCTTCTCTCCTCCTCTTTCTGAGTAACTTCTCTTTTTCTACCTCCTCTCTCATTCGCTTTTCACGTTCTTTTGCATCAACTACCTCAAACACAGACCCACTAGAAGAACTAGTAGTGTCTTTATCAACATCGTCGCCTTCAACATCATCTATCACTTTCTCTTTCTCCTTTTGAACCTCAGAAGTAACTGGTCTATCAACAAAATCTGCTTCTGTTGTGAACAAATCAGTCTCAATTTCAATATGTGCTACACTAGCCGCCTCTTGTTCCTTTTCAATGTTCACCTCAGGAACTTCTTCTTCAGACTCATCTATTAGCATAGTTTCAGCCTTCTTCTTTTGTTTCTTTCTTGGCTTTGATGAAGAAACTTCACCTTCAGCTACCGGAGATACAAGTCTACGTCTGCGCCCAGACTCCTTCACATACCACTCATTCTTGGTTGGTTTGAAACCCTGAATTATCTTCAACTCTGCAGTATACAATGCTTCTTTCATTTCTTCTTCATTTCTCCAGTTTTGATGGCTTTCTGGATCAGGATCCACATAACTTGCATCTTTAAGTAAACCGAAGTTTTCAATCACCAACTCCGGCTCTGGATGATGAGGATGATACTTGATCAAGTTCTTCAATGAGATATTAGACATGTGTGCTTGAACAAGAAGATCATCTTTAATGTGTTTGTCAATACCAGGATAAGCACGGTCAATCATCATTTGAACAAAACGTGGATATCTCCAGACTCTAACATCTGACGCTAGATTCTCCACCATATAATGAAAAATGATGTGTAAGAAGTTGTATTTTTTTTTCAACACTAAAGCAGTTAACATGTTCATTTGATAATCCCTCATCTGATCATAACTACCCTTTGTGCGACTCAGGGAAATCAAAATACAATGAATCAAGAACTTGAATGACTTCTGAAATTTTGACTTTAAGTAGTTCCCAGTATTCAACGTGCTTCTGTATCCCAAACGTAGCATGCAACCCTTCACCATTCGTTCAGGAAATCTAGTTGGATAGTTGGCCTCATCAGGGAAATTCATAACTTCTCGAACTAACGCCTCGGTCACTAGTATAGTCTCTATCTTTCCATTCACTTCAACTTCTGCTGAAATCACTTTGTTTTCCTCGTCATACTTAGCACTGTTCCAGAATCTGCTGATATGTGATCGATACAATGGCCTCTGTTCTGTCATCGCTTTCTTTACTGGTATCCGATCCATATAACTCAGAATACTGCTGAATTCAGATAATAGAGGATATTTCTCCACATCTAAATCCACACAACTGTTGTGGACTGGATCGAACAACACATTAGTAGAAGCCTGCATAACAACAACAAAAATCAATACTTAGAAAATTTTGAACTTTTGAAACTGACCAAAAAGCGATCCCAGATAAGCGATCCAAACTCATTTCAACCATAAAAGCGGTTCATAAGCTGTACACCCTTAAAAACAATCCATATCTTTTGACTAAAAAGCGATCCTAGATAATATTTACACAAAAAGCGATCCGCCCCTGGTCACATAAGCGATACAAACCTAATATGCCTTAAAAACGGTCCTGGAATGTACACAAGAGCGATTCAACCAAATACACAAAAGCGGTCCTAGAGTATGACTTATGAGCGATTCAAAACAGAACCTATAAGCGGTTCAAGGTACATCTGCTCGCAAAAGCGGTTCAAGAATGATCTATGAGTGGTCCTCAACTAACCCAACTGTAAAAGCAGTCCACATATCTACAACGTGTAACAACAGCTTAAAACTTAAAATTGATTTGAAAATCAGATTCAGCTGAACATTCCGACCCTAAAGGTGTCTTTTAATTTTGTTAGAATAGCCTAAAACACCCTAGATCTAGATCTAAACACCTTCAGTTCCGACAACCCTCATCTTATGTACAAATCTCATCAATTAACATGTAATACAACACCTAATATCATCATGCGACACTAAATCAACAATCATTTCACACAAAACAGACATTAACATGCTTAAAACATGAATCGTTCAGACATACACGCCGACAGACATGGTTTACCACATTAAAACTGAAATTAAAAGAAGATTTACCTTGCCCATGATGTAAACAGTAGTAATCTATCACGAACAAGCGAAAACATGGTCAAAACAGCAAGAAATCTTGATGAACACGATAAACAAGTGGAATCGCCCCAGAGACAATCGACGTATGAGCGGTTTAGGGTAATGGTAGAATAAGCGGGCCCTGTTCTTTATATATGAGGGTCTGAACCGCTTATTCGACATACCCTATGAGCGGTTCACACTGTAACTTTTCACAAGAGCGGTCCATAGATGTCATAAAAGCGATCCACCCTTAACTTTTTCAAAAAATTCAATTTTTAATCATTTTTCAACTTGTTCGTTTTCACATGCTGGCACCCAGTTGACCAAGTCCAAGTTAATGACCTTTGAACAACTGATTGATCTTCCAAGTCCAAGTTAATGGCCCTGGATAGTCAGATTTGTGAAGTACTTTGTCGTTTTGTTACAAAAACAGTTCAACTTAATGAACTTTTCAACATTTAAACCAATTACACCTTTTAGCTTTCAAACATCATATCAGATCTTTGTTTGCAATCACAGATTAACCAACCCTCATCAGACTCCTACATGATCTGCACACAGGCTTTGAACTTCCAATCCCCAGTATCAGTTGTCGAAACTAACATGAGAAAAGAAAATCTTTTTGGGTTTAAAACTGTACAAACAGAAATATATACACACACTATTTTTTCGAGCGTGTTAAGGGATCATATCAGCTTCCGACAGAACACAAGCACCGTTAAGCTTATTTCATTTTAAACATTTAAGCAATTCGCATTAATTGTCGGTATATTGATCCATTTTAAATTCTCACAGAATTTTCAAACTGTTCGGGATACGTTAATAGTGTTTTAGAGACTTAAACGTCAACGTGTGTTCCCACCTCAGTATATACTCCCGTATCCGGATCCCAGTATTCAGTCTTACAGGTGAATATACCACAACTGATATCTGTTAGGGGGTAAATGCGAAACCGTGAGAGCTCAGGTCAGAACTTCCGTTCAGCAGAGAGATGACGGCTCGACTTTTCGGTGGGTCCCCTTTAGAGGATCTTTTGCATTTCAACAGCAGCGACTATCAATTTTATTGTTTCATCAGCATGCTGAGGGTGAAGCTTATGTTTCAAAGCTTTTTGCATAAAGTATTATCTGGGGACTAGGTCAGTATTTCCATACAGCAGAAGTCCCGGGATACTATCCCAGATATCACCGAGTATAAAGACCTAGTATCTCAGAATACGGGACCTTTCAAACAGGATTTCAGGGGTTACCTATATATCCTGGAGGTGTTCCCCACGAAAACGCAAGTTAAATTTAGTTTATATCCCAAACCGATCTACTAATTTTGTAAGAACCTACCGGCACATCTTTAGCGAGACTGCTTAATTGCATTTTTCATAACATATCACTAGCGTACTGTGCCTGTCTAGTTGATGTACTATCATTTCCCCTATACTACACAGCTCTTTTTGCATTTTTTAATGTTTTTGGATTTTTATGATTTTATCATGTTTTTGTATTTTTCTGCGAATATCTCCCCCTAAAACTAAAACATATTTTTGTGTTTTTGTTTTTAATGAAAAGCAGGAAATACAACTGTACAAACAAAAGTTGACAACACGATACGGTTCAAGTCAGATCGCCACCCAGCTCTGCTTCACACTCGATAACCCTCCCAGATTGCAGATTTTTTAACCCATTTAACTTTAAAAGATAATAAAATCTCTTTTTATCAAACGATTTCGTGTAAAAATCAGCTTTCTGATCATCGGTGCTCACATGTTCAATCCGTATTAGTTTCTTTTCGTAACAATCTCGAATAAAATGGTGACAGATTTCTATGTGTTTCGTTTTTGAGTGGTGAACCGGATTTTTCGTAACATTGATGGCCGCTTCATTGTCCACAAATATTGGAGTATCCAAGAATTGCAGACCGAAATCGCGCATCTGCTGTTGAATCCAGAGAATCTGAGAACAACAGCTAGAGGCTGAGACGTACTCAGCCTCGCAAGTTGAGAGCGCGACTGCAGTTTGCTTCTTGCACTGCCAGGTAACGAGCCGAGTTCCGAAGAACTGGCACCCAGCAGTGGTGGACTTAGCGTTCTGCTTACAACTACCGAAATCTGAATCAGCAAAACCAGATAATGTAAAATCACCCGAGCGAGGGTACCACAAGCCGATGCTTGGGCAACCCTTCAAATACCGTAAAATGCGTTTGACGATCGTCAGGTGTGATTGCTTCGGGTTTAACTGATATCGTGCGCACAAACATGTCGGATACATGATGTCGGGCCGGGAAGCTGTAAGATACATCAACGATCCGATGATCGATCTGTATAATGTTTCATCCATCTTCACACCTTGTTCATCCGGACAGATACCATGATTTTGTGCGAGGGGGGTTGATGCAGGACTGCATTCTGTCATGTCAAACTTATCCAGCACATCCTTTACATATTTCGATTGATGAATGAAAATTCCGTCGGGTAATTGTTTAACCTGTAACCCAAGAAAGAATTTCATCTCCCCATCGAACTCATCTCAAATTTATTCTTCATCACAACTTCAAACTCTTTGCATAACTCGTCGTTGGTGGAACCAAAAATGATATCGTCGACATAAATCTGCACAATCAGCAAGTGACCAGCTACTTCTTTTGTGAACAAGGTGCTATCTACTGTTCCTCTTGTGAACCCGTTGGCCAGCAAGTAGGTCGAAAGCGTCTCATACCAGGCTCTCGGGGCCTGGTGGAGACCGTATAAAGCTTTATCCAGCAAATACACCTTGTCTTTGTTTAGCGGATCTGCAAACCCCGGTGGTTGCCCCACGTAAACTTCTTCTCGAATCTTTCCATACAGGAATGCCGATTTAACGTCGAGTTGATAGACTTTGAAATCTTTCCATGAAGCAAAGGCTAGAAAAATGCGGATTGCTTCAAGCCTTGCTACCGGCGTATAAACCTCTTCATAGTCTATACCCTCCTGCTGGTTGAAGCCCTGGACCACCAGACGTGCTTTGTTTCTCACCACGACTCCTCTATCATCACGTTTACATTTAAACACCCATTTTGTCTTTATCAGCTTCTGATTTTTCGGCAGATCGACCAGTCTCCAGACACCCAGTTTCTCAAATTGTTGCAGCTCTTCCTGCATAGCATTCACCCAGCTGTCCTCTGTCAATGCTTCTTTATAAGTTCTGGGTTCAATTTGCGAAATAAAACATTTGTATGAGACTTTTTTCTGCATATCAGCTATATCAGAATAAAAACATGTAAAAGCTTGATCTATCTGATGTCTTGTTTTGACACCACTCTGTAAATCGCCAATAATTTGTTCTGAAGGATGATAAGACAGTGTCCGTGGCATCACAGTATCAGGCACCACAACTTCCGATTCCAGATTTGAAATGTCGAGATCAACGATTTGATCAACAGCCTCCTCTGATGTCTCATTTGGTTCCTCGTCAAAGGTAGGAGCGGGTTCCTCCTCTGAGTCGTCAGAAACGTCAAATGACGGAGCTGGTTCCTCTGGTTCCTCTGGCGGTATATGAACTGTTCCACTTGGTCCAGCTTCATCATCGTGAGTGCCCACAGTTGGCGTAGGAACATCTAGCGGTCTAGATTCCGGCTCTTGCAACTGACTTTGCTGATACAGGTACATAAGAGCAATTTCCTCCTCACTCGGCTCGGACGGCAGATGAAACGATTCCCAGAGTTTGTCGTAATCAAATAGGAATCTTTGTCCGGGAAGTTGTTGTGATGGCGTATGCTTCTGACAATCCACATGATGGACCTGAATCACCTTCCCTAGACACGGTACAAATACCCTCTTTAATGGACTGGCATATCCTACGAAAAATCCTTCATTTGCTTTTGCTCCAAATTTACCATCAGCATCGATGAACGTACACGGAGAGCCAAAAGGTTCTAAGAACTCAAGATTTGGCTTATAGCGATGCAACAACTCAAAACAAGTCTTCTTATATTTCTTCAGAGTCAAAACTCTATTCAGAGTATAACAAGCTGCTGACACTGCTTCACTCCAGAAGAAAATCGGAAGCTTTGAATCGGCCAACATAGTACGTGCAGTCTCAATCAGGGTTCTATTCTTTCGCTCAGCCACTCTGTTTTGTTGTGGAGTATATGGCGCACTGAATTCGTGAAGTATCCCCTTTTCATTGCAGAACTCATACATTTTGTTATTTTTGAACTCAGTTCCATTATCGCTTCGAATTCTTCTGATCGGCAGCTTGTACATTGTTTCCATCTTTTTGAACAAGACCATTAAAGCCTCAAACGTTTCATCCTTCTTTTCCAAACAAACGACCCACGAAAATCTTGTATAATCATCCGTAACCACCAAACAGTAGGAATCTCCACTGATGCTTTTGACGTTGACCGGCCCAAAGAGATCCATATGCAATCTCTCGAGAGGTAACCGGATTGTGTTGATCATCTTTAGCGGATGAGACTTCCTTACCTGTTTACCTTTCTTACATACAACACAATCGTCAGATAAATGAAATTTTTTAACATTCACACCTTCTACCAAATCGTTGTGCACAAGAAAGTTCATTTTACGAATGTGTATATGACCCATCTTTCTGTGCCACATAACCGACTCTTTTTCAGTCGCTTTAGATTTTGTCACAAAGCATTGTTTTTGAGAAGTTGTTGGTGTTGCAGCGCTCATGTCTAAAATGTAAAGATCATTAACCCTAGGGGCGCGCAACAGAACCAACTCATCAGGGACTTTAAACCCTGGTTTTAAAACTAAACATTCTGTTTTTGTAAAGTGAACGCTAAAGTCTTTGTCGCATATTTGCGAAATACTTAACAAATTGTTCGTCAGTTCAACAATATAATTCACTTTGTCAAACGAAACAATGCCGTTCGTGAGCATTCCCTGACCAACAATCCTTCCTCCTTGGGTACCAGCAAATCCAACGTAACTTCCATTAATCGCTTTGACATCATACAACAGTGCTAAGGATCCCGTCATGTGTCGCGACGCTCCGCTGTCCATTATCCACCTTGAGAGCACAGACTTGGGCAGCTCCTGCAATCAATTCACAAACACATCAGTTAAACAATGATGCCCACGACTTTTTACCTTCCGACACTGTACCAAAAACCACATTGCATTTCTCAGTTGTTTTCGGAAAGTTAAATGTAACGTTTGGCTCAATTTCCTTTTTATCTTGTTTCATGTTGTTATGAAGTTTGGGAAATTCCGACAAAAACTGATCAATTTCAGACTCAAATACAACAACATCATCACTCACAGACTGTGACTCATTTTTCAACACATTTTCCATCTTTTTAATCTCACCAGATGGTTTAGATTTCGCGATCCATGATTGTTTTTCAAAAGTTTTTGCTTTAAGGTAAAATTTTGAAGTCTTGGGGGACTTAGAAGACTCACCAATTTCGAAAATCGATTCTGGCTTATCCTCCGACTTCAACTTTTCACCTCGTTTGAGAATTCGGATCGGCGAAACCATCACTTGTTTATCTTTTGCAACGACCGGTGATTTTGGTCGAGGTTTTTGAATAGTCTGTTTTGGCACATATTTGTTTTTATCCTTAGGTTTTTCAACCTTCGGTTTCTCAACCACTTGTTTCTTAACCGTTTTTACCACAACCGGTTTTTCAATCACTTTCTTACACTGCTTTGCCATGTGGCCGACTTCATTGCAGCGATAGCATACACGTTTGTCATACTCGACAAATGTGCTACCAACAGTTTCTGCTTTCAGCTTTTGCGCTGCATTGAAATCGTCCACGGCCTTTTGACTAAAAATATACTCTTTTTCAGTCTCAGTGCTCGGACCACAAACAAAAACATCATCAATTCTATCTTTTGGCTTTACCAGCTTCTTAGTCATTTTCTTCTCAAAACCAAGACCTTTGTTCTTCAACTGATTTTTCTTGTTTTGGTTTTTACCCACCCCCTCTACCTTTTCTGGACTAGTAGGACTTGACGAACCAACTGATTTGTTTAGTTTTGAAAAGAAATCATTTTTCTTTAATTCGTTTACGCTCAACTCAATCAGCTTAAACACTTTCTGAACATTCTCAAATTTAACATTCTGAAGCGGAAACTCGATGTTGGAGTAAAGTTTGTCAGATCCAACCATAGTGTAAGCCACCATGATTGAATCATCATCCACACTTTTATCCTTTTTCGTCAAATAACGATCTAAAAAGTTTCCGTCCTCCTCAGACTCACTACCGGACTCCACTGATTTTGCTTTCTCAGATTTCTCACTATCATCGTCCAACACCTGATCAATAACATTTTTGATTACCTGGGATTCGTTGTCAGTGTCAGACGTAGTGAAAGTTATATCAAGGTTATCAGGTAAATCATTTTCAAGTGTTTTTAGTTTTATGTTTAATGCAGCTTCCACCCCATCTGGATATTTCTGTGTATAATGATTCCACATTTGGGGTGGAACGCTGTTGAAGGCGGGGGTAGCATGTGGCTGTTGTGGTACTATTTGCTCTAACACGTATGATGATGCCACGTAACTCATCAGTTTCTGATCAATTCTATCATTTTCTATTTTAGTCAACTCAAGCTCTTTTCGCAAAGATGCGATTGTGTCTAAATGAAAATTTACTTCTCTTTGTTTGTCAAATAAAGTTGATTGAGCCAGCTTGGTTGCTTTGTCATTTTCAAGACTTTCTTTTTGTATCATTTTTATTGACCTAGACAATGTGTCGTAAGCTTCTTTTACTTGGCCTAAGTCAAATTTCATCAGATCTGCATGTTGTTTCAATTCTTGATACATAGTGTCTTTTACAAGACACTCCGTGCACGGTTGTGAACAACTTTGACACGGTGTATCAGGGATTGAAACCTTTTCAACTAAAATCTCATTCTCACAAACCATGTTACCAACAGGAGTTGACTCCGACTCAGACACCTTGACCTCGCTGACCTCTACGACTCCAGTTTCTCCTAGACCTGACACTTTGTCAACTAACTCCGGAATGTCTGAATCTACCTCTTTCAATTTGCTCATAAGTGCTTTATCTGCAATATCCTTCTGAGCTTCTTCCGTCATTTCTTTCGACACATCGATTATCTCCACGACTTCTTCTTTCTCGGCTTCGAATCTCGGGCACGTACCGGTTCTTGGATCTTCAAAAAAATCTGCAAAAGAACCAAACACATTAGGAGGTAAAATTGATTTCATAGTATAGATAAATTCCTCCCGTCTAGATTCAAAACTAAGATCATCAGATACAGATTCCTCAGCTTTAGCAGAATCTTCCACAAAAACATCCGTAACAACCTCCGGAATCTCTTGATCAACTCCTTCAATAACTTCTTCAATCACGATCTCAGGAACAGACTCAACAACCTCAGTAACTGTTTTCTCAACCACCTCAGAATCAGAAATATCAGCCACTTTTTCATCAACATCTTCAGAAACTACGACTTCCGGCTCAGCATCCGTCTCGGTAATCTCTGCCACTTCAGCCGTCATCGCTTGATCGTCTTTTCCAGGAATGAACTTGTCCCAACTGAAGCCAGATGCAACTTTTTCATCATCCTGATTTACGATCAACGCCTTCTCAGGTTTGTTTTCAATCTGAGGTCTCTGAACTGCATGCTGTTGGTTCGGGCGATGATATATAGCTTGCTTGTAGTAATCGTTGGTGAACGGATTCTGATGGTTTTTAACCTCGCGATTCGGACACTCCCGCTTAAAATGACCTTTTTCTTTACATTTGAAACAGGTGACTTTGGTCTTGTCAAACCCCAATTTCTGATCTGGTCCCGACAAACTGTTTCTACCTGTGATCTCCATAAATCGCTGAGCTCTCCGGACTAAACTTGCCATACCCCACTTGATATCTATCAATTCCAGCTCTTCTGGGTCGATCTGATCGTAATCCTCTTTGGTCATATCAGGATTTCCGATCCTACCAGCAACCAACCCTTCATACGCTTCCAGAACCGAACCCAATAACGCGATATGCTGCTTTGTTGCAGTTTCTGTGATTTCATTTCCATTTTTGATGTTAATCGCTATGTTGCAATGCACCCCAGACACGACTGTCTGTTGATTTGACCCAGTTGAACTTTGAGGAGAATTATCTGAAGCTTTGACGTTCGGCTCATAGTTGGCAAACGGAGTTGTATGACTTGACTGATATGCATTTGGAGTAACAGAAGAAGTGTTGTCTGCACTAAAACCAGTATGAATTTTCGGACTCTGAACGTTCGAAACTACAGGATTACTCTTGTAATACAACGATACATCTTGTGGCATATTCGCCGAATTCATCTTCTTAATTTTCACCAACTCTAGCTCATGAGCTTCAATCTTCTCTATGAACTCACTCAAGCTATAATTCACGAAATCCGAACAGTTCTTCAACATCATTAAGTATGTTCCCCATTCCTCATAGGGAAGTGCATCGCACAATTTGTCTATCCATTCTTCATTTGTCTTCTCAATGTCCAACCTTCTCATCTCTAACACCAAATGACAGTACCTCTCAATAAGCTGTTTAGTTGATTCACCCTTTATCCCTGTGAAGATGTCAAACTCTTTCTTTAACAAAGCCGTTTTGCTTTTAATCATTGACGCGCTGCCTTTGAACTTTTTCTCTAATGATTGCCATATTGACTGTGAAGTATCTTTGTGCTGTAGTAGCACTAAAATATCTTCTTTTATCGCTTGCTGCAGGATGCTGACCATCTTCTTCTCAGCTTTAAATTCTACCTGTTCTACATCCGTCAGACTTGCAACTGTCTTTTTTTTTTCTCATCCCGTCTAATGGAGGCACATACTCTCTTTCGATCTTAATCCAACTTTCTAAATGATTGGCTTGTACCCAATTTTTAAACCTCACTGACCATCCTGAATATTCGTCCAAACTCATCAGTTTGGGAGGTTTCTGCATCGTACCAAGCTCGTTCTCTAGACTCACATTCTGCATAATACTTGCTTGGCTTTGAGTAGCACCAACACCCGAAAACATGTTATAGAAATCTTGACTATCCATTATCAGACTTAACGGAAAAATTTTTCAAACAGACACAATAAGCGATCCAGAAACTTTCAAGAAGAGCGATTCAGAAATTCACTAAGAGCGATCCACACACTTGCACAAAGAGCGATCCAGAAACTTTGCACTAAGAGCGATCCAGCACTTGACTTTTGGAGCGGTCCACAAGAACTTTTGAGCGATTCAAGAATTACACAACGAGCGATCCAGAAAAGAACTTTGGAGCGGTCCACAAGAACATTTTGAGCGATCCAGAGGTTTCAGAAAAGCGATCCAAGAGTGACAGATAAGCGGTTCAGCAAAACATACTTTCAGGCGGTTCAAAAAAGCGATCCAGCACCTAACATGACCATTTGGAGCGATCCAGAAAGAAAATTATGAGCGATCCAGGAAGAATTGCACTCAGGAGCGGTCCATATAAGCGGTTCAAAGATGACGTCAAAGCGGTCCAAACTTCACGAGTGTTTTTAGTCCACTTTTAGTCCGAATTTTGGTCCGAAACTTTCAAGGGTTTACTATTACTGTATTTCCCACCTACTGTCCAAAATTCAGTCCATTTCCACCGCTAAATCAGTCCAGATCTACAAAAGTCCAAGAAAACTACTTCGTATCTAGCAACTAGCTTACAACTGGCTCTGATACCAATTGTAGGATCGAGTATGATCTCACTGAGGAGTCAATAGAAGCTAGAGCCTGCTAAAAATGTGGCGGAAACACATTTTAGCATGATACGAAGATGTACGGTACAGAAAGGAGTAGAAAACAGATAGATCTACACTTTAATCATTTTTACTTCACTTGATAACGATTGCCAGAAGGTCAGCAGTTCGACGTACAGGACAGGACAACGTTACAAATGAACTCAGATCAGGGGTATATATAGATATCTGGAACCGCTCATGTGACATGTCCACATGAGCGATCCAGCTTGGGTCGCTTTTGTGGACAACTGTCACAAAAGCGGTCCAGCAACATAAATTTCATATAATTACACTTTTAACCCCTGAGCTATTACAAAATAACCTATCTAGACCATATACGTTAATCTAACTTCACAAAGACGCAGGCTTTAGACATAATGTACCAACAGTGGTCGGCCTCTCTTTCTCGTTCTTCGATTCTCTCGATGGGTGTGAGTGAAAATATAAAAAGAAGGGGAGGTTGGGGGTTTTGCGTGGCCGGAAATGTATCGCCAGACTCTTGCTGGAAATCGGCTCCGGCGGCCGGACATCAGAGGGGAGGCAGAGGTTATGGGTTAGGGTTTTTTAGTGAAAAATGAGAGGGGAATGAGAAAGTGAAGCTTAAATAGGTAGGGTTTAGAGTGTAGAGGAGTTGGGTTGGGCTTGGCCCGCGTGTATGGATCCGCATACCTTAAGTGCCTAGTTAAGCCTAAAGCTCGGTTTAAGTCACAAACAAAATACGATCGAAAATCATTCCAGCTTTCGATAAGTTATTTATTTTTCGATTCGTGTCACTCGTTAAACAAATCGTTCGCGGATCGTTAAAATTAATAATAATAATAATAATAATAATAATAATAATAATAATAATAATAATAATAACAGTAATAATAATAATAATAATAATAATAAATGTACGTATTCCCAAAATGCACTTCTCTCGACAACGAGAGTAACAAGCTCGTCTCACGACGATTAAGATCAAGGGTTCGAGTTGTCACATTGGGGGTTACCCATATATCCGAGAGATGTTACCCACGAATTAAGCAAGTTTGAAATTTAGGTTTATATCTCGTCACAATCTATTAAATGTGCAAAAACCTACTGACACATCATCAGTGATACCGTTTATCACTATTTAACTTTCCAATTCTTTAGCATGCCGTGATCGTCCACTGATGTACTATCATTTCCTCTTTTATACAACAAAACTCATGTTTTGAATTTATCACGTTTTTGGCTTTTTCAAATTTTCTAATGTTTTTGGATTTTCTGTGAAATTTTTACTCCCCCTAAAATGCAAACACATTTAAAGGAAAATTTGAAAACAAACTGTACAAACAAATTGACAACTGATATCAAATCACTTCAAATCGCCATCCACTCGGCATAAACAATCAGAACTCCCCCTCACAACAAACTATTTTCCCATTGTGATTTCAAAACACTTAAGTTTGTTTTAATCAAATGGTTTTTCCGGAAAATTAGTTTTGTTGATTTTCAAACCACTTGTAGGTTAGGGGATAAACTCATCATTTGTTCTCCAAAATACCACTTGTAAGTATGGTCCAATCAAGTTCAACTTAATGACCATGATTAACCACTTGTCAATGAAAACCACTTTCAACCACTTACAGGTTCACTCACCAACCATAATCACTTGTAAATCAAAATATAACAATTTAAAGATATCACCTGTAGATTTACCAAACAAACAGTTCAAGAATGATGCCGATTCCTGCTCCACTCTTACCAACCTGGGAGCTCCGGCAAGTCAGGAATTTATGGTGAAAATGCTGTCACCCAAGCCTGAGCAGCCTTGGGTTATTTTGGCGGCAAACATCTGTCCCACCAACATTTTGATTTATAAAATTCTTGAGCACCCTTCACTTTCCTGTCAACCATCTTTCCAAAAATATGTTTAACATTTCCATTAAACACCTTTTCAGCATCAAATTCTTTCTTATCAGCAAAGAATTGACCTGATATTTCAAATCTACCTTTTGATTTCAAATTATCTTTTGTCAATGGTAGAAAATTTTCTTCGTTCAACTCAGGAACGGAATTATCAACCTTTTTCTCAACACATGACTCCTCTGATTTTATGGACTACTCTCTGAACCTTTTTCTCAGGAACGAAAATTTTCTTCGTTCATTGTCAGAACTACTCTCTGAACTTTTAATAACCCATTTTTGTTATCTTAAATCCACTCTTCTTTTATAAAAACGTTTTGAGTTTTCACTATCTTCAGAAGTTGAATTCATTTTAAGTTTCTCAGTTGGTTGTTTCTTTACATCAACACTAGTTTTCAGTCTTGAGTGTGAAGAGACTACCTATTTTGTGTTGGACTTGGGACAATTCCAAGCTATGTGTCCAACTTCTTGGCATTTGAAACAAGTTCTTCTATCAACTCTTTGAGAAAACTTTCTCACATTCTTCTTCACTTCAGCAAGAAACTCTTGATTAGATTGCTTCCAAAAAGGTTTCATCTGTTCATCCTCTGAACTTCCACCTGCAACAAATTTTGTTTTTGGTTTATAATTTTTCTCATTTTTATAATTTTCTGGTGAAATGAAACCAAGACCTTTGTTTTTGAAATTACAATTATGGTTTGGTTTCTTTTGAAAATCATAACCACAACCGTAACCCATTTTTCTGTTAACTCTTTGTTGAATTCTTGAAGAAGAGTATTTGTTAGGTTTTCCATCAAGATTTAAATCTTTTATTTCAGAAATATTAATCTCTGTCAGTTTGAAAACCTGTTTGATCATTTCAGTTTTTACACTTCTTATTGGAAATTCTTCATCAGAAAATAATTTGTCTGAATTATTCAAGGTATATGCAACCTTAAACATTTTATCATTCAAATTATTCTTTGATAACAAGAATTCCTTATTGTAAACTCTTTTAACCGGTGAACTCGGACTCCTCTCAGACGAACTCGAACTATCTGACTTAGACTCCGACTTTGACTCTTCATCCATATCCAACACCTGATCGACAACTTTCTTAACTAACTCAGAGTCATGATCAGTGTCAGACGCTGTGAATGTAACATCAATATTGTCTGGTAATTCATCAGTGATTTCAGACTTTAATTTGATGTTTAGAGCCTTGTCTACTCGTTCTTCATTTGGTTTCCTGGGAGAATAACACTCAAAGATAGGAGGCGGACATCTGTTATACTTGACACTTGGTTTCTTACCAGTATCAGTATCTTCAGTCTTTTCCTTCTTGAATGCCTCAAGACCTGCAACAGTAGGATAAACACGATCAATCAAATAATCACAAGTAGTATAACTCAATAGTAATCGTTTAATCCTTTCACTCTCAATCTTCTCAAGTTCCAATTCCTGTTTCAACTTAGCACAGTCTTCAATACACTCATTCATGACGCTCTGCTTTGTCATTAATGTTGCATTCATTTTGTCATTTGCTTTCTCAATTTCTGAATTTGTCTTTTTCAGACTATCAACTGTTCTGTTCAGCACATCGTACGACTCCTTCACATACTTCACATCAGACAGTAAATCTTCTTTAATCTTCTCTAATTCAGCAATCTTTTTGTCTTTCTCATCACAGACATTGCAAGATTCTGAACATTTCAAACATGGTTTTTCAACTTCAACCATTTTTTCAACTATCTTCTCAACTTCGACAGTCTTTTCAACTTCAACAAGTTTCTCGACTTCAACAATTTTTTCGACAATCTTCTCTACTTCGACAACTCTTTCAACTTCAACTATTTTTTCTACCACTTTCTCAACTTCAACTATTTTTTCTACCACTTTCTCCACTTCAACAATTTTTTCTATTGCATTCATCTGTCAATCTTCTTTTGATTCAGCATCTCAACTTTATCTGCATAGAAAAAATTAAAGCTGTCAGGATCAATGCTTTTTCTACATTTGTTAAGATATTCTTCCTCATCATCAGTATCAACATCACTTCCTAGATCTGGAAAAATCGGGATTCTTTTCTGACTTGCTTCATCTTCCAGAACTCGGGCAACTAGAGCTGATGGAGGTATGTATTTGTCCCAACTAAAACCCTCTGCTTGTCCCAACTAAAACCCTCTGCAACCTTTTCATCATCTTGATGAATGATTAAAGCTTTCTTCTTTCCATTGTCAATGGCATTAGACGATGATGGTTGTTGCTCAAGCTGATGAAAAATTGATTTTTGATAATAATTGCTCTTTTCTTGATTCCCGGTTGCTTCTTGATTTTTACACTCTCGTCTAAAATGACCCTTTCCTTTACAACGGAAACAAGTCACTTTTGATTTGTCAAATCCCAGCGCAAAATTTGCTAGATCACGAAAACCATCTCTGCCAGTGATTTGTTGAAATTTTTCAGCTCTTCTACATGCACTAGCTAAACACCACTTCACATCCATCAATTCAAGTTCCTCGGCATCAATATGGTCATAATCTTTTTTCGTAAGCATTAGATTACCAATTCTTCCTGCAACCAAGCTTTCATACGACTCTAACATGGAGACAAGAGATGCCATGTGTTGCTTAGCCACCTCAGGAGATAGATTTTGACCATTCTGAATGTTCAAAGTCACATTGCATTGAAGATTTGTAGATTTCTGCTGTTGAGGACTTGATGTTGTGCTATTTGGATCAAAGCTTGAGAATGATGAAGAATATCCACCACTATTAGTTGTAGTGCTAACATTTGGACTTGAAGAACCATCAGCACTAAAAGCAGTACTAATCTTTGGACTTTGGCTGGGGGTAGCCT
The DNA here is from genome assembly GCF_002127325.2 of Helianthus annuus. Lineage (NCBI taxonomy): Eukaryota > Viridiplantae > Streptophyta > Magnoliopsida > Asterales > Asteraceae > Helianthus > Helianthus annuus. Next base: position 30,480,056 of record NC_035435.2, read on the forward strand.
CAAACTTGTTCCCTCGGTAGTACAAACTGACATCCTGTTTCGCATTTGGATTTGTCATGATAGCTGTCTTTTGAATATCCAGCTCCTGTTCTTCAATTTTCTGAATGAATTGTGCCAAATTCATACACTCGGATTTCCTCATGAGTTTCACAATCATCAAATATGTTCCCCACTTATGCTGTGGTAATGCCTCAGCTAGTTTATCGACCCACTCATCATCCTCTTTCTTAATATCCAATCTTCCCATTTCCAATACCAGATGGCAATATCTATCAATGGTCTACTTTGTTGTTTCATGATCAAAAGCTGAAAACATATCAAATGATTTTTTCAGTAAAGCCTTTTTGTTTTTGATCATATCTGCACTTCCTCTGAATTTCTGAATCAAAGCCTCCCATATTGATCTAGCTGTACCCGAACGTTGAAGTAACACAAAGATATCTTCTTTAACTGCTTGCTGGAGAATGCTGATCATCATCTTTTCACTTGTGTATTTCAATTTGTCAGTTTCTGAAAAGTCACAAAAAGCTTTATCAAGCCCACGTTCATTCTTTGGTTTTTCGTAATCCTTCAACAATGAACACCATGCATCAAATTTGTAAGCTTGCACCCAGTTCTCGAATCGATTTTTCCAACCCTGAAAATCTTCAATGTACATCAGTTTCGGTGGTTTCTGATGAGTTCCCGTCTCATTCTCACTGTACAATGTTTCAGCAGCAGTCACAGGTGCAACGGGTGTCGCGAACGCATTGTAGAATTCCTCAGCCATGATTCAAAGTCAAGTCTTCACAAACACAAACTTTCTTGTTTCAAAAATACCGGTCTCAAACGAGCTGGATCGCCTCGTAAAACACCTGCAAACAATCAAACAAACGATCAGTTTAAATGGACTGAATACGTAAAAGTGTGTGTTGATGAAATCAATCTAAGATTCGTGTCGTAGATTCTCGGACTCGTTACAATGTTTTTCAAGTGAAATCACTGAGTGAATGAACCAATAAAATGATGAATTCAATTGATCTTGGATTGATTAATTTTGACAATTTACTCAAGGATCTGACAAACTGTGGACGAAATCAAATCTCATTGGGCCGCTAAAATAATCAATTGCATGGTCTAATAATTGTCTTGGACTGATCACAAATGGCTGACAACCTTTAAAAATTCAATTCACTCCTATTGGACCGCACATTTAAGTCTTGATCATATTGTGATTGGGCCACTTGATTTACTTGGGCTGACAACAATAACACTAATGAAACCCTATTGGACCGAGTTTCTTTTCTCAATATATGGCTGTCAAAAATTATTTCCTTTCTTATCCTATTGGACCGAGATTCACAACAAATGACAAACACTTTTGAATGTCTGATTGAGCCGTTCAATTAAAGGCCTGATATATTCTCGTAATCATGTGATGATTTTTCAAAGTAAATTCAAATGATTGGACCTCACAATCTTAGTGGACGACAACAACGCATGGGCCAACAACTACTTTCAATACAACACTCAATGGATTATCATTGGACCTCCGTTCTTAGACGATTACTCATGCGATCCAAATATATTCTCGATAAGTACCATACACAACAATTAATGTTCACATGCACACTTTAAAAGTCATCACATGTAAACTTTAATGAACCGACAATATTTAAAAGTCTGATAAAGTCAACTAAAAGACAGATCAAACCGATGCAACCTGACACAATTCACATGAACTCTTTTCCAACTACCAATGACCTGACAACCTAGTTTAATGTTTCACAATTCAAGCGGAATAACTCAGAAAAGTGATTCAAGCGGAATCAACACAATCTTTCTTGCGGAATACCGGTTGAAGCGAAATCCTTAATTTCAAGCGGAATATGAGATTTTCAAGCGGAATCAGTCACAAATTGTAATTTCAAGCGAAATCACAATGAAAACTCAAGTGGAATCACGATGACATCAGCATTTCGAATGAAATTTCAAGCGAAATTACGAAAAAGTCAAGTTTTAGATCGATTTTAATGCTGAAATTTTGCAGGATTTGTTAAAACCTGATTGCGAGTATAATATGAAAGTTTGAGCCGATTTTAACGGTGAAAAATTTCAATTTTGTGAAAGAAGGTGTAGAAAACAGATTTTCAAGCTGAATTTCGCAAGAACTCTTCCTCTTGAGCTCTGATACCACTTGTAGAATCGTTTTGTGACCCAAACGAGTCGTTCAGAAGAGTTCTTAGACTATACGAAAGGCGGAAACAGATGTGTAGACTCAAAACAGCTTGAATATCACTTTAAACTTCTTGTATATTGAATTAACAGCGATTACAGTCACAAGAAATACCGGCAGCACCTCGGTATCGATTCTGAATTCTGTTACAAATGAAAAGAACACAAGCCTATTTATAACCTTCTAATTTCACTTGAAGCTACACATGGCTTGTTCAAGCGAAATCACCTAATTGACTTTCAAGCAAAATTATATGCATCATATTCATACGTAAATTACTTTTGTCTCTTGTGAGTGCATCGTATTTCGAGAACTGATTGTTATCATCAAGAATGATTTTGTGATGTCATCATTGATGTCACATGATGTCATTTTTGATGATGTCACACTTGTTCAGATCCGTAACAAATCCAAGACTCGATATAAGACGAAGTCGACAGATGAATGCACCAACAAGGTTAAAGACAAATGTGTTCGGTTCAAGGCTTGATCAACATCCGGTAAGAATTTATTTGAAGTAAATTCTAAATTGAAAGACTAGAAGGAATAGTTATTTAATGTGTATGGGAGGAGTATAATAATATACTCGAACCCGGGAAGTATACTAGCATAAACGGTTAAGGCAAGTTGTATACTTGGCCAAATAGTGAGTATGAATTCTCATGTAAAGGTATGAGAATGATTGAACGAATTATTTATCAAATTATTTTAACATTTCAGTAAGAAGATGTCGGGATGTGCTAGTGATAATATGTTATCCCTCACTACCGACGAGTTGAAAGAAAAGATTTCCGAGGAAGTCGGAAGGGCAATTGAAGCTAGCCTACAAAGATTCATGGAAAGGCTACAAAATACATTACTTTCGACTATGGAGGAAAAGATGGGTGAATTAAGAGAAGACCTTACCAATGATAGAGGTAAGGCCAAAGAAAAGAAAGGTTGTTGCTATAACAAGTTCATGGCGTGTAAACCCCCGATCTTCAACGAAGAAGTGGATCCAATTGCTTGCCAAAGGTGGATAAGCGATATCGAGGGTGTTTTTGAACGAACGCATTGTGATATAAGCAACTTCGTGGCTTATGGAACTGGCCAACTTAGAGGCCAAGCTAAGGATTGGTGGGACATACTCAGAAATGAAAGGGGTGTTGAAGTAACGAGGGCGATGACTTGGGAAGATTTTAAAATGCCATTTCTCAAACATCATAGCCCCAAAGCGGTAATCAATTTGATAAAAGAAGAATTCATGCAATTGAGGCAAAAAGGTGAAACCGTAGACAAAATCACGGGGACGCTTATGGATAAACTCAAGTTTTGTGATGAGTTGGTCAAGACCGAAGAACAGAAAATTTACTACTATCACAATATGCTTAGGGCCAAATATAGGGAGTTCATGACTCCCTCACATTATGAAAGCCTCACCGACATAATCAATGCGGCGCGAGAACGCGAGATTGAATTGAAAAGGCAAGTTGAGAGAGGTGAGAGAAGGGCTTTGGATGAAAACCCGAGTCACACAAAGAAGTCGAAGGTAGCTGAATCTTCGAAGAAGGGAAACGCGAAAGGAGGTTCCTCGAGTTGTAAGATATGTGGACGCGCCCATAAAGGCGAATGTTATTTTGAGAACAAACCTTGTGTTGCATGTGGCAAAATAGGGCATGGGGTTTCAAACTGCCCAGACAAAGTGACGGTGTGCTATAAGTGTTATCAGCCGGGTCATAAAAAGTCAGAATGTCCGGAATAACGAGAAAGAAAGAGGGTGCTGACTCAAAGAATGAAACCCCGAAGTCAAAGGCAAGGTTGTTCAAAATCAGTGCAGCAGAAGCAAACGTGGAACCTGACGTGGTTATAGGTATATTTACTGTAAATTCTGTCCTTGCACGTGTTTTATTTGATACGGGTGCGAACAAGTCTTTTGTTTCACATAGATTCATTCAAAACCCTTTGTTCACATTAACAAAATTACCTATGCTAATGGAAGTAGAAGTAGGTAATAACAAAAGTTTCATTGTTTGTGATGTATGTCAGGAATGCAAACTAAATATCGATGGCAAGGAATACTCCATTGATTTAATACCCATATCCATGGGTGAATTTCAAGTGGTGGTCGGAATGGACTGGTTGTCTCGCTACCACGCTAAGGTGATATGCTTACGTAAGGAGATACACTTCCCGTCTCCGAGCGGAAAGCGTGTCATAATCTATGGGGAGAAGGCTTGTAATCCCATGGTATGTTCGATGATAGAAGCCCGCAAGTTTATACTACATGGATGTAAGGCATATTTGCCTTACGTACATGTTGTGGAAAAAGAAATGCCAAGGATTGAAGACGTACCAGTAATGCGTGAATTCGAAGATGTTTTTCCCTAGGATTTACCGGGAATGCCGCCAGAGCGTGAAATAGAGTTTGAGATTGAACTGATTCCGGGTGCTAAGCCAGTTGCTAAAGCACCATATAGACTGGCACCGTCGGAATTGCAAGAATTAATGTCCCAATTACAAGATTTACTCGATAAGGGATTCATCCAGCCTAGTGTATCTCCTTGGGGAGCGTCGGTGCTATTTGTAAAGAAGAAAGACGGGAGCATGCGGATGTGTATTGATTACCGGGAGTTAAATAAACTCACGGTAAAGAATCGATACCCGCTCCCGAGGATCGACGACCTGTTCGATCAATTACAAGGCGCTAGCTGGTTTTCAAAAATCGATTTGAGATAGGGTTACCATCAGTTGAGGGTAAAGGAGGATGATGTACCAAAGACGGCGTTTCGTACGCGACACAGACATTACGAATTCCTCGTGATGTCCTTCGATTTAACAAATGCACCCGCAGCTTTCATGGACCTCATGAACCGGGTTTGCAAGCCAATGCTCGATAGGTCGGTGATTGTTTTCATCGACGACATCCTCGTTTATTCAAGAAACGAGGCGGATCATGCTAGCCATTTACGAGAAGTGTTAAAAATACTAAGGCGGGAAAGATTATATGCTAAATTCTCGAAATGCACCTTCTGGTTACGAGAGGTGAAATTCTTAGGGCACGTCATAAGTGCCGAAGGAATATTGGTGGATCCATCAAAGGTGGAAGTTGTGTCAAAGTGGAACCCTCCAAAGAATCCATCCGAAATTAGAAGTTTCTTGGGGTTAGCAGGTTACTATAGGAGATTCATTCAAGATTTCTCCAAGATTCTGTCGCCTTTGACTAAGTTAACTCGCAAGAACGAGAAGTTCATCTGGGAAGATAATCAAGAAAGGGCATTTCAAACATTAAAGGAAAAGTTAACCTGTGCACCAATGTTGACTTTACCAGATGGTACGGATGACATGGTAGTGTACTCGGATGCATCGCACTTAGGCCTTGGGTGCGTGCTAATGCAAAGGGGAAGGGTAATTGCGTACGCCTCAAGACAACTTAAGCCGCACGAAACAAAACACCGGACTCATGATCTCGAGCTGGCAGCCGTAGTATTCGCCTTCAATATCTGGAGGCATTACTTATATGGCGTGAGATGTACTATTTTCACTGACCATAAAAGTTTAAAATACTTCTTCGATCAGAAGGAGTTAAATATGAGGCAGGGGCGCTGGTTGGAAGTAGTGAAGGATTATGACTGTGAAATCCACTATCACCCCGGGAAGGCTAATGTAGTGGCGGATGCCCTTAGCCGAAAGGAAGAATACACTCCTATTCGGGTGCAGTCCATGCAATTAGTAGTAACTTAAGGCTTACTTGAACGAATTTGAGAAGCCCAGATCGAAGCAGTAAAGGAAGAGAATTGGAAAAAGGATCGTATAAAGGGGTTGGTAAAAGATCTCATGGAAGGAAGTAATGGGATGAAATACCGGTATGGTAGGATTTGGGTCCCAAACACGTGTGGTGTTAAGAGTCTTCTACTCGACGAGGCTCATAAGTCTCGCTACTCAATTCACCCAGGAGCAACCAAGATGTATAGAGATTTGAAACAAAACTACTGGTGGCCAGGGATGAAAGAGATGTGGTTAAATACGTGGAGAAGTGCATGACTTGTTTACAAGTCAAAGCGGAGCATCAAAAACCTTATGGCAAACTCCAACCATTAGATATTCCGGTTTAGAAATGGGAACATGTTACTATGGACCTGTTAACAAAACTGTCTAAGACGGCTCAGGGATTTGATGCCATTTGGGTAGTTGTAGATAGACTAACAAAGAGCGCTCACTTCATCCCTATCCGAGAAACCTACACCTCTGAGAAGATGTCGGAAGTATACGTAAATGAGATCATAGCACGCCACGGAATGCCGTAACTATCGTGTCCGATAGAGATACCCGGTTTACTTTAAATTTCTAGCGCGACTTTCAAGAACAAATGGGTACCAAGTTGTTGATCAGTACCGCATATCACCCGCAAACCGACGGGCAAAGTGAGCGAATGATACAAACGTTAGAAGATATGATTCGAGCATGCATAATAGATTTCGGCGGTAGTTGGGATGCGTATCTGCCGTTGGTGGAATTTTCATATAACAACAGCTACCATTCAAGTATTGGTGGAGCCCCATATGAAATACTCTACGGTAGAAAATGTAGAACACCGATATGCTGGGAAGAAGTAGGCCCTCGAGAGCTTGCTCATAAAGATGTGCTTCGGGTTACGAACGAGATAAATTGACACGATCCAAGCCCATTTAAAGGCAGCTCAAGATCGGCAAAAATCATATGCGGATAAGAGACGAAGGCCAATCGAATTTCAAATTGGCGATAGGGTGATGCTTAAGGTGTCTCCATGAAAGGGAATTATCCGATTCAGGAAACGAGGAAAGTTGAGTCCGCGATTTATAAGGCCTTTTAAGATTTTGGAGCGAGTGGGTAAGTTGGCTTACCGACTAGAATTACCAGAGGAACTAATTGGAATACACAACACATTCCATGTCTCGCATCTGCAGAAGTGTTTGGCGGATGATACGGCCTATGTTTCCCTCGATAATATAGAGATTGATAATAAACTCAACTACATAGCGAGGCCTATCGCAATCTTAGACCGTAAAGTTAAGGGTTTAAAAAATAACGAAATCGACCAAGTGAAGGTCAAATGGGAACACCGGAAAGGATCAGACACCAATTCGGAGTCTGAAGAGGAAATGAGACAACTTTACCCTTCACTTTTCGGTACGTGTATGCATTATATTTTTATACGTGAAATGGTTTCAGGGACGAAACCCTCTTTAAGGAGGGTGGACTTGTAACACCCCAAAATAATTAATAGTTAAAATACCAAATATTAAAAGGAAAGAAGTTAGTTTAATTGACACTAGTCTAATAAAGAAAACTAGAGAGACTGATTTGTGTGAATGGAAACTTGATTTTTGATAAAACAAAATAAATCAAAAACGACACACACATATACGAACGTGTGAGTGTGTGCGACAAGAGGAAAGAAAACAGGGACCAAACCTTAGTTCTTGATCAATTCCATCAAATTCAGCCCCTAAATCAAACGAATCTGAATGCATGTTGCTGAATTTGAGTGCCTAACATTCTCTCTTCATAAGGTATGTTGGGAATTTGATGTATACTTGTGTAATGAGTTCTTGAAGAAATCTATGATGCATAATTGAGTAGTAGTTTGCTGAAATTATGTTAAAAATAGTGTAATCTACATAATTCCAAGTAAAGTTTTGATGAAAATAAGTAGAAAAATTGTTATGACTAGGAAATTGGTTAAATGCACAAGTATGAACAAATGGGTTTTTGATGTATAATCGAACTCATGAAATCTGGAAGGCTAATAATGATGTTGAACAAGTTATAATCAGAAATTTGATATAAAAAGGGGATAATAAATATTTCTACTTGTTAAATAGGGGTTTTGATGGTTAGAAAACTTCAATAACAAGAATGTTATGGCTAATTGTAGAGTATGCACATAAGGTGCTTGATAAAACGCCTAAAAGAAGTTGATCGACACTAATTGTGGTGTTTGGCTATGTTAACAAGCTTAAGTTATGCGCCGAAAGGTTCTAATGATAACTGGCTTGTGTATTTTAGGCAACACGAGTGAGGCGTCGGGAAGTCAAGCCGGTGCGGACACTCGCTTTAAGGGAAAGCTTTAAGGTACGTGGCTAACGCTTCGTTAATATTGATAATTAGTCTTTTATTATTGATAATAGTTGGCAATTTAGAATATTGGATTTAAGTAGTTTGGTTTGCTTAAATGATGGAATTCATAACGGCAACCAAACGGGTTATTAAGGATAGGTACAAACCAGGTAACGGGAGTACCTTATCCGGAGACTATAAGCCCGGGTGACGGGTAGTGATTTATTAAACACGCAAACCGGTAATGGGAGCGTGAGTGTTTAACATAAATAACCCGAAGATGGGTCACCTTGTTACAAAGTAATATCCTGTCCGTATGGTTTCGAGAACAATGAATTAGAGGGTAAGTTGGTTAAAATGTGGAATAAATATCTATAAGTTTGATCATGCACCAAATGATGGATATTCGCTACAATCCATGTTAGGAAAATGTTAATAGATTGAAGACAAGAAATTATAAGTCTCACTAGAAATTTTGGGATATTCCGTATTGTATTTTGATGTTTTGAACGAGTGGAATGAGAATAAACGGGTCATACAGCAAAACAGCAAGGAAATTGTTGAAGATGAGTTTTGGGCGGGCCGCGTAAGCTTGGTCTGGTTTTACATGGGGCACGAGGAAGCTACCATAACTTACGGTAGCTACCGTAACTTACGGTAGCTACCGTAACTTACGGTAGCGAATAAAGTGTTACGGTAGATCTCTACTGCCTTACGGCAGCCCAATATTGCCCAGTGGCTACCGTAGCTTACGGTGGCTACCGTAAGCTATGGTAGAGCCCAGTCACTTTTGCTGAATTTTCCATATTTTAGTCAATCGAACCCGTTTTTGAGCGTAGTTTCGATTATGCTAATTTCTAAGGACCTTAATACTAATGTTTGTTAAAAATTTTCAGCTTTTAGGTAATTAAAGTACGTGGATGAAGATCAAGTCAATGCTTCCGAACCGAACACATTCAAGATCTAGTTCCGCAACTTTTGTTATTATTAGTTATTAGTAAGACTTATGTAAATGAAGGAATACTTATGTATCCTAATGTTGTTTTTGAACGTTAGTTAATCTATTAGTTGCTAAACTAAGGTTATGTAAACGTTTTGGTTTGATGTTTATAATGAATTGTCTTATCTTGTCGATGAGAATTTATATTTCTAAAATTAGAGTGTTACATTGCCTTCAAGGGAGTCTGATTGATGAAACAACTGGCCAGGTGTAAATCTGTGGATTTAACACCTGTAGTTGCTGCTCCACTTGAACTACTGACAGGAAGTACTTGTACTTCCTGCAGTGTAACCTCCTCAGATGTTGGTGGGTTAGCAAAGATAGAGAGCTCAGACTCAGTCACTTGTGGTGGCATGCTCTCAGTGATAGGTGGTTGAGAGGAACTGATTTCTGTCTGAGCTATATCAAGTGCATCCAACAAAAGTTTTGTTTGTGGTGGAATTGTGGCAGTGAGTATTGGAGTGGAAAGAGAATTTGCCCCGGGCAGTGGGTTGTGGATGATGGAATCAAGTGATTCCAGAGAATCATAAATTGGTGTCCCTGTTCTTACAACCTGTTCTTTTTGAGAAGAAGCAGGTGGAGTTTGAGGCTCAGGTTGAGATCTTTCTACCATCTGCTGTGAGGAAGTAGCAGCAGTGGTTTCTGGTGACTTTTGTGTTGTCACTGGCAGTTGCTCTGGGATCTCATCTTCCAGAGTTGCCTTTTTTGTAGGTTTGGGGGGCTTTTGTGTTTTCTTTTGTTTAGGTCTTTTGGTGGATTTAGTTGTGGGTTTCACAGCAGTTGTTTTGCTGCTGTAATCACCTTCAGCAGTGGGCTCAGTAGCAGGTGCCTGAGGAGCAGTGGTAGCTGCTAAAGTCTGTTCAGGAGTCTCTGCTTGTGTTTTTGAAGAAGGTTTTGATAGCCTTGTAAATGTTTCAGCAGTAAGGCCATTTATTTGAAAAGGTTCACCCTGGGTAAGCACATGAGCATTATCCTTTGCAAATTTCTTTTGAAAATAAAAGCTTAAGAACCTTGGAAATAGTAAAAATGATTTTTTTAGTAACATTTTTTACCAAGTCATCAAAGATCTCCTGGGACTAGTTAAAGTTTTCTCCATGCAAAATAGCATAACCCAGGTATTGGATCTTCAATGGAATTTCATTGAAACCAGTGGTCTTATTAGAAACACACATCAAGAGGGTATGAAATAAAAACCTTGTGGCAGGAGGAAAACTGCCTTTTTGCAAAGTGTCTTTTTTCATTTCCTCAACATACCCTCTTTCTAAAAAATCTATTTGATACTCTATTGTAGGAAAAGAAGTTTTACCTTGTAGATCATCCAGTTCGAAAACTTCTGATAGAGTTTGCGGTGTGATTTTAACTGGTACACCCTTTATCGAGGAATTGATGGCTAAGACTGTTTTATCTTGAGATTCAAGTGTTGCATTCTTCCAAAATTCTCTCTGGGTTTCCAGGTAAACTGGAGCATCAGAAGTCAACAAAGTTTTGTAGTTTGAAGACGAAAGTGCATCAATGACGGAATCGAAGGTTTCGGTGTGACTTGGTTTTGTGAGTAGACCCAAGTAATTGTGAGGAGCTTTGAATGGGATTTGTGTGGCCATTTGAGTGAATTTGTGAGATGATGAGTGATTTGAGAGAAATGGATGATAACTGCTTTGAGAAAGGAATTTTGAATTCGATTCGACAGTGAAAACCCTATTTGGGGGTTTTGATCAGGGTTTATAGAGAAAAAGTGAATGCTGATGTGACAGCGGTTACAAAAGATCTGACCGCTATGTACTGTCAACGTGCCAACCCCTGATGAGTAATGGAAGACAGTTGTTTAATGAAACCACTGATGGAACAATTATCAGTGGTTGCAACAGTTATAATGAAAACAGTGGGTGACTTTAACTATCAGTGGTTTAAAACACTTATTTTGAACAACAGTGATTACCAAGGAAATGAGAAAACAGGGGTTGACTTTCAGCAGTGGACAGCTTCTCACAGAATAGATGTTTGAACCAAAAACAGTGGTTATGGAAGACTTTTAGGATTTAATGAAAATTTCATTTTTAGCTATTTTTAAGGATGGATTTTTGATTTTCTGAAAACATTTTAATACTTTTATTTATAGAAAAACAAGATTTTGCTTGTTATTCCATGTTTAGCATGCCAATCCTAGAGATCAAGCTTTCAAAGGTAGATGTGTCTAATGCTTTTGCTAGCACATCTGCCAACTGATCCTTAGTTGGAATATGACGCAGAGAAATCAAACCTTTTTCATAGCAATCCCTCACAAAGTGATGTCTGATATCAATGTGCTTGGTGGTTGAATGTGAAACTGGATTTTTGATGATATTTTCTGCTGCCTGACTGTCCAACATGAGTGGTGTCTTTAGGGCAGTGATACCAAAGTCCAGCAATTGATTTTAAAGCCAAAGCAGTTGGGCTGTACAGCTTGCAGCAGCTATATACTCTGCCTCAGCAGTGGATGTTGAAACAGCTGCTTGCTTTTTGCTTTGCCAAGATACTAAGCAATCTCCTAGAAATTGGCAGCCTCCTGAAGTGGACTTCCTTGTTGTGTTACATCCAGCAAAGTTGCTATCTGAGAAACCTGAAAGCTTGATATTTCCATTAGCTGGATACCAGATACCAAGTGTGGGAGCACCTTTGAGGTATCTGAATATCCTTTTTACAGCAATGAGGTCAAACTTGCTAGGGGCTGATTGGGATCTTGCACAGACACATGTTGCAAACATAATGTCAGGCCTAGATGCAGTTAGGTACAATAAAGACCCAATCATGCTTCTATATAGTGTTTGATCCACCAAATCATCTTTTCATCAGACATGACTATATTTGTGGTTGCTATGGGTGTACTACATGGTTTGCACTCATCCATCTCAAATTTCTTTAAAAGTTCTTTTGCATATTTGCCTTGATGGATGAATGTACCATTTTGCAGTTGTTTTACTTGGAGACCAAGGAAACACTGTAGTTCACCCATTGCACTCATCTCAAACTCAGTTGTCATGAGTTGTCTGAACTCTTCACACATTTTAGTGCATGTGCTTCCAAAAATGATGTCATCCACGTAAATCTGGACAATCATCAAGTCTTTCCCTCTCCATTTTAAAAACAGTGTTTTGTCTATTTTACCCCTTGTGAAACCAATAGAGATAAGAAAAGTGGAAAAAGTTTCATACCAGGCTCTAGGTGCTTGTTTCAGGCCATACAAAGCTTTATTTAGCTTGTAGACATGATCTAGATAAAATGGATCCTCAAAGCCAGGAGGTTGACAAACATATACCTCTTCTTGAATCTTACCATAGAGGAAGGCACATTTGATATCCATTTGAATCACCTTTATGTTGTGGTTGACAGCAAAGGCCAGGAACAGTCTAATAGCTTCCAATCTTGCTACAGGGGCAAAAGTTTCATCATAATCAATGCCCTCTTCCTGTTTGTAACCTTGAACCACTAGCCTTGCTTTATTCTTGACAACAATGCCCCTTTCATCAGTTTTATTTTTGAAGACCCATTTTGTGCCAATAGAACTCACATCCTCTGGCAGTGGTACAAGCTCCCGTACTTGTTGTCTTTCAAACTGTTGGAGCTCCTCTTGCATGGCCTCTACCCAGCTGTTGTCTTTCAGTGCCTCTTGGTACTTGACTGGCTGACGGAGAGATAGAAAACCAGCAAAAAGACAGATGTTTTGGATTAGCTTCTTGTGAGCACCCCTTCACTGATGTTGCCAATGATTTGGTCAGGTGGATGAGATTTCAAGAAGATCAGATCCCCTTTGTATGGAATAATGGCATTTATTGGTAAGGGCTGCAGATGTGAATCATCTGAGCTAACCACTGCTGGTGACTTTGATGGTCCAGTAGTGGCTTCAAATGGAGGTGGAATAGGGGGTAGTGATGTGGACACATGCTGACTTTTATCTACTGTTTGAGGACTTTTATCAACAGTGTTTGATGTGGGAGCAGAGGTTGATGGGCTACTTTGGTCAACAACTGTTGTGGTAGCAGTGGTTGAGCTTTGACAGTTGTTTTGAAGATCTGCTGCTCTCCCATCTGATGCTGACTTTTGTTGTGGAATGATGACTTCATATCCAAAGTCTGATGGTGAACTTTGTGATGGACCTGCACTGTTAGTCTTGACAGAAACATTTTCAAAAGTGAATTTATCAAGATCAAACAATTCTGCACGGTTTGCAGGGATTTTCATTGAAGAAAGTTCATTGAACTTTACATTCAAAGTCTCTTCCACTGTTTTGGTCCTCATGTTAAACACTTTGTAGGCCTTAGCAGTGGTTGAGTATCCCAAATGATATCCACTGTCTACTTTGGCTGCAAATTTTGAAATTAAGTCTTTTAAATTCAAAATAAAGCATGGGAAGCCAAACACTTTAAAGTGAGAGATCAGTGGTTTGATTTTATACAGCAGTTCATAGGCAGTCTTTTGATGCCTGGGGTTGATTAAAACTCTGTTCTGGACATAGTAAGCAGTGTTTACTGCCTCTGCCCCAGAAAGTTAATGGCAAACCTGAATCAGCAAGCATGGTTCTGGCAGCCTCAATCAAAGTCTTGTTCTTTCTCTCAACAACCCCATTTTGTTCTGGTGTCCTTGGAATACTGTACTGCCTTACAATACCTTTTGACACACAAAACTCATCCAACTCCCTATTTCTGAACTCTGTGCTATTGTCACTCCTGAAGACTTTTACTGGTAGGTCAAATTGCTTTTCAACCTGTTTCACAAAGTCTTGCAAAATGCCTGCAGTCTCATATTTGGAATGTAAGAAATAAGTCCATGTAAACCTAGAAAATTCATCTACAATCACTAAACAATATCTTTTCTTTTTGAGACTCATGACTTTAACTGGTCCAAACAGATCCATGTGCAGCATTTGTAGACACTTGGTTGTTTTGGACTCTTCAATGGACTTAAAGGAGCTTTTATGTTGTTTCCCTTTTAAACAGGAAACACAATGCTCAGGACATGTGAACAGTTTTTGAGGTAAACCTCTTACTAACCCCTGTTTGATATAGCGGTGATTGTCTTGAGATTTGTGTGCCCCAATCTCCTGTGCCATAATTCTGTCTCTTTGTTAGAGGCAGCTGAGAACAGAAAGGTATCAGTCCTAGGGCTCTCTTTTGACAAATCAACCACATAAACATTGCCACTCCTTTGAGCAACAAGTTGAGTTTTTCCATTTTTTATTATTTCTTCAATCATTTTAACCATTTCTGGTCCAACAATCCTACAACACTCCTTAGTAAAAAATAAGCCATAGCCCTTATCTGTGACAACTCGTAATTCGAACCTACTTTTGTGTAACGTTACGTGCTTACGTGAACTATGTTAACTAAATGAATGTATGAATGTTATGTTTTACTATATGTGATCATGGGATATGTGCTTTTATTGAATGTTATGATTAAATGCTTGTATATATGTGGTAATCGCATAAGACTCATTGACCATACAACTTAACCGATCGCACAAGCCCACTCGGGTTACACTCCTTGCATCCGAGCCTAGGGCAGCCCAAGTTGGGTTCGGCCCACTTCATTAAAAGCACGTACACACAACCTTAGGAGGTTGTTTCTCATTTGTTACACAAAAACACAAGTTGCAAACCCTAGCTCTCTCCCTCCCTCACGAACCCGACGGCAACCACCTTTCGAAGCCCTTGTACTCGAATCAATCTCATTCTCTTTGCAACCGGTTAGTGCTTTATGATATGTGTTTATAAACGATGTATGATTACATGTTTCGATTTCATGATTGTTGATGATGTTTAATGATAGTACTCTTGTTAACATGGTGAACTATGATGCTAGTTGATAGTGTTCTTGATAATCGGCCACATGTGTATGATTGATTTAATGATCATATGAATCGGCTGGAGATAGATGTTAATCAGTGGTTATGTTATATGATTCGGATTGTAGCTTATTAATGTACTAAGTGAATCGGGTTATGTGATATTCTCGGCTATATGTTAATATGATTTGATAGATTATTGTTTATGCTTGGGTTAGGGTTCATATGGATTAAACGATCGTTGCCTTGTTTTGATTAATTGAGGGATTGGTAGAAACTGTTAATTGGGTTGATTGATTGTTGAAGATTTGGAAACCATTTAATTATTGTAACTGATTTGCTTAAATCACGGAAAGAATAAAAATGTAATCGCACAAGCCAGTCCAATCGCACAAGTGTTAGGTTTGTTAACTGTTGGGCCGTGCATGTCATACTGGACTGGGCCAGCTTAAATCGCACAACCCAGCCCAGTCGCACAAGGTGTCCCGATCGTACAAGATTAGCTGGACCGCACAAGATCGTTTATTTAGATTGTTTTGTTGTTTGGGCCGGATCGAACAAGCCCATCTGGATCGCCCAAGTCATCTATTAATTGGGCCGAGTATGCTATTTGACTGCTTAGCTATTTGGGTCGGGCTTGTTGGACCGCACAACATGCTGTGGATCGCACAAGGCTGTGCCGATCGCACAACATGTTGGGCCGGATATTATTGGGCTGATTTATTTATTCGCACACGTTGAATGGATTGTTTGACTGTTATGTGTTTGCCATGATCAATTCGTACTTGTAACGTGATAACTTGTGTGAAACATACGTGCATTACTTGAGTCAAAACCTGACCTGTACGGTAACCCTGTTAGGACGTGATTGACTACTCTTAATTCAAGTAACTTTGGTATAATCTGCCGAGCAAATCAAGGTGAGTTCATTGCATTTTCTCAAGCATGCGTCCCGGTGGTTTGGGACAACTAGTAAACATTTGGAAGGGAACCTTTGGGTAAACAACTTAATCGGTTTTGGTTATTGAACATGGGATCTATCATCGGATTGCCTGGAGGGCAATGGGGTAATTAGTTGATAGCGCTATTAGGTGGGAAACCTCACACCGGGCCGTAAGGACGGGCGTGAACTAATTATCTGGGTATGGCTTTGGTTGTTAGAGGCACACTCCTCGGATACATATGGGCACACTCCCTAGGGTATCTAGCGAAGGCAACATAGTATCGGTCGTTAAGGGGTACACACTCCCCGGATACATATGGGCACACTCCCTAGGGTATCTAACGTGAACGACATCGTAACGCAACATTGAATCGCATTAACATACATCTGGTAACACAACACGTTAACAAAACCTTGAACTCACCAGCGTAGTCTGACACACTTGTTTGCATGCTTGTAGGTCATTAACGTTTGAAACATGGACTTGCTATCTGGGAGTGCTGGAGTGGTCATGGATCGAGGCTCTTGGATTAACTTACATTTGATACATGGGTTTTAAGTATTATTATGAAACATTTGCTAAACGATATTTACATGCTTCCGCTACACAACATTTTGGGAATTGATATCATGTTGACATTTTATTTCAGTAATTAATGACATGTTTTACTTAAGTATGTACCGTTGGTTCAATGTGATTGGTGGCTCGAACTCTGATGCGTAACACGCCTCGCGGGGTTTCCGCAGGTGGAATTTTGGGGGTGTTACAGTTTGGTATCAGAGCCACTGGTTATAGTGAACTAGGTTTTAGAACGTTTTGTAAAACCAGACTATAACCGAGCAACTTCGAAAATCGATCATGACACTCAGCTCCAGATTGCAAGGTTCGTCTCTCTCTCACTTTATACATTACTTACTTAGCAGTCACATACTCACAACGTACACGAAATGAGACATTAAACACCATAGTGACTTGATAGTGTGACACTACTCTTCGACTCACGTGAACCATAGACTTGTGATACTATCTGTTGTGTTGTTTGAACGGGGGAAACTGTGAGCGCAAGCTAAGAGGCACTGAGATAAGCATGCAAATTGCCTTATTATTATGGGTGCACACTTAATAATAACGCGGGGTGCATGCAAGTCCCAGTGAGGCTTATCGAGCGTGAGGAGGGTTCTGCCTTACTATGTGTGAACTTGGTAGTACGTAAATATCAGTATGATACTTGACTCCCATCTCGTTTCGATTTCTAAATCGGTTTATTCCCAACTATAGAAACATGAGTGGACGAGGACACGGACGTGGCAACATCAACATGACTCAGGCTGAGTTGACTGACCTAATCAATACCCGTGTGGCTGAGGCTTTAGCAGCCTATCAAGCTGGTACGGAATGTACCAAGTACTCTTACTCTCATATCGCGTACACGTCTTTTCACTTCTATAATGTGTTTCCTTCCGTCATTTAGGTCAGCAAGCGCAACCCCATAACAACCAGCCTGCATGTACGTTCAAAATGTTTATGGACTGTAAGCCACAGACCTTCACCGGGACTGAAGGGGCTGTGGGACTTCTGAGATGGTTCGAGAAAGCAGAGTCTGTGTTTGCTATTTGTAACTGTCCCGCTGGGGACAGGGTGAAATATGCTGCGGGTACCTTGGCAGATGGTGCCCTAACATGGTGGAACGCCCAGGTACAGTTGTTGGGCATAGAGGCAGCGAATGCCACAACCTGGGAAGACTTTAAAGAACTGATCAGGGAGGAGTACTGTCCTCCGGATGAAGTCCAGAAGTTGGAAAACGAGTACTACGACTTGAAGATGCTTGGATCTGAAGTCGAAGCGTATGTGAAGCGATCGTATGAACTGGCCGACATGTGCCCAAACTTGTCCCGGCCTATGTCTCGGAGGATTGAGTTATTCATCAAAGGGTTGCCTCCGCGTGTGAAGAGTTTGGTCACTGCAACCCATCTCAATGATTTAACACAGATTGTTCGACTGACTCATAAGATTGTGGACCAAGAGGTAGAGAGCAATTCATTACCCCCGCGCATTTCAGCCACTGCTGCTGCGGCACCCACTGCTACTACATCTGCTAATGATAACAAACGGAAGTGGAGCGACTACGACAAAGCACCCAGTGCTGGTCAGACTCAGAAAAGGCCAGACAACAATAACAACCGCAGCATCAGCCAGTCGTCTTCTGTCAATCAAGGCCAGGGAAGTGGCCACAGCCAGGGTTCGTATGCAGGGAAGAAGCCACGATGTAGCAAGTATGGCTATCATCATTTCGGGTCGTGTAGTCGGATATATAACAGGTGTGGTAAGGCGGGCCATGAGGCCAGGGATTGTTGGGCCCCACAGCCCAAACACCAGGAGCAACAAAACCAGCAGAATCAGAGACAACAGGGACAACCACCCCAGCAGAACCAGGGTTTCAGGAAGGGGTGCTATCAGTGTGGTGACGAGGGTCACTTTAAGCGGGATTGCCCTCAGTTAAACCAGAACGCTAACGACAACAACCGCCTGAATAACAACAATGCTGGAAACAACAACAACAACAACAACAACGGCAACAATGGGGGAAATGGCGCTCGAGGCAGAGTGTTCCAGCTTGGAGCAGGGGATGCCAGGAATGACGGCAACGTTGTAACTGGTACGTTTCCTGTTAACAATCGTATTGTTTCTATATTATTTGATTCGGGTGCCGATTGGAGTTATGTGTCCCTAGAGTTTAGTCAACGATTAGGGATAACCCCAACGCCTTTAGAAGTTAAACAAGTAGTAGAACTAGCAGATGGTAAAACGATAGAAGCCTCGAATGTCCTTTTCGGGTGCAAACTAGATCTCGTGGGTCAGATGTTTGATATTGACCTCCTTCCCATTACGCTCGGTAGTTTTGACATAGTGGTAGGCATGGATTGGTTGTCTAAGCACCAAGCAGAAATTTTGTGTAAGGAAAAGATTGTGCGTATCCCTCTCCCTGATGGGGAGACATTATTAGTTCAAGGGCATCGTAGTGGGACGATGGTTGGTATTATCTCGGCCATTCGTGCACAGCAATATCTACAAAAGGGGTATCCTGCAATGTTAGCGTTAGTTACCAACGCTCAGTCTGAAGAAAGTAAGACCGAGGATCTGCCAGTGGTGCGAGAATTCGCTGATGTATTCCCAGAGGAGCTACCAGGGTTACCTCCTCATCGCCAAGTGGAATTCCAGATTGATCTTGCGCCGGGAGCGGCTCCGATTGCTCGAGCTCCATACCGGTTAGCACCTGGAGAGTTGCAGGAACTGTCTAACCAACTGCAAGAGTTGTTGGACAGGGGCTTTATTCGACCCAGTTCTTCGCCTTGGGGAGCCCCAGTACTATTTGTAAAGAAGAAAGATGGGTCATTTCGTATGTGTATTGATTATCGAGAGCTCAACAAGGTGACCATTAAGAACCGCTATCCGTTACCACGCATCGACGACTTGTTTGACCAGCTGCAAGGGTCAAGTTTCTATTCAAAGATCGACTTAAGGTCGGGTTACCATCAGGTGCGGGTTAGGGAGGATGATGTTCCCAAGACTGCTTTTCGAACGCGCTACGGACACTATGAGTTTTTGGTCATGCCGTTTGGATTGACCAATGCACCAGCGGTTTTCATGGATCTCATGAACCGCGTATGTAAGCCATATCTCGACGAGTTTGTTATAGTGTTTATTGATAACATCTTAGTCTATTCGAAGAACAGGGAGGATCACGAGCGTCACCTACGTCTCATCTTGGAACTTTTGAGAAGGGAACAGCTGTATGCGAAATTTTCTAAGTGCGACTTTTGGATTCGAGAAGTGCATTTCCTTGGGCACGTTGTTAACGAGAAAGGGATACATGTGGATCCTGCGAAGGTGGATGCAGTTAAGAATTGGGCGGCACCAAAGACTCCGTCTGAGGTGCGACAATTTCTTGGTCTCGCAGGGTATTATCGAAGGTTCATTAAAGATTTCTCGAAAATCGCGCAACCCCTCACCTCACTGACACAGAAGAACACGGCGTACTCTTGGGGAACGAAGCAGGAAGAGGCCTTCCAGTTGTTAAAACAGAAACTTTGCAGTGCACCGATCTTGTCGTTACCAGAGGGTACCGAAGATTTTGTGGTTTATTGTGATGCTTCGATTCAGGGTCTCGGTTGCGTGTTGATGCAACGCGAGAAGGTGATAGCTTATGCTTCTCGTCGCCTAAAGGTGCACGAGAAGAACTACACGACACACGACTTGGAGTTAGGAGCGGTGGTATTTGCGTTGAAGATTTGGAGGCACTATCTGTACGGTACCAAATGCACCATCTACACCGACCATAGGAGTCTTCAGCACATCTTCGACCAGAAAGAATTGAATATGCGACAACGACGATGGGTGGAATTATTGAACGATTATGAATGTGCCATCAAGTATCATCCGGGCAAGGCGAACGTTGTAGCTGACGCCCTCAGCAGAAAGGATAATGCACCTAGGCGTGTGCGAGCATTGCAACTCACGATCCAGTCCAACCTCCCTTCCCAGATACGAGACACTCAGTTGGAAGCGTTGAAACCAGAGAACGTTCGAGCTGAAGCTTTACGTGGCTCGAGGCAACGACTAGAACGAAAGGGAGACGGTGCTTACTACGTAACTGGACGCATTTGGGTCCCATTCTTTGGCAACTTACGAGAACTTGTAATGGAAGAGGCACATAAATCACGCTACTCTGTACATCCTGGATCAGATAAGATGTACCACGACTTGAAAACTACCTACTGGTGGCCTAGCATGAAAGCCCACATCGCAACCTACGTCAGCAAATGTTTGACTTGTGCTAAAGTCAAAGCAGAACATCAAAAGCCCTCAGGTTTACTACAGCAACCAGAGATACCCACATGGAAGTGGGAACAGATCGCCATGGATTTTGTGACAGGACTACCAAGAACTCAGGCTGGGAATGACACTATTTGGGTGATTGTTGATCGCCTCACGAAATCAGCACATTTCTTAGCAATCAAGGAAACAGACAAATTCTCTCAGCTGGCAGCAGTGTATCTTAAGGAGGTGGTTTCTAGGCATGGGGTGCCAACTTCTATCATTTCAGACCGAGATCCGCGTTTCACTTCAGAGTTATGGCAGTCAATGCACAAATCGTTCGGTTCCCAACTCGACATGAGTACCGCTTATCACCCGCAGACGGATGGTCAAAGCGAGCGCACCATCCAGACACTTGAAGACATGCTGCGGGCGTGTGTGATTGATTTTGGGAAAGGGTGGGAGAAACACTTGCCATTGATAGAATTCTCCTACAACAACAGTTATCATACAAGCATTAAGGCAGCTCCCTTCGAAGCACTGTACGGACGGAAATGTCGTTCACCTCTCTGTTGGCTTGAGGTGGGTGATAGTCAGATCACAGGCCCTGAGTTTGTGCTTGAGGCATCAGAAAGCATTGTGCAGATCCGAAACCGTATGGCCGCAGCTCGCGACCGCCAGAAAAGCTACGCTGACAAGCGTAGTAAACCGTTGGAATTCGAAGTTAATGATCACGTTATGTTAAAGGTCTCACCCTGGAAGGGTGTGGTGCGTTTTGGGAAACGCGGCAAACTAAACCCTCGCTATGTAGGGCCATTCAAAATTCTGGAACGAATTGGAAAGGTGGCCTACAGGTTGGAATTACCCGCTGAGTTGGGTAATGTACTAATGTCCATGATGTGTTTCACGTATCGCAGCTAAAGAAGTGTTTGGCTGATGAAACACTTATTGTACCATTTCAAGAGCTGAAGATAGATGACAAATTGCAGTTTGTCGAAGAACCAATTGAGATTATGGATCGGGAAGTTAAAGTTCGGAAACACAGCCGTATACCGATTGTGAGAGTTCGTTGGAACTCAAGACGTGGTCCAGAGTTCACGTGGGAACGCAAGGACCAGATGAAACTTAAGTATCCACATCTGTTCCCCAACGACCAGGCGAAACTAAGCAAATCTAATGTTGATGCAACTAGTGAATTTTGGGACGAAATTCCCATTCAAGTGGGGGATGATGTGACACCTCGGGAAAACCAGTAAACGAACGATATAACTTACCTAGCTCCCTCAGTGAGTGCGTACCAAATTTCGGGACGAAATTTCCTTTTAGTTGGGGATACTGTGACAACTCGTAATTCGAACCTACTATTGTGTAACGTTACGTGCTTACGTGAACTATGTTAACTAAATGAATGTATGAATGTTATGTTTTACTATATGTGATCATGGGATATGTGCTTTTATTGAATGTTATGATTAAATGCTTGTATATATGTGGTAATCGCATAAGACTCATTGACCGTACAACTTAACCGATCGCACAAGCCCACTCGGGTTACACTCCTTGCATCCGAGCCTAGGGCAGCCCAAGTTGGGTTCGGCCCACTTCATTAAAAGCACGTACACACAACCTTAGGAGGTTGTTTCTCATTTGTTACACAAAAACACAAGTTGCAAACCCTAGCTCTCTCCCCCCCTCACAAACCCGACGGCAACCACCTTTCGAAGCCCTTGTACTCGGATCAATCTCATTCTCTTTTCAACCAGTTAGTGCTTTATGATATGTGTTTATAAACGATGTATGATTACATGTTTCGATTTCATGATTGTTGATGATGTTTAATGATAGTACTCTTGTTAACATGGTGAACTATGATGCTAGTTGATAGTGTTCTTGATAATCGGCCACATGTGTATGATTGATTTAATGATCATATGAATCGGCTGGAGATAGATGTTAATCAGTGGTTATGTTATATGATTCGGATTGTAGCTTATTAATGTACTAAGTGAATCGGGTTATGTGATATTCTCGGCTATATGTTAATATGATTTGATAGATTATTGTTTATGCTTGGGTTAGGGTTCATATGGATTAAACGATCGTTGCCTTGTTTTGATTAATTGAGGGATTGGTAGAAACTGTTAATTGGGTTGATTGATTGTTGAAGATTTGGAAACCATTTAATTATTGTAACTGATTTGCTTAAATCACGGAAAGAATAAAAATGTAATCGCACAAGCCAGTCCAATCGCACAAGTGTTAGGTTTGTTAACTGTTGGGCCGTGCATGTCATACTGGACTGGGCCAGCTTAAATCGCACAACCCAGCCCAGTCGCACAAGGTGTCCCGATCGTACAAGATTAGCTGGACCGCACAAGATCGTTTATTTAGATTGTTTTGTTGTTTGGGCCGGATCGAACAAGCCCATCTGGATCGCACAAGTCATCTATTAATTGGGCCGAGTATGCTATTTGACTGCTTAGCTATTTGGGCCGGGCTTGTTGGACCGCACAACATGCTGTGGATCGCACAAGGCTGTGCCGATCGCACAACATGTTGGGCCGGATATTATTGGGCTGATTTATTTATTCGCACACGTTGAATGGATTGTTTGACTGTTATGTGTTTTCCATGATCAATTCGTACTTGTAACGTGATAACTTGTGTGAAACATACGTGCATTACTTGAGTCAAAACCTGACCTGTACGGTAACCCTGTTAGGACGTGATTGACTACTCTTAATTCAAGTAACTTTGGTATAATCTACCGAGCAAATCAAGGTGAGTTCATTGCATTTTCTCAAGCATGCGTCCCGGTGGTTTGGGACAACTAGTAAACATTTGGAAGGGAACCTTTGGGTAAACAACTTAATCGGTTTTGGTTATTGAACATGGGATCTATCATCGGATTGCCTGGAGGGCAATGGGGTGATTAGTTGATAGCGCTATTAGATGGGAAACCTCACACCGGGCCGTAAGGACGGGCGTGAACTAATTATCTGGGTATGGCTTTGGTTGTTAGAGGCACACTCCTCGGATACATATGGGCACACTCCCTAGGGTATCTAGCGAAGGCAACATAGTATCGGTCGTTAAGGGGTACACACTCCCCGAATACATATGGGCACACTCCCTAGGGTATCTAACGTGAACGACATCGTAACGCAACATTGAATCGCATTAACATACATCTGGTAACACAACACGTTAACAAAACCTTGAACTCACCAGCGTAGTCTGACACACTTGTTTGCATACTTGTAGGTCATTAACGTTTGAAACATGGACTTGCTATCTGGGAGTGCTGGAGTGGTCATGGATCGAGGCTCTTGGATTAACTTACATTTGATACATGGGTTTTAAGTATTATTATGAAACATTTGCTAAACGATATTTACATGCTTCCGCTACACAACATTTTGGGAATTGATATCATGTTGACATTTTATTTCAGTAATTAATGACATGTTTTACTTAAGTATGTACCGTTGGTTCAATGTGATTGGTGGCTCGAACTCTGATGCGTAACACGCCTCGCGGGGTTTCCGCAGGTGGAATTTTGGGGGTGTTACATTATCACTCATTTGTGAGACACTAAGTAGGTTGAATTTTAGATTGTCTATTAGATTGACATTTTCAAACTTAACATTTCCAGACTGTACTATTCCAGACCCCATTATCTTCCCTTTACTATTATTACCAAAGGATATATCACCCCTCCTTGAATTTTGAAATCTTTGAGTAGGGCTCTACATCCAGTCATGTGCCTGGAGCCTTCACTATCTACATACCAAAGACTGTCTAAGCATGCAGAAGCTCCCTGCACATCAAGTAAAGGGTTAGTTCATTAGGGTCTCCAAAGCCAATAAGGCTTTGGATGGGGTCTCAACAGTGTCTATGTCAAGTTCAGGGGGATGGACAGTGGTTAGCTCAGGGGTTTGGACAGTTTTAGGACGGTTTTTCTCTAACCACTGTTGGGGGTCTTGCCCAATCAGCTGCTGATAACCGAAAGGATGCCTGTTCACTCTTGGTTTAGAAGGTTTTTTGTAAACCTCATAAACATGTGGGACCCTTTGGTATGGTGGTTTACCTTTACCTTTTTGGTATTGGTTTGCAGGGGGTGCATCAGTCACCTGAACATCTCTTTTAATAGAGGTTTGGTTCAGCTGTTTTGTAACAGCTATTTGAACTGGCACAAACAGTGGTTGAATCTTGGTGAACTTGACAGATCTTTTTGATGAACTCACAGGTGTTTTTGATATGTACTCTTCCTTTTTTACCTCAAAGGATTTCAGGTACACACACTCTTGAGTGGAACGATTTGATTTCCCACAGATGGTGCAACTCTTAGAAGGCACAACAGTACTTGTTTTGTTTAAATCATAAGCTTTTAGATGAAAACAATCTTTGGTCAAATGATTTTTCTTTTCACAAAAATCACAAAACAAGTTTTTAATCTTTTCTCTTTTCTTCCTCTTTTCAGACTCCTTTGCAACAGAGTTTTGAACCACTGTTGGGATGTCCTTAAGAGGAATGACCTTGGCCTTGGGAGCTTTTACACCATCAGTGGTTGTGAAGTCCATTGGTTTAAAATTTTCAAGAATGTCACACTCATCAGACCATGTGGGTTTAAATTGGTATTTCTCAATTTCCTCAAAAGTTGAGGACCCCACAGACCTTTCCAGAGTTATTTTGTTACCAAGTTTGTCAGTTATTTTAACTTCTTGGCCGTTCTTGTTGGTTGGTATGATTTCAACAGAACCAGCTTGATTTGCAGCATTGTTTTCAACTTGATCATTTTTTCTAAAACCAATGCCAAATTTCACATTGCTTTCAAGCTGTTTCTCAAGCATTATCTCAAAACCTTTGCAAGATTCCACCCATTTTTCACAAGTTATTTGGGTGGATTCCAACTCCTTTTTGCAAACTTGATATTTTTCTATCATTGTTTGAAGTTGGTTCTTGGTTATGCTATGCTTTTCTTTGAGACTGCAGATTTCTTTATCTTTTTCAGCCAATTTAATTTTCAGTTCTTTTAATGACTTTTCAAATTGAACTTCATCATTTAACACCTTGTCCCTAAGGTTTTCATTCACTTCTTTAATGTTAGCAAATGCTGTCTGAACACAGATTTTTAAGAGCCTAAGATGATACCTTAGCTGCAGCCATCATGGCACAGTCACAAGCATGCTCTTTCTCATCAGTCACCTTCTCTTCCTTCTCACCATGTTTCTTCTCTTCTTCTTCAGACCAGGGGTCAGACAGTGGTTCTATCAGGGGTTCTGAATTTTCTTCTAGCAGTATTTCACCAACAACAGCAGTAACCACTGCTTCAGCAACTTCATCCACTGTTTCAGCACTTAGCAGTCCTTCTTCAGTTCCAAGCTCTTCCTGTATTGACTCTAATGCCATGAAACAATAATCATCATTAGAAGCATCATTAGTAGCATAGAGTGCAAAGTTTTCATCACCTAGCTCATCAGGTAAGCTGCTCTAGTCAACAAAGCCTTGGGTGAAAAAGCTTTGCTGATCTGGTTGAACCACTGCTGGTGGTGCAGCTTGTTGTGGTGCAACTGGTTGCACTTGAACCTGAGGGACAGGAGCTTGGATATACTGAATTTTTGGGACAGTGGTTTGAACATAATGCACAGGAACAGGGTTTTGCATAATGAGTAGTGTTTACATGGGCAGCAGGGGTATAATGGGAATACTGCACAGTGCTTTGACTATTTTGTGGTCTTGGACTAGGGTGAGTGATAATAGGTCCATTGGTTTGACTCCTACATTCCCTAGCAAAGTGACCTAGCCTGTTGCACTTGTAACATTAATTTTTGACTTATCCAACCCTACTTTTAAATTCCCATGCTACCCTGGGAATTTCCTCCCTGTCCTTTTGTAAAACTTGCTTGTTCTTACACTCAGCAAAGCAAGTTGGTGCAAAATGTCCATTTCCTCTAAATCGACTGGATCAAAATGCTGTAAATCATTAAGTTCAAAGCACAAATTATCTGACATCTGGTTTTCACAATTAGCTGTAAAAGCATAGTTTGAGGAGTGAGGATCAGAGTTGTTAAAGGCTCCACCAGCAGTTATGTCAATGTAATGATCATAACTCTGATCCTTACTACTACTACTACCAGATTCTTCCTGACCCAAAAGAGCTGTGCTGCCAAATGAGTAGTCATCTGTAACTTTGCCAGACTCTTGTAACTTCTTTTTCTGGTTTAACTCCCTTTCATAGGTCAGGAGTCTACCATGAAGTTGGGTCAGTGTCAGATCTTTGAACTCAACAGAATTTCTGGTCACAAAATCAATTGTATCCCATTTTTTAGGCAGTGATCTAAGAAACCTGCTATTTTGTGTAGATTTAGCAAATTCAACTTTAAAAAGTCTTAGCTCACTAATGAGACAACTGAATCGCTCAAAGTGTTGTGTTAATGATTCATCCTTAATGTGACAAAAGGTTTCATACTGCTGATTCAAAATGTCCCTGTTATTTTCAATTACTTCTTCAGTTCCCCCAAATTGTTCCTTAAGTGCATCCCATAATTCCTTGGCACTGTTACAGTGTAACAGCCCAGCATAAATTTCATTGGGTAGTGTAGATGCAATGATGCTAAATGCTTTGGCATCTAGTTCGAATTTTTGAAAATCAGTTTTAGTATAGTTTTCAGGTTTCTTAGGTTCGAACTTCTTTAAATCCTCAGCACTCGGCACCATTGGAACATGTGGTCCAAAGACAACCGACCTCCAACATCCAGTATTCTGTTGAGCAAGGATGTGACCCATCCTTCTCTCCCAGATGTTGTATTCATTTCGTTTTAACATGGGTGGTTTAAAAAGTGAACAGATGTTATTGTTAGCATCTTGTGATTGTGACGTCATCCTGGTTGTTTTACAGACACTGATTAATCAACTTTGTTGGTGATTAAACCTTGCTCTGTTTTTCAACGAAATGAACAAAAATAAGTATCAACGATTGTGAGCTGAACTATTTATGTCAACATGATTGTTAGATCAAATTTGACTATCCGAGCTCTGATACCAATTGTTAGGATCTGAGTTTCTTTTTTATTGTGTTTTCGTTTAAGAATTAAGAAGATGAACAAGTAAATGCAGCAGAATATAAATGGAAACAAACATTACACACAATCAAACATGAGAAATGCTTTCAACACACATTTTTAACATAGAATCGAATGATTGAATTTATTTCAATCTTCAATTACAATGCATGTATCAAAAACTCCCCCTTAGCCTGAGCTCATAGTGTTTGTTCGTACAGGAAGACAAGTGGTGAAGTACTGTTCGATTTATAGGCACGAGCAAACCACTGAAGCATCTTGGCTGACGTCACCATGAAAGTGACATCTAACCTCCTGTAACAACTCCTATCAAAAAAGTCTTAATTATTATTTTAATTATCCAATAGGAAACCCTAATTAAGACACCCAAGTGATTCTGCACAAACCCTAAAATTTTCAGAACAATCAGAATCAGGATAAGGGCCCCTAAAACTCAGGGGGGGTAAACCCTAGTTATGATTATCTAAATTATGTGCTGTCAAATTCGAATTTTTCAATTTTGTCAACACAGCTAGACTAGTCCTAGACATGGCTACCCTATAGTGGTTAGGTGTCCCTTACGGACCGTAAGGGATAAAAGTCTTACGGTCCGTAAGCAATGTCAAATTTTGGCTATAAATAGCAGACATTGGCACTTGATATTCTGCGTACGTTCGACGAAGAAATTCGTTTTAGGCACTGAGTTACGTTCTGTTTACCACAATTAACACACAAGGATCACTAATCGACGCCGCAATACAGGGTAATAACTCGATCGCTATTACGATTCAACGTCCGATCAATTGAAACTATCCAACGTATGATTAAGTGCTGCTCAAATTGAGTTTATACTTTGTCATTCGTCGTGATTTCGACTTGAATGTTTGAGTGTTGTCTGAACTCGGGCTATACTCTGTCATTCGTTGTGAATCAGCTGAATTGTTAAGTATTGCACTTTGTTATTCGTTGTGAGGGTTTAATCTCGTGAATTGACGTAACTGCTGTATTAGTTTCTAACCCGTTTGTTTGCATTGTTATTTAAATTAGGTTAATCAAGGCTAATCAGTAGGCTTATACACTACTCGTTAAATCTGCAACGTGAGTCATTCTCTTTTTATCAACTGTTTTACAATACTCCAAATTATTTTCAAAAGTTATAATTACAGGGACTAAGTCATGGATATCTTGAATCACTGGCTACTGGGGTATTGTGCACATTACTAATTTTCTCCCAGTTAGGTTCATTGACCTACTAGGGATAATCATCACTATTTGGGTTCATTGACCTAATAGTGGTATGACCATCGTCACCATTGTGACATGTCACCATTGTGACATGTCACCATTGTGACACGGCGCCAGATAAAAATAAGATATAAGCCATTGTAATCGCTCTTATGCTGTAATTAATAACTATGCATCATTTTATGTAAATAGAATGATTCACTCAGTATTTCTCGCTGACAAAACCTTTTTCAAACATGTTTCAGGTGATCTGTTATGATCCAGGAAAAGTGCTGTGAATTGGGTCTTCACCCACACATAGTATGTGTGGATAAAAGCATATTATATGTTGGTAGTTGTCTTTACCTACACATAAACTAAGTGTTATGATGTGTAGACTCATGACTGTGGATATAGATCATTACCAACACATTAGTAATGTGTAGGTATAAAGCACGCTATACCTACACATACATGTGTGGCTAAAGATAAGTTATATGTGTGGTTAAAAATATAAAGATTTGTTTAAATGTAAGTTGAGGTGGCAGATGACATGGCATATGACGTGGACTATAGTAATGACACGTGTCATAAAGACATGTGTAGGTAAAAATGTTAGATGTGTAGGTATTAATTTTAATATTTGTATAAACAAATGTGAATGTGTTGGTAAAGATATATTAATGTGTAGATAAAAATCACAATATAGTTGGGTAATAATCTTCAAATATGTAAAATCACATGCAAAATAAGTAGATGCAAATAGAAACATGTGTGACCAAAATTACCATTCTTAATTAAAATTGTCAAAACATCGTTGTTCAAATCACTAAATGAAAAGTATCAGTTCTGAAAAATTGAGAAACTTGAACTAGCAAAACCCAAACTACTCGTAATTAAGTCTCTGCAAGTTGCGACCATTTGCGACTGTTATATATACGACCGAATAGCGAAATTTGAGACGGCTTTGCTACCACTTGTTTTTGAGTTCGTTTTGCAACCATTGTGATTGAACCTGTAATCATATAAAAAAACAAGAGGTAATGAAACTTCTGTGGTGTTAATTGCTTTCAATAAAAAATATATTAGGAGTAAAATCATTGAGCATTAAACCATAAAACAAAAGGCTCACCTTGTTAACAATACCATAAAGTTAGAAAAATTGAGTTCTTATTCGATGACTCCTTTTTGAATGATTTAGATTCACGTTTCTATATCTTCCATTTTCTAAAAACATCCCCAAAAGTATATGGTTCTCCTGGTCCAAATGATGTGAGACAACTGCAGTGTATAATGGGGGATCAAGACACATAGGTCTACGGCACAATTATGTGAGACAACTGCTTGAAAGTGGTACCATCAAGGTTGTCTATGTCAAGACAAGTAAGAACTTGGCAGATCCATTTACTAAACCTCTGACGAGAGATTTGGTTGTGAATACCGCGAGAGACATGGGTCTAAAACCACAATAGAATCGTTAGTGATGGAAACCCAACTTGAACTTAGTGCTCCTATTTCTCAAGTTTAATGGGTAACAACGAAGTCACTTAACGATAGAAGGTACTATCAAATTTGATAGATCCATGTGAGGTATGATAGTACGTCGTTGCCGAGAACAAGGGTGAGCTTATGCTCTTAACAAAGTTTTGGAGGCATCCAAGCAACGTGGGTGATGTAAAAACTTTGCCTATATGATCTAGGGGTGGTGCCACCTTGAGTGAAGATTAGTGGTTTATCTTCTAAAGGGTCATGAAAAGGATTTATAGCGCACGGCCATATTCGCGCTCAGTGAGAACGCAAAGTCAGCTGGTGATGTGTGGGGGTAAACCGAAGGGGGTTATCAAGTTAATGGTTTAATTCCATAGGACACCATCTAATCTGTCTCTTCTTGTTTATCAACATAAACTGGGTTTAATCTTCGTGACACCTAGTGACATCATTAGTCTAAGTGAAAGGAAACATTCCAACTTGGTGGGGGATTGTTGGAAATATTAAATAGGAACATACAAGTTGGTATGTTTCCTCCATCCCACATTGGT
Source organism: Helianthus annuus (assembly GCF_002127325.2). Taxonomy (NCBI): domain Eukaryota; kingdom Viridiplantae; phylum Streptophyta; class Magnoliopsida; order Asterales; family Asteraceae; genus Helianthus; species Helianthus annuus. Next base: position 30,511,249 of record NC_035435.2, read on the forward strand.
GGAGTGATTGAAGTTTGAGTGGTTTATAAGGGATTACCCCTTATGGGCCTCCAAAGTGTTAAATGGGTTGAGAAGCGGATAAAGCCCACACGCGTGCCGAGCCGAGCCGAGCCGCGAGCTCGCGAATGGTCGCGTTTGAGGCGCACTTTGCACTTTGCACTTCGCACGTACGCACCGTCGCGAGGAGCTGAGGAGCTTTTATTTTTAGCTAAGGTGGGTCAGATTTGTGGATTGAATGAGATAGGGAGATAGAGATTAATTCGAAACAGTGGGGGTTATCCCATACTGATTCGAATTCGTTTCAGATAACTATCCAGCAACTAAATTCGTATGGGATATGTGTTCAGTAATTTGAATTGGTTATGGATTGGTATATCTCTCCCCGTTTTTCTCATTCTTTGGTGAATCCTAAACCTATAAATTAAAGGCTCCTGCTACCCATTTATTCACTTAGATTTTCGCAGATCTCTCTCTCTCTACTGTGTGTTCGTGTTTTCGTTCCAGCTTCTGTGTTTTCTGGTTTCCATTGCTGTTGGAATACCAGATCAGTTCTGCATTAAATCCTGGGAGTTTACGCTGCAGCTCACAGCAATACGAGCGCGTAAAATCCTTTAAGGACGGGAGTTTTTCCGTGCAGTTCAAGGCTTTCGTTCAAGGATCTTCGTCCTCACTTGCCAGGTTGGTTTTAATTTACTTGTTCTTTAAATTCGTCCGACAACGGGACAGTCTCCTTCTACCTTTCTTTAATCAGTTTGCTCAAGTTGGAACAAACTGGTTTGGCTGATAACTCGGTAATTAATAAATTAATTGTTTGATTAAATTATTTTTTCAACAATCTTAAAGGATTTTATTTGTGTTTTAATCAACAGAATTAATGGACTCTGAACTACCAACAGCCAATCTGAGATTCATGAATCAAGAGTTTGTCAAGTTGGACAGATTCGATGGTCAGAACTATACCCGCTGGGCGGACAAGGTTAAGTTCATGCTAGTTGTGCTGAAACTTTACTATATCCTTGATCCTGACTTGCCTGCAATCCCTGATGACCCTCCTGGTGAAGCAGGAGAGCTCCCAAATGAAGATTTGGCAAGGCAAAGACTTATCCGTAAGGAAGCTGAAGATCTTTGCCTGGGTCACATCAAAAATTCCCTTTCGGATCGTCTCTATGACTTGTACGCGCCGATAAAAAGTGCTAGAGAATTGTGGAAAGCTTTGGAAGATAAGTACAAGGCTCATGAAGAAGGTACTAACAAATACCTTATTGCCAAGTACCTAGACTTCCAAATGGTCGATGACAAGTCAATCTTGGAGCAGGTGCATGAACTCCAAGTTCTTGTTAACAAATTGACTGCACTTTCTATTCCGCTGCCAGAAATATTTCAAGTAGGGGTCATTATTGCAAAATTGCCTCCTGGTTGGAAAGATTTCTCAAAGAGAATGATGCACAAGTCTGAGGACTACTCTTTGGATGAACTGTTGAAGCACCTTCGAATTGAGGAGGAAACGCGCAACAGGGACAAAAGAGGTAAAGTCGGATCGAGTGTGAATCACGTTGCTGGAGGATCTGGTCAAAAGGGAAAAGGGGCATCATCAAAGAATAAGAAGTTTACAGCACCAAAGAAGAAAGAATTCAAGAAGTCACAACACACTAACAATCATCAACCAAAGAGGTCTGGTAAATGTCATGTTTGTGGAGAAACAGGGCATTATGCACGAGAGTGCTCTCAGAGGAAATCTGGATCTACGGTTGGTTCTACAAGTGCTATTGATGTTGAGAAAGTCACCAATCTAGTGGCCAATGTGGGTCTTGGTGAAGTTAACATGCTTTCTCAATATACACGCATTGTGGCTTGTAGAGGATGGTTTTTGGATTCTGGAGCCACTGTTCATGTTTGTGGGAATCGTGGCTCGTTTCTGACTTATGCTCCTGTTCCTCAAGGAACAGTGGTGGTATGTGCTGATGGACATCGTGTAGAGGTTCGTGGTAAAGGCACGGTGCGGCTAAACTTTAGAGATGGTCAAGTGGTTACTCTTCAGGACGTTTTGCATGTTCCTGGTATCACCAAGGGTCTTGTTTCTGCTGATAAGTTTGATCGGAATGGTTAAAAGCTGGTTATCAAGAATCTCCGTGTGAAGTTTTCTCTAAACGACATCTATGTGGGTCAAGCAAAGAACACGGGTGGAATGTATCGTCTTGACTTAGCTGAAGATGGGATTGGTGAAGAAGAAGATTCGGATGAAGGGGGCGTTTCAGTGATTGATGGGTTTGGGAATGAAAGTGATAGTGATAGTGGTGGTAGTGTTAGTTCTAGTGTTAGTGAATGTAATGCAATTGGTTTTGATTTGAATGAAATTATGTCTTCTGATTATATCGCTTGTTCAATTTCTTTATGGCATAAACGTTTAGCTCATACAAATATTAAAAACATTGAAAAAATGCAAACTAAAGGTTTATTAAAATTAAATGATAGACTTTGAAAAATGCGAAACTTGTGTTAAATCAAAATTCACAAAGAAACCTTTTCCAAGTGTTCATAAACGCAATACATCACTACTAGAACTAATTCATTCAGATATTTGTGAACTGAATGGAGTTCTTACTCGTGGGGGTAAGAGATACTTTATCACTTTCTGTGACGACTCGAGCCGATAATTATATGTTTATTTGTTGCATTCAAAAGACGAAGCTTTTGAGGCATTCAAAATATATAAGGCTGAGGTTGAAAAACAAAAGGAGAAACGCATTAAAATTCTTCGCTCGGACAGAGGCGGAGAATACTTTAACCGAAAGTTTGATGCATTCTGCGAAGAAGAAGGCATCATACATGAGAGAACTGCACCATATACTCCCCAACAAAATGGTTTGGCTGAGAGAAAGAACCGAACCTTGGTAGAGATGGCTAACTGTATGTTAAACCAATCGGGTCTACCTCGTAATATGTGGGGGGAAGCTGTGTTAACCGCATGTTATGTTCATAATAGGATCACTAGGCGTGTGATACCTACGAGTCCATATGAGTTATGGAAAGGAAGAAAACCAAACCTAGAGCATTTGAGGGTTTGGGGTTGTCTTGCTTACTATCGCGTACCTGATCCAAAGACACTCAAACTGGGAGAACGAGCTTTCAAGAGTGTGTTCATTGGATATGCTTCGCATAGTAAATCTTACCGATTGTTGGATGACGAATCAGGTATAGTTGTAGAATCCAGAGATGTGGAATTCTTTGAGAACAAGTTTTCTAGAGATGATGAAAACTCAAATGGCACCACAACTTCTAGTACTTCTGAGAAAAGGGTTCAACCCTCACCAATAGTTGAAGAACCAAGGAAAAGTACTAGAGTTAGAAAAGAGAAAAGTTATGGAGATGATTTCTTTTCTTACCTGGTTGAAGGAACTCAAAAGAAAGTGACGAGAGAGGTCATTTTTGCTGTAAATTTGGATGATGATCCTAAAACTTTCAACGAGGCAATGTCATCAAGAGATGCTCCTTTGTGGAAGGAGGCAGTCAATGATGAAATGGATTCCATTATGGGAAATGGAACTTGGGAGTTAGCTGATCTACCCAAGGGAAAGAAACCTATTGGATCCAAATGGATTTTCAAAAGGAAGTATCATCCAGATGGATCCATCTCTGCCTATAAAGCGAGATTAGTCGCTAAAGGGTATAGGCAGAGAGAAGGGATCGACTATTTTGATACCTATGCACCTGTGGCTAGAATAGGTTCTATTAGAACTCTAATAGCGGTGTCTGCTTTGAAAGGGCTGTACATCCATCAAATGGATGTAAAGACAGCATTTCTAAATGGGTATCTAAATGAGGAGATTTATTTGGAGCAACCAGAAGGGTTTGTGATGCCTGGACAAGAGAACAAAGTGTGTAGACTTATTAAATCTCTGTATGGTTTGAAGCAAGCTCCTAAACAGTGGCATGAGAGATTTGACACCACTGTGACTGCTTTCGGGTTTCGACACAACAGTGCTGACAGATGTATTTATACTAAATGCGAACCCGGTTATACAGTCGTGATTTGTCTTTATGTTGATGATATGTTGATCATTAGCACTCACCTTGATGGTATTTCTGAAACTAAGAAATATTTGTCCTTGAACTTTAAGATGAAAGATCTTGGAGAAGTTGATACCATTCTTGGGATCAAGGTGAAGAGAACTGGAAGTCAGATTTCTCTTAGTCAATCTCATTACATAGAGAAAATTCTGACTAAGTTTCAACACTTAAATATTAAAGAGTTTAATACTCCGTTTGATCCAAGTGTGAAACTTAATGTGAACTCTGGAAGAGCAGTGGCTCAACTGGAGTATGCGAGTGCTATTGGAAGTATGATGTATGCAACGCATTGCACTCGTCCTGATATTGCTTTTGCTGTAAGCAAACTGAGTCAGTATACTGTTAATCCAGGGACAGAACACTGGAAGGCAGTGGGTAGAGTACTTGGATACCTGAAAAGGACCAGTAACTTAGAACTGACATACACGTCTTCTTCCAGAATACTTGAAGGTTATTCTGATGCAAGCTGGATTGATCGCACCAATGATTCAAAATCTACAAGTGGGTGGATTTTCACTCTAGCAGGAGGAGCAGTTTCTTGGGCGAGCAAGAAACAGACGTGTATTGCCCACTCAACTATGGAAGCTGAGCTCATTGCGCTAGCTGCGGCTGGTAACGAAGCAGAGTGGATTAGAGATCTACTTACTGACATCCGTCTGTGGGATGTTCCAGTGCCGTCTATTCCCATGTATTGTGATAGTGAGGCCACACTATCTAAAGTATACAACGCAGTGTATAATGGGGGATCAAGACACATAGGTCTACGGCACAATTATGTGAGACAACTGCTTGAAAGTGGTACCATCAAGGTTGTCTATGTCAAGACAAGTAAGAACTTGGCAGATCCATTTACTAAACCTCTGACGAGAGATTTGGTTGTGAATACCGCGAGAGACATGGGTCTAAAACCACAATAGAATCGTTAGTGATGGAAACCCAACTTGAACTTAGTGCTCCTATTTCTCAAGTTTAATGGGTAACAACGAAGTCACTTAACGATAGAAGGTACTATCAAATTTGATAGATCCATGTGAGGTATGATAGCACGTCGTTGCCGAGAACAAGGGTGAGCTTATGCTCTTAACAAAGTTTTGGAGGCATCCAAGCAACGTGGGTGATGTAAAAACTTTGCCTATATGATCTAGGGGTGGTGCCGCCTTGAGTGAAGATTAGTGGTTTATCTTCTAAAGGGTCATGAAAAGGATTTATAGCGCACGGCCATATTCGCGCTCAGTGAGAACGCAAAGTCAGCTGGTGATGTGTGGGGGTAAACCGAAGGGGGCTATCAGGTTAATGGTTTAATTCCATAGGACACCATCTAATCTGTCTCTTCTTGTTTATCAACATAAACTGGGTTTAATCTTCGTGACACCTAGTGACATCATTAGTCTAAGTGAAAGGAAACATTCCAACTTGGTGGGGGATTGTTGGAAATATTAAATAGGAACATACAAGTTGGTATGTTTCCTCCATCCCACATTGGTGGAGTGATTGAAGTTTGAGTGGTTTATAAGGGATTACCCCTTATGGGCCTCCAAAGTGTTAAATGGGTTGAGAAGTGGATGAAGCCCACACGCGCGCCGAGCCGAGCCGAGCCGCGAGCTCGCGAATGGTCGCGTTTGAGGCGCGAATGGGCGCGTTTGAGGCGCACTTTGCACTTTGCACTTCGCACGTACGCATCGTCGCGAGGAGCTTTTATTTTTAGCTAAGGTCTGGTCAGGTGGGTCAGATTTGTGGATTGAATGAGATAGGGAGATAGAGATTAATTCGAAACAGTGGGGGTTATCCCATACTGATTCGAATTCGTTTCAGATAACTATCCAGCAACTAAATTCGTATGGGATATGTGTTCAGTAATTTGAATTGGTTATGGATTGGTATATCTCTCCCCGTTTTTCTCATTCTTTGGTGAATCCTAAACCTATAAATTAAAGGCTCCTGCTACCCATTTATTCACTTAGATTTTCGCAGATCTCTCTCTCTCTACTGTGTGTTCGTGTTTTCGTTCCAGCTTCTGCGTTTTCTGGTTTCCATTGCTGTTGGAATACCAGATCAGTTCTGCATTAAATCCTGGGAGTTTACGCTGCAGCTCACAGCAATACGAGCGCGTAAAATCCTTTAAGGACAGGAGTTTTTCCGTGCAGTTCAAGGCTTTCGTTCAAGGATCTTCGTCCTCACTTGCCAGGGTGGTTTTAATTTACTTGTTCTTTAAATTCGTCCGACAACGGGACAGTCTCCTTCTACCTTTCTTTAATCAGTTTGCTCAAGTTGGAACAAACTGGTTTGGCTGATAACTCGGTAATTAATAAATTAATTGTTTGATTAAATTATTTTTTCAACAAAGACTACCGATATCAGTCGAGGTGACCGATCTTTTCCGAAAACCAAACCGATATGATGTATACTAGTAGCTCCATAGATCCTACTTTAGGTACTTTTCAAGTGTGAGTTGGTCCTTGGTCATGGACCGAAAGTAACCAATTTCTCCTAAAAAGACGAAAGTTTTAAGCATGAAGATGGGGCCCAAGTAGTAGAAATATGCGGCCTAAATACACCAATAAACTTTGACTAACTTGCTGACCTAAAATAACACGGATGACAGGATCAATGCAAATATAGATACAAGTGGGGTGCAAATGAGCCAATCCCGAGCTTGTGCTCTCCGACTCGATTCGAGCTTTGTTTTCAAAGCTCGAGCTCTCGTTGGTAGTTTCTAAAGCTCGAGCTTGGCTCGTTTATTATCTACTAGTTAATATGTTAAATAAAATAATAGATATAATAGACACGTTTAGGCTTGCAAGCTTGATAAGTGTAACTCGGGCTCGGGTTCCTTTACTAAACAAACTTATTTTTCGGTTCGGGCGAAGCTCGTAAACAAGATTAAGTAAGCTCGGCTCGAATGCCTAACTAGACAACTTTAAAAGGGGTAAACAAGTTTTGCCAGGTATAGTTGAAACGGATGGTTCTGTGACACATGGTAAAAATGACACACGGTAATAGGCATTGTTCAAATCTGTACATATATTAACTTGGGTTGTTGCTTACAATTTGGAGCGGATGCACTCTGGATTTGGGGATGTCAGTTATTGTTGCTTGCGATTTGTCTGTTCTGTCGCCCTTTTCTTCTTTCGTCCGCCCTAAAGGGTTCAAATGTGCCAGTTGAGAAATAGAAAATGTGATGCTTGAAAAACTGATAGGTGCCTGCTGTAATTTTACAGGTGGTTAGCTGGGGTTTTTAAAAACATATATTTATATATTTTACAAATGGGCAAAGCTTTTAAGGAGCGTATGTAAGAAGCCAAAACTAAGCATACCTCAGATAGCATAACCACAAAGAATATCTCCAAGCCATGAAAGAAGCCAGCCACCATAATCTTTAAGGGTTATATGAACAGTGGTGACTTAGCATACATATAAACTAGAAGTGGGACTATAAAAACTGGATCACATCTGCAAGCAATACATATAACTCTTAAAAAATGAAAAGAAACTAGAATTATAAAGCATTACTAGCCTCCATAAATGATATGCAACAAAAGATTAATAAAGCTCGTTCATATATAACACATCATATGCCGGCACTTAGGCTATAGCCTAGTGGTCAAGCGGAATTATCTCTTGTCGGGGGACCAAGGTTCAATCCTTGGGAAGTGTAAGTATTTAAGCGGAAAATTAGCCGATAAAAAAATATATATATATAACATCATATATTAGTGGATCTTTAAAAAAAAAAACCATGAAATTTGTTAATACCGGTAAAAGCTTAAACATTTGAAAAGTCCAATTGGATCCTTTCTTATACAGAACTACCAGCAATATATCTCACGTTGAACTACCTGCAAAATCCAATTGTGGCTAGGTTGGATTGAAAGAAAATGAATGCCTCTACAAATCAAGAAACTGAAGATTAGTAATTAGTCAAACTAAATTACAAAAAAAAAAAAAAAAAAGAAAAAAAGAAACACTAGTCTAAGAGATCGATTATGAGAAATTCGATTGTGAGAAATTAAAAGAGCAAATTGTGGAAAAACAAGAATGAGTAAGAACACTTCTGACCTACACTTGTTGATGGATTGAAGCATAATACGTTCGATTGAATAGTGATTTTGTGATCAACCAACATCCACACTTTCTTCGTCTGTCGTTCTCTCCATCAAAGAAGCCAACGACGGTTTGTTAGAAAGAATTTTTCAAATGGGGAGGGCGGAGCACGGTTAGGGTTTAGATTCTAGAATTAGAATGAGAGGGAAATTTAATTTTGGGGCATAATTTACGGGTTTAGCAGGGAACTACAAAATTTTAAGAGGGAAGTCAAAAAATTTATTAATTTAGCTTTAAGTTATATATGTATTTATAACTTAATAAATATTTAAATATAATATAAAAAAACTAAAATGTAATTTATAATGTGTAAGATATTTTTTCAATGTATTTTATTTACTTTTACTCAACTTATATATAAATTTTAATATATATATATATATATATATATATATATATGTTTAAAATGCAATATTATTGGGAGGGAAATAAAATTTCAGGAGTTGTTTTTATTAAATTGTTTAAAGAAGGGAAAACACGGAAATTTTTAGAACAAACACTTGAAACTTTTAGTGGCATGTATAAAGTGTCATTAAAATCTAAATTAGTGGCATAAAAGCTAAATGTTATGAAAAGTAAGTGCTAAACAATTATGGCATATGAAAAATGCCATTAAAACCTACATTAGTGCCATTAAAAGTTTGTGCCACTGAATGACTTTTTATTTATAGTGAAAAAAAGAGGTGCCCTAGATTATGAGGTCCACTGGGGAGGGAATTCAAGTTACGGTTTTGGAAAATAGAGGGATAATGAAAATGAATTAATTAAAAACGTAGATACAAGGAAACGAGAGGGAAATGGGCACTTTTAGTTTTTGGTAAGCGGTGGGAATGAAAACGTATTACCTACACATAAGGAAAGTGTGTTATATGTGTGGGTAATTGCCATCGCCAAGTGTGACTAAAACGTATTACCTACATATATTAAATGTTAGTTATTGTGAAAAGACATCATTAACCACTACCCACACATATACAAACATATGTAGGTAAATTATATGTGGGTAAACACCTCTATTTTTTGTAGTACAAGCTTAAGAAAGAGACTCAGGATAAATAAAGAAACATGTTTTGTAAAATAAAAGATTTCTTCGTGAAATCAAATGATTGTAAATTACCGGGGTTTTATCCCGAGTTGTGAAATAAAATAATCGGGAAATATTTCAGTTTTAAAAAAAAAAGATCCTGATAATAAACTTCCGCTGTTAAACTCAATTAATTAAATACCACGGGATTTCTGTCCCGCGGCTCCTGAAACGGGTTAAACCGGGTCGGAGGCCGTCACAGAAAAAGGTGGTATCAGAGCCACTGATCGAGCCACTAATTTAAGTCAATTAAGTATTTAGAAAATACTTAATTTTTATTAATTGCTATTCTGTGATTATGTGTTTTATTATCTGACTAATTGTGTACAGTATGGGCAGATCTTTATATGCTAGCCAATGTAGCGATTAATGCAAATCCTTAAATAATTTGACCCAAGTTTTAGCACATTTATTATCTACCGTCTAGAAACCTTATTTAGTAAATAAATAAATTTACAAATAAAACCTAGTGTGTTTTAAATTTCAGTTGTTTTGGTAGTTACCCAGTATGAAATAATATTTAAAAGTTTTTCTATAAAATTTTGTTATAAATTTTAACTTAGTAATTGTGTGTATTTTGCTAAACAGCATGAGTGACTTGTCTGACGCCCTTCAGAATTTAAATCTCTATCCAGTAAGAATAGAGGTTTTCAGAGATTTCAATAGGTATATACCAGACATAGAAGAACCTATAGAATTTAACGCTTTATCTCTCGAGAAACCCAAGCCTAAGAAAATGGAAATTGGGGAAAGTTCTTGGCAAATTGAAAGGTTACCATCTCAGGAAGAGCTAGATTTTATATTGGCAAGCTATAATACTATTAAGCCTGTTAATGAAAATGTTTTTATTCACTTTCTTGAAACACAACTACCAATGAACTTAGAACCAGCTATTCCAAATCCTTCAATCCACTCGCAAATAGACGAATGGTTAACTAATGAAATACAGTTCCAAAACAATCCCTATAAGCTTTTTCCCTCAGTTTAATCCAGAACCTTTACCAAATCCATCAATGAGTAACGAGAATATGGCTGAACTCCGCCACTTTGGCAAAGAACTAATGGATACTGGGAATAGGATCCAAGAGATTGGGGGACAGATCTCCTGGAAATACGATGAGAGGGAACGCCATTACTAAAATATCATCTGACAAAGGATAGGGGATTTATGGAACTGTGGTTGTGTAATAGTAATAGTAAAAATCAGTCTGTAAAATAACCTAAAATAAAACTTTGTAAGATAATGGTGTGTATTGATGCATACTATTAAATATAAATGGAAATCAAGAAATCGATAAGTTTGGCTATATGCGTATTGTGAAATTAATATAATTATTTTATGTATAATTGTTATTATTAATACTAATAAATATATTATCAGATGGAAAACGCTAGTAATGAACCAGTTAATGAGGTTAATCAATCTGAGCAACAACCGGAGGATCAATATATGACTAGGCAGGATATAGAAAATATCGTTGCTCAAGGGATAGCCAACGTTATTCCAGCAATAGTTGCTCAAGGGATAGCCAACGCTATTCCAACAATCGTTGTTGCTGTTAAAAATCCAATAGAACCACAACAAATTGTTCCCAGCAAACGTATTTCTGAAGATAACTTCAGTAATAGCGTAAACGGAGGCAATAATCATACTAATCATGAGAATGAACCAAGGCAAGCTCCTCCCCCTAAGAAAATGAAAGCTGCAACGCCTGGTTGCACTTACAAAGAATTTCTTGCTCGTAAACCCACTGAGTTTGCAGGCAATGAAGGAGCGACTGCGGCACTGCGTTGGTTAGAGAAAACCGAGGCAGTAATTGCCATAAGTAAATGTGCTCAGGATGATCAGGTCATGTACGCGTCAAACCTTTTCAAAGAAGGGGCGCTAGAATGGTGGAATACGGTGTTACAAGCAAAAGGAAGAAGGATGGCGTATCCTATGAACTGGGAAGAATTTAAGAACTTTGTAGAAAGAAAATTTTGTCCCGAATATGAAAAGGAACAAATGACAAATAAGTTTTTAACCCGCCGGATGGTGGATGTAGATTGTCGAAGGTATACTTCGACATTCTTCGAGTATGCTCGAGTAGTACCAACCCTGGCTTCGCCAGAGCCGGTACTTATTTCTCGTTATATTTGGGGATTGATTGCTAAAATCCGTAATATCGTCAAGGCTGCGAAACCTCGCACGATTGATGATGCGGTGGATTTAGCCAATACTCTGACTGACGAACTAGTACGGACAACAGAAGAAAATAGAAGGAAGGAAGTAGCCCAAAAGATTACCCAAGGATTCCGTCCGGGTAACCATAACAATTTTAAGAGATGAGGGAATGGGCAATCTTCCACTAGCCCATTTTGCAATTCTTGCAAAAGAAAGCATTTTGGAAGATGCAAAGGATATTGCAATTTTTGCAAAATTTCAGGGCATCAAGAAGAAGACTGCAGGAGGAAGAAATTTTCAGTCTGCTACAACTGTGGAGAAGCTGGACATCTTAGGCCAGATTGTCCAAAACTGAACAAACTATCTAACAATAAAGCCAAACCTGCAGAAGAAGCAAAAAGGAATGTAAGAGCCTTCCAACTGACTGCTCAGGAAGCAGAGCTCATTCCAGATGTGATAGCTAGTACGTTCTTAGTTCACAACGTTTACACAAAAATATTATTTGACTCTGGTGCAAACCAAAGTTTTATAAATATTTCATTCTGCCAAACTCTTAACTTACCTTTAACCAACATTAGGCAAATTTCTACAGTAGAAACGGCAGATGGGAATTCAGTTAAAATAAATAAGGTTCTGCAAAACGTAGAAATAGAACTTTTAAGTCATAAATTTCTGCAACCCCATTATCTATGAAATTAATTGAATTTGATGATGTGTTAGGAATGGATTGGTTAGTAAACAACCATGCTTGAATTATCTGTGATAAGAATTCCATAAAAATTTGTGCACCCACTGGAGAAGTAATAATAATTACAGAAGATAAGCCATGTAAACCCATAAAGTTTATATCAGTAATGAAAGTTGCTAATTATGAACAAAAGCAAGGAATAGTATAAATGATTTCAGTAATCATTAATACTAAAGATAAAGAACTTAAGGAAATTTTTGTAGTTTCAGAGTACCCAGATGTATTCCCAGAAGAATTACCAGGGTTATCACCAGATAGGGAGTTAGAATTTAGGATTCATCTAATTCCATAAACTATACCGATAGCCAAGGCACCTTATCGGTTAGCACCCACAGAAATATTAAAACTGAAAAATCAATTAGATGAATTATTAGTAAAGGTTTCATACAACCTAGTTTATCCCCGTGGGGGGGGGGGCACCAGTGTTGTTTATTAAGAAAAAGGATGGTCCAATGAGAATGTGTATTGATTATAGAGAATTGAATAAGGTTACAATTAAGAATCGATACCCATTACCTAGGATTGATGATCTTTTCGATCAACTTCAAGGAGCTAGATATTTTTCTAAAATATACCTACGTTTCGGATATCATCAATTGAAAGTACAAGAGGAAGACATACCTAAAACTACTTTCAGAACTAGGTATGGTCATTACCAGTTTACAGTCATGCCCTTCGGATTAACGAATGCACTTGCAACATTCATGGACAAAATGAATAGGATCTGTAAACCATATTTGGATAAATTTGTAATTATCTTCATCGACGATATACTTATTTATGCCAAAAGTCAGGAAAAACATTATCAGCACTTGCATGCACTCTTAACTTTGTTAAGAAAAGAGAAGCTTTTCGCCAAATTCTCGAAGTGTGAATTTTGGCTGCCAGAAGTACAATTTCTAGGCCATATGGTGAATCATGAAGGTATTCACGTAGATCCTGATAAGATAGCAGCAATTACCAAATGGAAGGTTCCGCAATCCGCAATGGAAATTAGGAGTTTTGTAGGTTTAGCCGGATACTATAGACGGTTTATTAAGGATTTTTCCAAGATAGCTATATCATTAACTAAGCTAACCTGTAAAACAGTTAAGTTTGAATGAGGACCTAAATAAGAAGAAGCCTTTAGGATCTTAAAGCATAAATTAACAAATGCCCCAATCCTAGCCTTACCAGAAGGACCAGAAGATTTTAAAGTATATGGTGATGCTTCAAAGCTAGGATTTGGATGTGTGTTAATGCAACGCAAAAAGGTAATTACGTATGCATTAAGGCAATTGAAAACGCACGAACAAAGCTATACCACTCATGACTTAGAATTAGGAGCCATAATTTTTCCCTTAAGATTTGGAAACATTATCTGTATGGAAGTAAGTTTACTGTCTATACGAGTCATAAGAATTTAAGATATATATTTGAGCAAAAAGAATTAAACATGAGGCAAAGGAGATGGATGAAAATCCTAAGTGACTACGACTGTGATATTCAGTATCACGAAGGAAAGGCTGAAGACGGCTAGAGATCGCCAGAAGAGTTATACAGATAATAGATGAAAGCCGTTGGAGTTTCAAGTTGGAGACAAAATGCTATTGAAAGTATCTCCTTGGAAAAGAGTTGTTAGATTCGGTAAGAAAGGAAAGCTAAGTCCAAGGTACGTAGGACCATTTCCAGTGATCCAACGTATAGGACCAGTTGCTTATCGTTTACAACTACCAGGAGAGTTAGCTGGAGTACATGATGTATTTCATGTATCCAATCTCAAGAAATGTCTATCAGACGAATCTTTGGTAGTACCTCTCCAATATATAAAGGTAAACAAAAAATTAAAATTTGTAGATAAACCACTTCAGATAGAAGATAGAAAGATCAAATTTCTCAAAACACAAATGATTAGTGTTAGTTCAAGTAAAGTGGGATTCAAAGATAGGACCCTAATACCCTTGGGAACGGGAATCAGAAAAGAAGCGAAAGTATCCTCAATTATTCCAGTAAATCTCGAGGACGAGATTTTTATTAAGGTGGGGAGAATGTGACAACTCCTATCAAAAAAGTCTTAATTATTATTTTAATTATCCAATAGGAAACCCTAATTAAGACACCCAAGTGATTCTGCACAAACCCTAAAATTTTCTGAACAATCAGAATCAGGATAAGGGCCCCTAAAACTCAGGGGGTGTAAACCCTAGTTATGATTATCTAAATTATGTGCTGTCAAATTCAAATTTTTCAATTTTGTCAACTTAGCTAGGCTAGTCCCAGACATGGCTACCCTACAGTGGTTAGGTGCCCCTTACGGACCGTAAGGGATAAAAGTCTTACGGTCCGTAAGCAATGTCAAATTTTGGCTATAAATAGCAGACATCGGCACTTGATATTCTGCGTACGTTCGACGAAGAAATTCGTTTTAGGCACTGAGTTACGTTCTGTTTGCCACAATTAACACACACGGATCACTAATCGACGCCGCAATACAGGGTAATAACTCGATCGCTTTTACGATTCAACGTCTGATCGATTGAAACTATCCAACATATGATTAAGTGCTGCTCAAATTGAGTTTATACTTTGTCATTCGTCGTGATTTCGACTTGAATGTTTGAGTGTTGTCCGAACTCGGGCTATACTCTGTCATTCGTTGTGAATCCGCTGAATTGTTAAGTATTGCACTTTGTTAATCGTTGTGAGGGTTTAATCTTGGGAATTGACGTAACTGCTGTATTAGTTACTAACCCCGTTTGTGTGCATTGCTATTTAAATTAGGTTAATCAAGGCTAATCAGTAGGCTTATACACTACTCGTTAAATCTGCAACGTGAGTCATTCTCTTTTTATCAACTGTTTTACAATACTCCAAATTATTTTCAAAAGTTATAGTTACAGGGACTAAGTCATGGATATCTTGAATCACTGGCTAGTGGGGTATTGTGCACATTACTAATTTTCTCCCAGTTAGGTTCATTGACCTACTAGGGATAATCATCACTATTTGGGTTCATTGACCTAATAGTGGTATGACCATCGTCACCATTGTGACATGTCACCATTGTGACACGGCGCCAGATAAAAATAAGATATAAGCCATTGTAATCGCTCTTATGCTGTAATTAATAACTATGCATCATTTTATGTAAATAGAATGATTCGCTCAGTATTTCTCGCTGACAAAACCTTTTTCAAACATGTTTCAGGTGATCTGTTATGATCTAGGAAAAGTGCCGTGAAGCACTACCAGCTTAAGAAAGTGACTCAGGATAAAATAAAGAAACATGTTTTGTAAAATAAAAGATTTCTTCGTGAAATCAAATGATTGTAAATTACCGGGGTTTTATCCCGAGTTGTGAAATAAAATAATCGGGAAATATTTCAGTTAAAAAAAAGATCCTGATAATAAACTTCCGCTGTTAAACAAAATTAATTAAATACCACGGGATTTCTGTCTCGCGGCTCCTGAAATGGGTCAAACCGGGTCGGGGGCCGTGACACCTCCTAACAACCTGTAACTACTGATCTAATACAACTACTGCTTGCTAACTACTGATCACATTACAATACAATGAATAAACAAACTACTGCTTCCCATTCCACTATTGTGACTCCAGCAGTACTTTATGTCTTCAGCAGTGCTTGACTCAGATCAGTAGATTGAGCATAAGTGTTAGTCTTCAACAGTTCTTTAATCATCAGTAGTTGTCGAAGGACAGTTGTTGTAAACAAGCAGTAGATAGAGGTCATCAGTTGTTTAGCCACTTTCAAGGTGAGAGAATGAATACATAACATCTGCTTATTCTGGATCCACTGCGCTGATCCGGTTTTGGCTTTAATCAACTGTTCCTTTGGTAGGGTTCAATCCCAACAGTCTTGAACCACGTCTTCTTGTACAATAATTTCCTACAAACATAACAAACAAATGTTGACGGTTATGGCTCAGGCACGTGTTCAACACGCTTCCCTTAAAACAGATTTCGCGCCTCTACTAAAGACGACGCGTCTGTCTCCCAGGGTACAACAGCCGAAGCAGTTTGTACTGCTGGAGAAGGCCACGCGCCCGAGGTTACGCCGGATAAAAACATAGTGTTAGACCTTTTGGAAACTAAGAATGGAAATATAGTTGAATCATGTAGAGAAACTTATCTCTATATCTTCCCAACATTTGGGTCATCAAGTACTTCTTCTTCAAGGACTCTTCATGCATATCTTTATATCTCTTTCTTGTATTCTTACTCTTGTAGTTGTATATATATATAGGGTCGGGATTTAGAGAAAATGCTCAAAAGTGTGAGAACGGTGAGAACGCTTATCGATCGTCCAATTAAAACAATCTATGGACTAGATTGGCGTGGTGGCGTTTTCGTAAATAACATCAATTTTCTTACGTGGACGCGCATCATTAAAGGTAAAAGCGTCTTTACACCTGTATACCAAAACGCCATAATGATGAATAAAAACGCTAATACGGACCAAATCACATCGCTATATAAAACAAAAAACATCCAAGACATAAAAACACATCCCCCAGAACCTGAAACGCCATATTTTCTGCTATATACCATTCAACTTACAAACGCCAAAATTCCCAAAACATCAAACACAACTACTCAAAAACGCCATATTTTCTACTATATAACATTCATCTTAGAAAATGCCAAAAAGATTCCAAAAGATCGACGGTTCTTTCAGATACACTATTTCCTCAGTAAAACGCCAAAAATGCCAAAAATCGTTTCTTGTATATTTAAAATATTGTTCTACGCCGAAGGGTCAAATAATGCATTCTTCCATGAGGTGCTGTGACTCAAAATAACATTTTGCTGCATGAGATGGACAAATCATAAACAAAAAGATGCTGGGGTCAAACTTATGTCATTTTCAGTGTTTTGTTCTTGATGAATATTTAATTGGCATGAAAAGACGAATGACACTACTGAGTTGTTTGAAGATACATATTCAGAAAAAACTCATGTCATTCTGACTTTCCAAACGGTCACAAAAACACAAGCATGGCTAAGCCAAACCACCAGCGAACATGATTCAAAGAAGAAAGAGACTGATCACAGTGAAGATTTGGAAGATTAATTGTTTTTTTTAATTTTCTTTTTATGTTGTTTGCTATGTATTTTTCAATTTAGAATAAAAAAATACATTATCTTAATTAAACGCCAAACAGTCATAATGCATATGAAAACGCCATAAATGGAGTAAAAACGCCAAAACCTCCAAAACTATAATGAAAGTAACTTACAGAAGTATTAATTAAAAAAAAAGCTAAAAAAGGGAAAAAAAAGGCCAAAAACTACTAAAACCCATTCAAAAACGCCAACCCTGAAAAAGCTGAACAAATAAACAGTAAAAATACACAGTAAAACTGAAAAGACGACTACTTTATTAATATCATTTATTATAAATAAAATCCCGCCTAAACTACGCGCCAAAAACATCCTATAAAGAGAGTCTTCTCTGTACAAACAACTTATCACAAAACCAGAAACAAACGCCATATTCCCTAGAAACCATTCACTTTAAAACGCCAAAAAATAATACTTAAAAAACCCACAGATTCAGAACCTCGATTCTGCTATATTGAGTATTGATCTGAATGAAGTTTCACTGAATGGATTCTTCTCTAAGTTGGGTATCTCTTTAATCTTTTGCTGAATGAGATTGACAAATATTCAAGACAAAGAGACTGATGACACTGATATGACATAATGCCACTTTGTTCTTGATGGATATATGGATGGCATGAAGGGATCAATACATTAGACCAGGCGTTGATTTTCAACATGTCATCAAACAAAGTGTATAACCACCCACCATAAAGGATGCCACAAAAATAAGCATCTTCTAAAGACGGCCGTAAGGCATTCAAAAACAGGTTCAAAAAGGCCAAAAAGGTTAAAGTAGAAGAGGCTGATGACAGTGAAGATTTGAATGAGAAATTATATTGTAATTTTTAATTTTTTTATCTATTGTTTGTTATGTAATTCTGTGTTGTTTACCATCTAATTCTCTGCTATTTTAAAAAAAATGAGTATAAAACACCAAAATCTACAAACACCAAAACGCCTGATAGTGTGAGAACGAATGCTAGCAAAGTACGAGGTTGCTATATAAAACGCCAAAAACGCAAACAAAGTATTACTGGAAAAATCAACACTAATTGACAGATGAAAATTGAAAGAAATAGTAAAATAAAGAGACGGTATCATTTATTGCCAAAAACATTAAAGTTATATTAATGCCACTACATGGAAAATTGAAACTTATTTATCTTTTCAAAACACCATAATTGTCTGTCACATTATAGGCCTGTATCCTAGATGACAAAACACTTAATATTATAAAATCAAAGAAAATTACTGATGTTTTTTAAATCAATAAAAACGCCAAAAACACTTAAACGCCAAAATATTTACTATAGTTCTGATCTAAAAACAATAAAAACGCCGCGTATTTAATAAACGCCAAAAAGATGGAAAGATGAAGGGACACGCGTTAATAAAAAAGAAATATGAAAGGACAAAAAAGTCCCTCCGCCTTTCTCTAAGAGGCGTGACACGTGTTAGGCCAGGAAGCGTTCTCACCGTTCTCACACTTTCTACCGTTTTCTCCTGATCCCGTTTCTATATATATACACATCAAAACCCATCAAGTTAGGCACATAGCCAACTTTTAATACAATAGACATGGGGTAGAGAAAAGTCTCACTTAATTAGAGATTTATTAGAGACATAAACTTTAATAAAAACTAATAAATTGACATAAAAACTCTACTTAAGAGTTTATGTTCCATATGAATAGTCTAGTACTTAATCAGAGATTTATTAGTGAAAATAAACTCCAATAAAAACTAATAAATTGACATAAAAACTCTACTTAAGAGTTTATGTTCCATATGAATAGTCTAGTAAATAATTATAATTTCATTAAATTATAAATCTCACTAAATTAATATCCATTCATAAGAGGACACGGGGTGGTCCGTTATACCACCCCTATCACGCGTGATTCTACCACGCTACACCGCCGCCACCCTTTGTTTAACGCGTTATAACAATAACGCGTGGAGTAGATAACGCGTTGAACTATGAAATGACCGTTTGAATATTTTGAATATTTTGACCGTTTGGGCACAAATATTACCGTTTGGGGGTAATATTTTGAGAGGCTTTTTTTATATAAATCATTCCCCACTCAAATAAATCATAAACTATTCAATTCAACTCCAAAATTTTACATCTCAATCTAAATTTTACAATACACATGGAAGGTTCAAGCAAGAGAGGTGGGGTTCGAAAAAAAGAGGTTCGGGTACGAAGAAAAATCCCGTAAAACTCAAGGTTCGAGCAAATCTTGGCGAGCCGACGCGCTTTAGGTTGCAAGACGAACCCGACCAAGTCCCACCCTTTCAAACCCAACAATATCCACCCTTTCAAAGCCAACAATATCCACCCTTTCAATCGCAAACGTACCATAACCAACCGTTCGTTCCACCGTTTCAACCTCACCAATTTCAATCGCAAACGTATCAAACCCAACCCCACACACTCGACCCACTACTAGAAGACAACACCCTCATTCATCATTTTGCAAACGCGTGGCGTGAACCACAACAAAGTCTTGACGAGGAACAGGAAGAGGAAGAAGAAGAGGAGGAAGAGGAAGAAGAACAAAATGATGACGTTCAAGAAATCATTCCAATCGGCCGATGTGACACCCCAGGAAAACCAGTAAACGATACAACTTACCTAGCTTCCTCAGTAACCGCATGCTAAATTTCGGGACGAAATTTCTTTCAAGTTGGGGATAATGTGACAACTCGATTTTCCAAGATTTCTATTTAGCGTTTATTGCACGTTCATTTATTGGTTAGTTGTTTATTTGCACAATTAGTTGCCATGGAATTATATACGTTTTGATGCAATGAATTGTATTGTGTGATTTTGCATGGTTATATGTAAATTGTGAAAGACTTGTCAAATGCATAAACTTGGTGGTGAAACTGTGAAATTGTTTGAGATGGTGCACTATTGTAAAATATAATAATAAAGGGTGTAAAGAGTTATTAGTGAAATCTAAATCATACTTAACCCTAATCTCCTACCCTAATCATTCACTAATCATTCACAAAGAATCAAAACACGTACTTTCACCTTCTCTAATCCTCTCTACAACCATCTTCTCATCATTCTTGGCTTCACAAGTCTTTTGGGCATCAAGTTTGATCTTTCAATCCATTTAGAATCAATCAAGGTAATTGTTTAATCATTGTTGGTTGTTAATTGCTGATTGATTAATGCATGTAAATCCTTCTTCATATGATGTTCTGTGTTAATTTATTTGATTCTGATTATTGTGATAATGATTTGATTAGTCGTATAATCGATTGTCTGATGATTAAGAATACATGATATGTAGAATGATTGAATTGGTAATGGGATTACTGCAATGCAAATGCAATGAAATTAGGGTTTTCACGGTCGTAAGAACGTAACTGTCCTATTGTTTCTGTGCAATGATCTTTGGGATTCTCGCATAATTGAGAAAAACTCTGAGTTTTATTTGATGCACTTGTAATCCGAGTTTTATACTTGAAGACTAGTCCGACTTTTGTAAGTTAGACACTAGGTCCGACCTTTACTTGTTGTTATGTGGTCCGATCTTTATTAGTAATCACATTGTCCAACCTTAATGATATAATGCAAGTCCGAGTTTCTTTAATATGATAAATGTCCGACCTTTTATGTTGATTAAGTGTCCGAGCTTTTAATAATAAACACATATGGGGCTGTCCGAGTTTTGCATGTAAGGAAGGGGTGTCCGAGCTTTAACCCCCACTCCCTTATGGTCCGACCTTTAACACATTGTGTGTGTCCGAGTTTTAACTAGTGTCCATGGGTCCGAGTTTGGTGGGGGTGGTGATTAGTCCGACTTTTAAACCCCCCACCCCTGTTCTATCCGAGTTTCATAATCTTAAGGGTCCGAATTCTTGGCCCAAACCACTGTCCGAACTTTAAGCCCCCACCACCCCTAGTCCGAGTTTTATAGGGGTTAGTTATCCGAGTTTGGTTGTTATGTGGGTCCGAGTTTTAATGGTTATCACGTGATGTCTGAGCTTTGTTAATGCTGTTAAGTCTACAAACCTCTGTTAAGTTGCTTACTTAGCTGAATTGTTTAACTCTTACATTTTATATAACTCGGATAAGGAAATACATTTAACGTTTGTCAACACGCTAGCTAATATGTCCAGTTAGACATGTAACATTTCCAATGTATGAGTTCTGTTAAGTGCGTTAATGGTACGAAACATGTTAACTTCCTGTTAATCTTGCCAAGCATAAATAGTGCGATTTTGACTAAACTGCATACGTAATATCTGATAACTGTTTAAACACACTTCGTGACATAAATGGCATGTGAACATGAACTGATTTACTACACGTGCAATCAATAGGACTTGACTGATTACTTGTGAGTGCATAACATAGCATACCGAGCAAACCAAGGTGAGTTCATACAGCCAAGGCATGGGTTCCCAGGGTGGGAATGGGATTGATTTATTTATTTGTACTTCTCTAGATAATGGAACGTGGTGTTATGATCCTCGGGTGAGGAAGGTCATTGGTTAAGATACTACTAGACTAGTGATGCTTATAGAACTGATCTTCGCACACACGCCGGGATTGGCTGCGATAATACGACTGATCTTCGCACACATGCCAGGGTTGGCTGCGATAATATGACTAATCTTCGCACACATGCCTAGGAAGGCTGCGAACTATACACTAAAACTTCGCACAAGTGCCGGGTGGCCGCGATACAAACATACCTAGTCTAGAATACTTGAGAACTTTCCCTAATCTTCGCATACATGCCTGAAGGGCCGCGATACGAACTATTACGATACATGACTTAATGAACGAATACAGGGCTTACTATACTATTACAAATACCGAACTATAAACTGTGAACTCGCTCAACTAGTTGTTGATCCTCTGTTACATGCCTTGCAGGTCGTTAGATACATGGAGCTTGCACAGGGAGGAGCAGGTCGTTGTGGAGCATGGATCGTGGATGCCATGTTAAAACATTTAAACATTTGAACTTATGTTACACATTGGGTTTTCATACTTATGCTTCCACTACACTTTGAAACTATGATTATGTTTTGAACACCTATTGTATTGACTGATTGGTTTACATTTATTTTACTTGATATTAATTACATGTTCAATATGATTGGTGGCTTGATCCTGGTCATGTCACGCTCCCAAGCGGTGGTACTCCGCGTGTGGATTTTGGGGGTGTGACAGATTGGTATCAGAGCCGTTGGTTATAGAGAACTTGGTTTTAATATGGGAAAACGTTTTTATTAAAACCAGACTATAACCAGAACAGTGCTCTCAACGATCCACAACGACGCTTCCCTCCACGTGCAAGACTCAACATCCTAGGTAATAAGGTTTATGTTTATTGCCTACTTGCTAGAATTGCATAGAACTTTGCTCGTAGTATGCTTAGATTACATTGCTCACTACTTTTTATTGCTTGAAAACACTTGTGTGCTTACACTCTTCTGTCATCGCACTATTCGCGAACCTTTCTCACTTATGTTGCCTTTGATGTGAAGATCAATGGCCGGACGAATTAACATGACACAAGCCCAGTTGACGGCTTTCGTTAATGAACAAGTTGCTGCGGCACTTGCAGCTGCTCAAGCAGGTAGTATACCCTGCAGTTTAGACTCACACTAGGATCTTTAGATCCTACATTAACTCTTGTGTTTAACCTTGTCCTATTCGTACACAATAGGTCAACACGCTCAGCAGCCCGTCTGCACTTTCAAGAACTTCATGGACTGTCGTCCAAGCTCATTCAGTGGCACCGAGGGGGCAGTGGGACTCCTCCATTGGTTTGAGAAGCTCGAGTCTGTGTTCGAGATGTGTGAATGCCCTGAGGCTCGCAGGGTGAAATACGCCACTGGTGCATTGGAAGGAATCGCGTTAACTTGGTGGAACGCGCAAGTACAGATCCTAGCGTTGGCAGCTGCTAACGCCGCCCCTTGGAATGACTTCAAGGAACTAATTAAACGTGAATACTGCACTCGGAAAGACATCCACAAGCTGGAGGATGAGTTTTATCATTTGAAAATGACTGGGTCAGAGATTGAAGCTTACACTAAACGGTCGAACGAGCTGGCCGTGTTGTGTCCAACTATGGTGGACCCTCCAATCAAGTGCATTGAGTTGTATCTCAAGGGATTAGCGCCAGAAATCCAGAGCCATGTGACATCGGCTAATCTTGATAATATCCAGGCTATTCAGTGCCTTGCTCATCGTATTACGGATCAGGCAGTGGAACAGAACAAGCTGCCAAAACGCATCAGTGCTACCACTACTGCTGTCACTACTTCTGCTACTCCCAGTGACAACAAAAGAAAATGGGATGGGGATTCCAGCAAGGGATCAGCTTCAGTTCAGTCACAGGTTCAGCAGCGAAAGACTGACAGTTATCAGAGTCCCAGTCAGCACTCTTCAGGCAATCAGGGGCAGGGTGGATATCGGGGAATTCACTCACTGTGTAATAAGTGCAACAGACACCACAACGGGCGGTGTCGTAAAGAACGATGTCAGAGATGTCTCAAGTTAGGGCATGAAGCTAAAGACTGCAGGAGTTCGCGACCTGCAAATCAGAATCAGCAACACCCACCACCAGCTCCACAGAACCCGCAGCAGTAGCAACAGCGGGGCAACAGGGGATGTTTTCAGTGTGGGGCTGAAGGTCATTTCAAGCGTGATTGTCCCCAGTTGAACCAGGACCAAAATCGCAACAATAACAACAATCAGGGAAATGGCAACAACAACAACAATGGTGGGAACAACAACGGCAACGAAGCTAGGGGACGAGTATTTGTGCTGGGGCAGGGAGAAGCGAGAAATGATCCCAACGTAGTCATGGGTAAGTTTCTTCTTGACGACTTTTACGTTACTGTTTTGTTTGATTCGGGTGTGAATACCAATTATATGTCTTCGAAAGTTAGTCGAATAATTAAAACGTACACCAACTCCCTTGAACACCCAACGTGTCGTAGTGTTAACTAGTGGTAAAGGTCTAGAGGCCGTACATAGTTCAGGGTTGTAATCTTATCCTCGCTGGTCAGACGTTCTCTATCGATCTCATTCCTATAGTTCTGGACAGCACCTATAGCTCACGCACCGTACCGCATAGCTCCATCCGAATTGGAAGAACTTTCGACGCAGCTACAAGAACTCTTGGATAAGGGATTCATCCGACCTATCTTTTCGCCTTGGGGAGCTCCAGTGTTATTCGTGAAAAAGAAGGATGGCACTTTCAGGATGTGCATCGATTACCGCGAACTGAACAAGGTCACAGTGAAGAACCGTTATCCTCTTCCACGCATTGACGACTTATTCGACCAGTTGCAAGGGTCGAGCTACTACCCCAAGATTGATCTGAGGTCAGGGTATCATCAGCTGAGAGTCCGGGATGAGGACGTCTCCAAGACAGCATTCAGAACTCGCTACGGTCACTACGAGTTTCTAGTCATGCCATTTGGGCTTACGAACGTGCCTGTAGTTTTCATGGATCTTAGGAACAGGGTGTGCAAACCCTACTTAGACAAGTTCGTCATTGTTTTCATCGACGACATTCTGATCTACTCCAAGAGTCAGGAGGAACACGAGCAGCACTTACGTCTTATCTTGGAACTTCTTCGAAAGGAACAACTGTACGCCAAGCTTTCAAAATGCGACTTCTGGCTTCGTGAAGTCCACTTCTTAGGCCATGTGGTGAACAGGGATGGGATTCATGTCGATCCATCCAAAGTAGATTCGATCAGGAACTGGCCTGCACCGCTTACACCAACGGAAATACGCCAATTCTTGGGTTTGGCGGGATATTACAGACGGATCATCAAGGACTTTTCAAAGATTGCTCAGCCGCTTACACTACTGACACAGAAGGGTGTCACCTACCGTTGGGGCAACACTCAGGAAACTGCTTTTCAGCACCTAAAGGATAGACTTTGCAGTGCACCTATCCTCTCATTGCCAGAGGGCACGGACGATTTTGTGGTCTTTTGTGATGCATCCATCCAGGGTTTTGGATGTGTGTTAATGCAGCGCGACCAGGTCATTGCTTACGTTTCGCGCCAACTTAAGGTTCACGAACGGAAATACACGACGCACGATTTGGAGCTGGGAGCTGTTGTTTTTGCACTCAAGATATGGCGACACTACCTGTACGGTACCAAGTGCACTATTTACACCGATCACAGGAGTCTCGAGCATATCTTCAAGCAGAAGGAATTGAACATGCGCCAACGACGATGGGTCGAACTGCTTAATGATTACGAATGCGCCATCAAGTACCATCCAGGAAAAGCCAATGTTGTGGCTGACGCTCTCAGTCGAAAAGACACTCTACCTAGGCGGGTACGAGCTTTGCAGCTCACTATTCAGTCTGATCTTCCTGCACAAATACGGGATGCTCAGCTGGAAGCATTGTAACCAGAAAACGTAAAGGCCGAAGCCTTACGCGGCTCAAGGCAACGATTAGAACAAAAGGAAGACGACGCCTACTATGTAACAGGGCGTATTTGGGTACCACTATACGGCGGTTTACGAGAACTTATAATGGATGAAGCTCATAAGTCTCGGTACTCGGTACATCCAGGGTCGGATAAAATGTACCACGACATCAGAACAACCTATTGGTGGCCTAGTATGAAGGCCCACATTGCAACATACGTCGGCAAATGTTTGACTTGTGCGAGAGTCAAGACAGAGTACCAGAAACCCTCAGGTCTACTTCAGCAACCCAGGATACCACAGTGGAAATGGGAAGAAATTTCCATGGATTTTGTTACTGGCCTGCCTAGATCCCAGCGCGGGAATGATACTATTTGGGTGATCGTAGATCGACTCACAAAGTCTGCTCATTTCTTGGCTATCAAAGAAACGGATAAGTTCTCTACATTAGCAGACATCTACTTGAAAGAAGTTGTTTCGAGGCACGGGGTGCCCACCTCCATCATTTCGGATTGGGATGCACGATTCACGTCAGAGCTATGGCAAGCGATGCACAAATCTTTTGGCTCACGATTAGACATGAGCACATCATATCATCCTCAGACGGATGGGCAGTCTGAGCGCACGATTCAAACCTTAGAAAACATGCTTCGGGCGTGTGTTATTGATTTCGGCAACGGCTGGGAAAAACATCTCCCGTTAGTGGAGTTTTCATACAACAACAGTTATCACACCAGCATACAAGCCGCTCCATTCGAGGCATTGTACGGGCGTAAATGCCGGTCACCTCTCTGTTGGGCAGAGGTGGGGGATAGTCAACTCACGGGTCCAGAACTTATAGTGGATACCACAGAAAAGATTGCACAAATACGACAACGCATGGCGGCAGCACACGACCGTCAGAAAGACTACGCGGATAAGCGTAGGAAGCCATTGGAATTTCAGGTCGGGGACCGGGTTTTACTCAAAGTCTCACCCTGGAAGGGTGTGGTTAGATTTGGTAAACGAGGCAAGTTCAATCCACGGTATGTTGGACCGTTCGAGATCACTGAAAGAATAGGCCAAGTAGCCTACAGACTGAACCTACCAGCTGAACTCGGTGCAGTTCACAATGTATTTCACGTGTCGAATCTGAAGAAGTGTCTGTCAGATGAGACCCTCATAGTTCCTTTTAAGGAACTCACTATCGACGAACAGTTGCAGTTCGTCGAGGAATCTGTAGAAATCACGGACCGGGATGTTAAGGTCCTCAAGCACAAGAGAATCCCTCTTGTTCGAGTTCGTTGGAACTCCAAACGTGGCCCAAAGTACACCTGGGAACGCGAAGACCAGATGACAGAAAAGTACCCCCAGTTATTCGGAACCAATGCAACCACTATTGAGACTGAAGCTACTACTGAGGAATTTCGGGACGAAATTCCAAATCAACGGGGGGATGATGTGACACCCCAGGAAAACCAGTAAACGATACAACTTACCTAGCTTCCTCAGTAACCGCATGCTAAATTTCGGGACGAAATTTCTTTCAAGTTGGGGATAATGTGACAACTCGATTTTCCAAGATTTCTATTTAGCGTTTATTGCACGTTCATTTATTGGTTAGTTGTTTATTTGCACAATTAGTTGCCATGGAATTATATACGTTTTGATGCAATGAATTGTATTGTGTGATTTTGCATGGTTATATGTAAATTGTGAAAGACTTATCAAATGCATAAACCTGGTGGTGAAACTGTGAAATTGTTTGAGATGGTGCACTATTGTAAAATATAATAATAAAGGGTGTAAAGAGTTATTAGTGAAATCTAAATCATACTTAACCCTAATCTCCTACCCTAATCATTCACTAATCATTCACAAAGAATCAAAACATGTACTTTCACCTTCTCTAATCCTCTCTACAACCATCTTCTCATCATTCTTGGCTTCACAAGTCTTTTGGGCATCAAGTTTGATCTTTTAATCCATTTAGAATCAATCAAGGTAATTGTTTAATCATTGTTGGTTGTTAATTGTTGATTGATTAATGCATGTAAACCCTAGTTCTTCATATGATGTTCTGTGTTAATTGATTTGATTCTGATTATTGTGATAATGATTTGATTAGTCGTATAATCGATTGTCTGATGATTAAGAATACATGATATGTAGAATGATTGAATTGGTAATGGGATTACTGCAATGCAAATGCAATGAAATTAGGGTTTTCACGGTCGTAAGAACGTAACTGTCCTATTGTTTCTGTGCAATGATCTTTGGGATTCTCGCATAATTGAGAAAAACTCTGAGTTTTATTTGATGCACTTGTAATCCGAGTTTTATACTTGAAGACTAGTCCGACTTTTGTAAGTTAGACACTAGGTCCGACCTTTACTTGTTGTTATGTGGTCCGATCTTTATTAGTAATCACATTGTCCAACCTTAATGATATAATGCAAGTCCGAGTTTCTTTAATATGATACATGTCCGACCTTTTATGTTGATTAAGTGTCCGAGCTTTTAATAATAAACACATATGGGGTTGTCCGAGTTTTGCATGTAAGGAAGGGGTGTCCGAGCTTTAACCCCCACTCCCTTATGGCCCGACCTTTAACACATTGTGTGTGTCCGAGTTTTAACTAGTGTCCATGGGTCCGAGTTTGGTGGGGGTGGTGATTAGTCCGACTTTTAAACCCCCCACCCCTGTTCTATCCGAGTTTCATAATCTTAAGGGTCCGAATTCTTGGCCCAAACCACTATCCGAGCTTTAAGCCCCCACCACCCCTAGTCCGAGTTTTATAGGGGGTTAGTTATCCGAGTTTGGTTGTTATGTGGGTCCGAGTTTTAATTGTTATCACGTGATGTCTGAGCTTTGTTAATGCTGTTAAGTCTACAAACCTCTGTTAAGTTGCTTATTTAGCTGAATTGTTTAACTCTTACATTTTATATAACTCGGTTAAGGAAATACATTTAACGTTTGTCAACACGCTAGCTAATATATCCTGTTAGACATGTAACATTTCCAATGTATGAGTTCTGTTAAGTGCGTTAATGGTACGAAACATGTTAACTGCCTGTTAATCTTGCCAAGCATAAATAGTGCAATTTTGACTAAACTGCATACGTAATATCTGATAACTGTTTAAACACACTTCGTGACATAAATAGCATGCGAACATGAACTGATTTACTACACGTGCAATCAATAGGACTTGACTGATTACTTGTGAGTGCATAACATAGCATACCGAGCAAACCAAGGTGAGTTCATACAGCCAAGGCATGGGGTTCCCAGGGTGGGAATGGGATTGATTTATTTATTTGTACTTCTCTAGATAATGGAACGTGGTGTTATGATCCTCGGGTGAGGAAGGTGATTGGTTAAGATACTGCTAGACTAGTGATGCTTATAGAACTGATCTTCGCACACACGCCGGGATTGGCTGCGATAATATGACTGATCTTCGCACACATGCCAGAGTTGGCTGCGATAATATGACTAATCTTCGCACACATGTGCCTAGGAAGGCTGCGAACTATACACTAAAACTTCGCACAGGTGCCGGGTGGCCGCGATACAAACATACCTAGTCTAGAATACTTGAGAACTTTCCCTAATCTTCGCATACATGCCTGAAGGGCCGCGATACGAACTATTACGATACATGACTTAATGAACGAATACAGGGCTTACTATACTATTACAAATACCGAACTATAAACTGTGAACTCGCTCAACTAGTTGTTGATCCTCTGTTACATGCCTTGCAGGTCGTTAGATACATGGAGCTTGCAAAGGGAGGAGCAGGTCGTTGTGGAGCATGGATCGTGGATGCCATGTTAAAACATTTAAACATTTGAACTTATGTTACACATTGGGTTTTCATACTTATGCTTCCGCTACACTTTGAAACTATGATTATGTTTTGAACACCTATCGTATTGACTGATTGGTTTACATTTATTTTACTTGATATTAATTACATGTTCAATATGATTGGTGGCTTGATCCTGGTCATGTCACGCTCCCAAGCGGTGGTACTCCGCGTGTGGATTTTGGGGGTGTGACAGCCGACAACTTTGGACGAGCGAGGAGGAGGTGTCCTTGACGAAGGCGTATTTGCACATCTCGGAGAGTAAGAAACATGAGAACAAGCAACGAAAGGATGCGTTTTGGAGACGGGTCATTAATCATTTTAGGCAACTTCCCGGTGCAAGGATACGAAACATGGACCAAATGACGTCGAAGTGGACGGATTTGAACGGAAAAATTAGCAAGTTCAACGCTTGTTTCATCCAAATGGTATGTTTTTTTATTAAAGTTTAATAAAAAACAGTTTTTAAAAAAAAAATACAGAAACAGTTTATACAAAAACTGTTTTAAAAAACAGTTTTAAAAAAACAGTTTTATAAAATACAGTTATATAAAAAACAGTTTATAAAAAACAGTTTTATAAAAAAAAGTTTATAAAAAAACAGTTAAAAAAAACAGTTTTAAAAAATACAGTTTTAAAAAACAGTTTATAAAAAACAGTTTAAAAAAACAGTTTTAAAAAAACAGTTTATAAAAAAACAGTTCATAAAAAACAGTTTAAAAAAAACAGTTTAAAAAAAACAGATTTTTTTAAAAAAAAAAATAACATTTTATTTTTTTTTTTGTAGAACCGAAACCCACAAAGTGGAGCGAGCGAGGCGACGATCATGCAACAAGCCACCGAAGAGTATTGCCGAGTGTACAAAAAGAGAACTTTTCCACATGTGGGGGCATGGGAAGTTGCGAGACATCACCCGAAGTGGGTCCCCGTTGAGTTGGTTGACATGCAAGGTCCTACGGCACCAAAAAAACGAGGCGGTTCGAAAAGATCAAAGACATCCGAGTCGGGGAACTACACGACTTCCGCGTCGGATAACTTGCCCCAAATGAACTTAAACGACGACCCTCTTGACGAACCCAATCAACCCCTTGACGACCCCATTGAAGAAGATACACCCACAAGGCCACGACGCAGACGAGGTGGTGAATCGTCAAGCAAAGGGAAGGAGGCGGTGGCGGAGTCGATCTTCAGAATCGAAGAGGAGAAAATGACCCAATTCAAGAAGGCCGAACAAAGAAAAGAAACAATGATATCCCTAAAAGTTGAACGCGAGCAGGCGTACAAGGAACACTTGAAAACGATTGAAAGACAAAATGATTTAAAAATCTTGTGTGAAAACCACGCCCATCTCGACGAACCGTTCAAGTCAGTTGTCATTCAACAAAAGCGCGCGATTTGCGCAAAGTGGGGTTGGGAGATGCCACCCGTTTAGTTGTTTTTTTATTTGGCTATGTAATTTATTTTTAAAGTTTAATGAAATTTATAATTTAGTGTTTTATTTTTAATTTCTAATTTTAAAATGAAAATTAAAAAAATTGGGAGTGATGGAATTTCATCACTAGTGATTCCACCCCTCCTACATTTCTATCACTAATGATAGAAATTTGGTTGATGACATGACATGATTTAATTGGAAAGTAAGAGTGATAGAATCTATTACTAGTGAACCACCCCTTCTCCCCTAATATCTAAATTTCCAACAAATAACCACCCAAATTTAAAGCAAAACACGACAATAAACCCTTCTCTCACATGTGGGTACGAGCCCTCAACTGAAAACCTTATCTCCTCATCGTCATCGTCATCGTCGTCTTCGGTTCAATCACTCCTGAAGATATTCGCATTACAAAGATCCTTAATTTGTTGTTTATTTTTAGAAGCCCTGAAAGAATTAAAACAATTGCTCTAATGTTGATGAACTTTACTCATATTAGGCAAATTCTTTTTGCAGCTTCTTTTTATCATTCATATAATATAAATGGTCTTCGTAACAATATTATCTAATTTGTTTTGTCTCCTTATTTTCTTTGATCTCTAATCTTTGATGGAACGAGATGTAATGTTGAATGAAAAAGGATGATTATTTTAAAAACATTTAATCAAAACTAGGTGGTTTTGATTTGTTTCATATGTAAGTTCTATGCCTAATAGCTCCATATTCACTTTTCCCCTTATGTTAACGTATATGCTTGAAATTTCATGAACTTGAAACTTGAAAAGTCAGTTATACACGTTCAGTTTGTTTTGGATTTAAAGCCAATTGAACGTTAAACTTGGACTGAGCTTTTTTTTTTTTTTTTTTTTTTTTTTTAAATAGCGTATAAAACGAATTATACATAGAGTTTAATAAAAGTTTGGAAGCATATTTCTTATAGAACTTTTTTTATCAAGTGATAAACCACTCAACTTAATTTTTCTCGCCAATTTTATAGATATAATCAGTTATTATATAAAATTTTAAAGTTTGGTTGTCGGTTTCTACGGTAACATGCCACTGTGTTGATCCACGTGGTTAGTGATGGACCCAAAATTTATTTTCTGGGACATGTGTAGGGTTGTTTAACCGAACTTTTAAGGGTGACGATCGAGATTTTTGTTTAAAAATTACACAAACTTTTTTTCTTTTAGGGAGGGCGGTTGTACCCCAACTCTATAGTGATGGTTCGCCAGTGCACGTAATATAGGGCTGGCAATAGATATCTTCTGTATAAAACACGATTAATCAAAAAATGGGGCGATTGTTTCTAGTAACGTTAGAGGGGAAGAGTTACAGTTGTAAACACTGCAAAACTCATCTTGCTCTCTGCGACGACGTCGTTTCCAAGGTAATCCTAAATCCTTAAGGCAGTTGAAGGGGACAACGATTCACCGAATCTCTATTAATTGGTATGTTTTTTTACGGTTGA
The DNA here is from genome assembly GCF_002127325.2 of Helianthus annuus. Taxonomy (NCBI): domain Eukaryota; kingdom Viridiplantae; phylum Streptophyta; class Magnoliopsida; order Asterales; family Asteraceae; genus Helianthus; species Helianthus annuus. The sequence goes on from NC_035435.2 coordinate 30,543,720, forward strand.
AGAGTTTACAGCAACATGACGTCATTGAATTCCAATTCAAGCAATCGGGTCCAACTTTGTTTCAAACTTTGCTTCGAACTGTAAAACCTTTTTACTTTCCACTCATTCAAATTTTGTTTTTCAACTTCTGAATTACGTTTCATTCATCCAGTAACATTACTTTCCAAACCTTTTTCATCTTTGTCAAAATCTAACCTCTTTACCACTCACTAATTCGTTTTTTTATGGATGCACCTCAAGTGTTTGATGAAATGCCTATGCTTATCTTTTGGTTTTTACATCCAAATTTCGTGTCTCAACTTGAAGTGTGATTTATTTAGCCTTAATGACAACCCCTTCTACGCCTTTGAGTGGCTCCTGGCCATGTCCTTTTCGTATGTTTCATTGTTGCCCGGATGGTGAAGTGGGAAATAAGGGGATTTCTCGGTTGATCTCTCATCTCAAGAGGTTGCACCTTTCTAGTGACGAACGTAGAAGTGCGTTGCGTGAGGCTATTTCTACGGACCATGGGTTGTTCCTGGATGTAGAAGGTACTTTGAAGTTTTTTGGCCAATGGATGTGTGGGAAGTGTTTGAGTATACATGCATTGAGTCGTGCATGCCATCACCCCGATGGGCTTGTCTGTTTTACCATTCGTGATAATGACATAGATAGCTACATTATAGGGATTTCGAGGCCCTCTCCCAAGGCGCACGTGACCAATGTTCATTAGTCGTTCTTGTTGGATACCGTTCTACTAGATCGTGTCTTTAAAGCACCCATTATCACCGTGAAGAGCATCCCTCATAGCTGTCGGTTGGCTTTCTCTCAGGCGTTGAAAACCGCTCTCTACAAAGTGGTTGCCCAACCTAGATCCATTGAAGCGTGGGTTAGGTTGTTCCTTCTTCCTCGGTGCACTTTGCAAGTGGCCAGACCAAAAAATAGGCAAGAAAGAAGGTCTGGGAATAGGAAGGCATTGCAACAAAGATCAATTCTGAATTCTTTAACCACATGGGGGAAAGAAGATGGTATTTTTATGTTAGTTAAAAATATATTTGATAGTCCTACGGTGGGGTCTCTAGGTCAAAGAGGTGTTGATAATCCTGAGGAGAGTTCTGTTAGTAATTCCAATGTTAGGCAGTGTCTTCGAAAGGTTGCTGATGGCCACTTTACAGCTGCAGTGAAGGTGTTGTGTTCATCCGGTGTTGCTCCGTACAATGATAAGACCATACAGGCTTTAGAGGCTAAACACCCGTACAGAGAGCCTCCATCCATGCCAGGTACTATATATTCTGAGCCTCCCCTTGTAGCAGAGGTGGATAGTGTTCTTTGCTGCATTAAATCGTTTCCTAAAGGAACTTCATGTGGGAGGGATGGCTTGAGGGCACAACACATTTTGGATGCTTTTTGTGGAGAGGGGTCTGCTATTGCCACTGATCTTTTATATGCTATCACTGCGGTAGTCAACTTATGGCTAGGGGAAATGCCCATCGTGTTTGGCAGAGTTTGTCGCGTCTGCTCCCCTTACACCGCTTTTAAAACCCGACAATGGGATTAGACCTATTGCAGTGGGCACTATATGGAGGCGTTTGGTTTCTAAGGTTGCTATGAAGGGTGTTGGTAAAGAAATGACCAAGTACCTTAATAATTTCCAGTTTGGGGTCGGCGTGTCGGGTGGCGCTGAGGCCATTTTACACAGCGTCAATAGGGTTCTAAGTGAACATCACACTGATGGGTCTCTTGCAATTCTTACGTTAGATTTTTCTAATGTTTGTAACCAGGTAAATAGATCAGCCTTACTTCGTGAGGTCAGGATGAGGTGCCCTTCTATTTCTTTGTGGGTGGAATTTCTATATGGGCAGCCAGCAAGGTTGTATCTTGGAGATGGGCACATTTGGTCTTCCACGGGAGTTCAGCAAGGGGACCCATTGGGACCACTTCTTTTCGCTCTTGTTTTGCACCCTCTTGTGCATCAGATTAGAGACAAATGCAAGCTTCTCCTTCATGCTTGGTATCTTGATGATGGGACTGTCATTGGAGGGTCAGAAGAGGTGGCTAGAGTGTTGGACATCATTAAGGTGTCGGGTCCAACATTGGGTCTTGAACTTAATATTAAGAAAACTGAGCTATTTTAGCCTTCTTGTGATGGTAGCAAGTTTCGTGAAGGGTTATTTCCTAAAGACATCGGGAGGCCATTAGTGGGGGTGAAGCTTCTTGGGGGGGGGGGGGTTGTTAGTAGAGACGCAAGCTTTATTAGTGGGTTGGCAAAGAAAAGAGCTGCTAAGGCAGCAGATTTGATGCGTCTTCTACCGAAATTAGGTGACCCGCAAAGTGAACTACTCTTGCTTCGATCCTGTATCGGCATTGCCAAATTTTCTTTGGCTTAAGGACATGCCAACCTATACACATGGAAGATGCAGCGTTGTTCTTTGACAAAGGATTGCGTGAGGCGATTGAGGAATTGGTGGTTTGTGGAGGTCCTTTCTTTGGAGACCTCCAGTGGCGGCTTGCTTCTTTACCTATTAGGTTTGGAGGTTTGGGTTTGTATTCGGCTGTTTAGCTTCATCCTATGCTTTTGTGGCCTCGAGGGCCCAATCGTGGGTGCTACAGGACCACATCTTAAGAGACAGTAGCATATGCGGTATGGATTCTGATTATGTTTGTGCTTTGGCTTGTCTTCATGATACGATTCCAAGCTTTGACTTCAGCGGTTTCACTAATAAGGACACCGCCCCCCCCCCCCCTAAAGCCCAACATGCATTGGCGGGTGCTCTTTTTAGTAAAATTGTCCACGAAATCGAAGTACAGTTTGACTTGACCGTTAGACAAAAAGCCGTTTTTGAGTGTCTCCGAGCACCACATGCACAAGATTTTCTTCTTGCTATACCTATAGATGGGTTAGGCCAGCATATGTCGCCGGTGGAGTACCGTACTATCCTTAAGTATCGCCTCATGATTCCTTTATTCCCAGTTGATGAGGATGCCCGGTTTGTCATAAGGCGTGTTTGGATTCCTTTGGTGAGCTTGCAGTTCATTGTAGAGAGCTCCCGGGGTTCAAATACCGACATGATTTGGTTAGGGATGTCCTTTTTGACATATTCAGGTGTGCTGGTATTTCTGCCAAGAAAGAGGCACCCGTTAATTTCTTAACAGACCCGTTGGAAGGTAGATCTACCATTCGACCAACTGACATTCTGGTCTTTGGATGGGTAGGAGGAAAACATGCCTGTGTGGATCTAACAAGGGTTTCCCCGCTTGTGGGCTTAGGGAGTAGTGCTTTCACAGTGGGTCAGGCTGCTTTAAAGGCTGCTTTGGGTAAAGTGATCAAGCATGAGAAAGCGTGCCTTGACAACCAGCACGTGTTTATCCCATTTGCTTTTGATACTTTTGGTTTTCTGGTGTCGGAGGCTGTGGACCTACTTAGTCGAGTTCAAAGGGTCGTGCATAGTAATGTTATGACCCCGAGATCTATGGACTTAGTTTTTAAAAGGCTTAGTTTTGCTATTAAAAAAGGGGTAGCGGCGCAGCTTGTAGCCCGTTTACCAATTATCTCGATGTAAATTATCTTATGAGTATAAATGTGAAATTTTATCAAAAAAAAAAAAAAAAAAAAAAACTTGTTTACCAAAAAAGTAAACTACTTGGTTTTTTTACTTTTTTAAAAATAAATAGAATGAGCAGGGTATATCTATCATATCTTCTCCTTGATACATAAAACATATAATTGTGTTATAGACATGAGATAATACACGTCGGAAATAACAACGGTGCATATTTGATGAACACATGATTTTTTTCTCCGTAATCACGGATTTGAGGGTTGTGTATCTGCCTATCTGGCCAGTCGTGATTTTATACAAAGGACAAAAATGAAGTAGTAGTTATTAACTATAATTCAAAAAGCTTTTATCGAGTAACCGTTTATAAATGCATCTAGAAAAAAAATAGTTAAATGTTTTATATAATTTATTATTAAGAATAAGACCTTCAAAGGAGAAAAAACCACCAACAGAGAGCCACAAATGGTTTTAGTCTAGCGATAATAAGGTACTAAAAATGTCAATATTTCGGATATGGTTGAAGGTTCTAATTGTTTTACCTGATAAAAATGCAAAGAGCAAACTGCTATAATTGTCACACCCCCAAATTACCACATAAGGAGTGTCCCTGTTAGGCGTGTGACATACCAATAGCGAGCCACCAATTACATTGAACCCATACAAGTTATAAATAAAATCCCCATTATTAATAAAAACATCTTCAACAAGTTTTAAGCGAAAATCAATAAGTTCAGCGGAAGCAAATAATAAACCAAGTTAAACTGTTTCAAAAACCAAAGTATAGTTTCATGAAATCAATCGCATAAATCCTCCCAGTCGACCCATGACCACTCCAGCTACTCCAGACAGCAAGTTCCCCAAATCCAAGATACCTAACGACCTGCGAGCATGCAACAAGTGTATCAGACAACGCTGGTGAGTTCATAGTTTTACAAAAACGTTGGTTACCAAGTGTTTAGTTAATCCATTGAATTTAATTCCGAAAGTAATGTTGAAAACAATGTTGACAATACCCCAATACAAGACGGCTTCTGATTATTTTGCCCTTTCTCCAATGCTCCTATCAAAGCATTGGTCATGACTAGGTCATTAGTTCAACACCCGTCCTCCCAGATACGGGGTGAGGTTGCCAAACCTAAGTAGCGCTACTAACTAATACCATGTTACCACCTAGGTAACCAAACAACACGGAGGGACTTTAAAGGTGATAGGAAGAGTATATTATCCAACATTCCCGTTTTTACCCAAAAGACTTATCCCTTCCCGGGATACCCACTGACTGTCCCAACCACCGGGACGCATGCTCAAGAGATGAACTCACCTTTGATTTGCTCGGCAAGATTAGTTACTTGTTTACAGTTGGTCAACCAAATCCTAATATGGTTATCGATAACGGTCAGTTTCGTAACACATAGATCACATACTCTTTGCACATAACTTACAAGTAGCGTATACATAAACACACACACCATACAAGTCATACCAGTTTATCATGTAACATGTCCACCAATTGTTATCGCAAGATCACATAACAGATATTCGGTTCTCATACAAGTTTACACTACAGTTCATGTTCCAATAAACATCAAGCAGTCTATTATTACTCATCATAAAAGTGTGCGACTAAGTTAAACTTGTGCGACCCAAAACATCAAAACCACCCCGTTTAACATATAATTCCATTATTATTTGTTTGTATTACTAGGCCTATTTACCCCAAACCCAATCCAATAATGTACCCTGTTTCATCCAGCCCACTACTACCGTGCGGCCCCCACACAAATCCCCGGCCCAAGTATAACAGGCCGTCCACCAGTTGATTACTCGTGTGTGCGCGGCCCAACATACAAGCTGGGTATCTCGGCTTGGATTGTACAGCCTAACCACCATAAGGGCCCAATCATCAGCAATACATTAATATTTTGTGGCCCATTACCTGCTGTGTGCGGCTGGACTCCTTTTGTAACCCAATAACCCATTAATTATCATAACTTTTCTAAGCATCTATCAGTTTATCCAATCACATAACATCGTATCCAGCAATCTTGTAATCATAATAATTTCTTGTTTACCATCATTGTTTAATCATGCGCATATAAAGAGTATCATGAAGACCATTTATTTTACAATTTACAAACATCACAAACAAACACCCAGAACCCCCCCTTGTTCCTGATCATGTCATATTATTTATATATCTGTACTGATGTTCGGCCCAATCATATTCAGGAGATGCATATGAATTAATAAAATAGAATCTACAAGTTCACATGGCCGACAACAACACATTAAACATCAATTAATATAACAACCCATGGCCCTATCATACCTCCTGTTAACCAATTTTTCTATGAATTAATTTGAGCCACACTCTAACCAATTACCCAAGGTAGTTGAACTGTTTGACCATATTCCACACGAAGCATTCATCATATTCATTCACAGATTCATCATTACATATATTCAGAAATCACATGCAGTATATTACTCATTAATTACCCAAGAAGTCACATATAACACGTTAATCCCTAATCATGTATATACAATACAATCGCTAGCATATTAATCAGCCCTCAACATAATCCTCATCAAAACAACATCCAATTTTCATGAGACAATCACAACCAGTTTGTTATCTAGCATGCGTATAAGACTCACATATGAACAAGATTAAACGAGTAAGATTCAACACGAATAAGAATTCACTAACCACAACTCGATCCAGTAGAACGATGCTTCGAAGAGGGGGGGGTTTCTCCGACTGTCGCAACTCCAAGGAGGGGTGGGGTTAGGGTTTTGTTACGAATATTGAAAGAAAACAAAGTGCAGGTTACGTATTACTTATACATACATGAGCGACACCAATGAGAGTTGGGCTTGGATAGCATATTGGGCCAGGAGCATGTGTGGGTCAAAACGAGAGGGGAGGGCTCAACACTATTTGGAACCGAGTTAAAGTAAACCGACATGGACTTCGGCCCAACATAACTCTAAGCTTCATTAACTTAAATGTGTACTCGGTTTGGACTCCAGATATGTGGGCCGTGAATAATACGTAGGAGTGTGTGTATGGCCTCAAGCCCATAAGAATGTGAGTGTGCTAAACAGGTTCATGGCCCAAACGTGTCGAGTAACTCGCGGCCCAATTAGGTTAGTTTTCTAAGATTAGCTAATCGACCCGTAGAAACATTTTAACGATTTCTTGTAGTTAAACAGTTACACACAAGTAGGCATAATCAATCACGTTATACATTTAGCAATTACGTTCCATTTACAAGTGTGTTTACTAATTTTATCATCGTAACGAATAAGAACGAGAAATAACAAGGAACAGGATCACGTGACTAAGAGTCACTGACCATGAAAGTTCTGATTGTCACATCATCCCCAACTTGAAATAAATTTCGTCCCGAAATTTAGCAAACAGTCACTGAGGAAGCTAGTTTTGTTAAGCATTTTCGCGGGGTGTCACATCATCCCCTACTTGAAAGAATTTTCGTCCCGAAAATTGATCTAAAACAATGGCTTGAAGTGAGTTCCGACGAACTCGATCTATAGATACTTTACAACGCCTGGAGGGGGCTAATCTTGTGATCGGTGGAAATCATGGTATGGTTGTTAGCGTTTCGTTATATCAGTTGCCAATAAAAGAAACAGGGAATTAATGAGGTTCGTACAAAGAATCGAGCGAAACAGGGGTCCATTAAACATCCGAAGGATTTGGCCAGCAAATTTATTGTCTAGAAGTAATTTCCAGTAGTGGTGTATGGCGGCATGGCACAACAGGGAGGTTCGTTACATTGCGGTCGCGCGAGTGTATCATTTGTCCAATACAGAGTTTGGTGGGTAAAGATTAGTGTTGCAAAACGACAAACGCGTGTAACTGTGACTGCTTCACTTCCAGCGGCGATGACAAGTGAAAGTGGTAAGGTTCGTCTACAGGGATGCGTGGGTATAGTTCTCCTAATCCCGTGTTCGTTCGGAAGTTCCATCTAGCGATGCCATCACATGGTTAGCTCTATTGAAACAAGGGTGCACTGGAGGCCCTTGTGATCGGTCTAATTGGCGCATTCGGTACCGTCCAAGTAATGCCTCCCACTTAAATCCAATGACCACGGTTTCCACCGGAGATTGTAGGTCGTGCAGTTCCTCTCCGTAACACCATCATGGTATATCGCTGGATCATCGGTACCCTCGGATAGAAGCGATGCTCCGCGTGTTGTAGGGTTGGGTTTCAAAAGCTGAAAAGATGTTCCCCGATTTTATTTCTCAGGAATTCACAGCTCCCCGCTATGCTAAGGAGGTTGAAGTTGCGAAACCTTCCAAAATCCTATGATGAAGCTGTGATAGTATCCAGCGAACCTAAGGGATTTCTGTTTCCCATAAGGAATCTGAAATTGCATAAAGTCAATCTGAAATTCCACCTAACGATGTGGAAGTAAATCAGCTCACTCTTCAGAAGGCATGTCAGAAAATTCATGGATTTTCTCTTTCCTGAGAATTTCTGCTTGATGCATAGATAACTAAATCCATGCCAATGACCACGTCAAAACTTACAAGAATATCGAGGAGTAGGTCAATGTCGAACACTTGACCCATGAGATCAAGTTTACAACCAAGAAGAACATGAGAAACTCCAATCGATTTACTATCAGTTAATTCTACTACATGCTTATTTACGAGAAAGGTGGGAGTCAGTCCTAACTGACGACTGAACCCTAAGGCACATAACTCCAATCGAAATGAGGTAAAAGTCGAGTATCACATTGAAATCTACAAACTACCAAGTTTACACACAATAGGGCAGACCCTTCTCACGCTCATTAAGCCTCACTGGGATTTGCATGCACCTCGCGCTATTATTATGTGTGCACCCATAATAATAAGGCGATTTGCATGCTTATCTCAGTGCCTCTTAACTTGCGCTAAAAGGTTCCCCGCATTCAAATAGCAAGCGAGGGGTTTTATGGGATCAAGAATCGCAATAGTCGAAGGGAAGTGTCACACTAGCAGTTCACATAACAGGGGTTGGTAATGTAAGGGCTCATGCTGTTGTGCCAAGTGTGCATTCACGTGTAATGTTATACATAAGTGTACACTAGATATACTATGCAATAGTAAATGAGAAACGAACCTTGCAGTCTGGAGCTGAGTGTCATGGTCATCGTTTGGATCAATTCGGTTATAGTCTGGTTTTATGAAAACATTTTAAAACCAAGTTCACTATAACCAATGGCTCTGATACCAAACTGTCACACCCCCAAATTACCACATAGGGAGTGTCCCTGTTAGGCGTGTGACATACCAATAGCAAGCCACCAATTACATTGAACCCATACAAGTTATAAATAAAATCCCCATTATTAATAAAAACATCTTCAACAAGTTTTAAGCGAAAATCAATAAGTTCAGCGGAAGCAAATAGTAAACCAAGTTAAACTGTTTCAAAAACCAAAGTATAGTTTCATGAAATCAATCGCATAAATCCTCCCAGTCGACCCATGACCACTCCAGCTACTCCAGACAGCAAGTTCCCCAAATCCAAGATACCTAACGACCTGCGAGCATGCAACAAGTGTATCAGACAACGCTGGTGAGTTCATTGCATTTTTTCAAGCATGCGTCCCGGTGGTTTGGGACAACTGGTAAACATTCGGGAGGGAAACATTGGGTAAACAACTTAATCGGTTTTGGTTATTGCCTGGAGGGCAATGGGGGTGATTAGTTGATAGCGCTATTAGGTGGGAAACCTCACACCGGGCCGTAAGGACGGGCGTGAACTAATTATCTGGGTATGGCTATTGTTGTTAGAGGCACACTCCTCGAATACATATGGGCACTCTCCCTAGGGTATCTAACGAAGGCAACATAGCAATCAGTCGTAAGGGGTACCCACTCCCCGGATACTTATGGGCACACTCCCTAGGGTATCTAACATGAGCAACATCGTAACGCAACATTAAATCGCATTAACATACATATGGTAACATAACTTGTTAACAAAACCTTGAACTCACCAGCGTAGTCTGACACACTTGTTTACATGCTTGTAGGTAATTATTAAAGGAACTTGGGAGCTTGCCGTCTGATGCTGCTGGAGTGGTTGTGGTCATGATAAACAATTACATTGATTTGGTTTCGATACATTTACATACTTATACATTTATGCTTCCGCTCAATACTTTGGTTTTGGTTAAACTTTTCAAACGTTATATTTATTTCAATCGGGTATTTCAATACATTATGACTTGTGTTTGATATGATTGGTGGCTCTTTGTTGGATCGTTGCACCTCCAATAGGGACATACCCTAGGTGGTAATTTGGGGGTGTGACAATAATGGTCTTTGAGGTTTGTTCGTTTTTGCCACTTTAGATCAAAACTTAAAACTTTTAAATTTGGGTCTCTTTGGTTTTAATTTTGTTGCCATTTTCATCCAAAATCAAAAATATGGTCAGATTTTTCAGTTAACATCCAGTTTTTTTCTCTAATGAGGGGCAAAATGGTCTTTTAACGGTTTATTACAACAAATTAAAAAAATTTGACCATTTTACCCTTGATTAAAAGGGAGAAAAAAAAAACAAAAAAGTTGGATGTTAACTGAAAAATCTGAACAGATTTTAATTTTAGATGAAAATGTCAACAAAATTGAAACCGTAAGGACCCAGTTTCAAAAGGTTTGAGTTTTGGATTAAAGTGCCAAAAGTGACCAAATCTCAAAAATTATTGTGACACTCAAACGCGTATTTAAAAGGGGAATTAGTGAGTGTGTTACCACATCTATTAATAAAACAACCTAGAGAGTCGCCTTTTTTCTTTCCTTTTTTTTGAGTTAATTAGGTTTTTCATTCTTGTGGTTTGTTGAAAATAATTCTAGTTATTTCGTAAAAAAATTAGCGATGAACTAGATGGGTTTAACGTGGGTGCACTGTAATTGTTACAAAACTGAAAATACAGGTACTGATTTGGTAATTTTTAAACTAATGAACCGTAATGGCTATTTTCAACAAACCATATAAAAAAAAAACGTAATTAGCTCTTTTTCATAGTTCTATCCTTTACTTGGACTATTTAGTTCGTCCAAAATAAATGCATTTTGTCTTTGTACGCTATTGTTACATTATTGACCACGTGCAAAGAAATTTCAATATTCTAACTCGGTCAGAAAAGAAAATACTTATGAATTTATGATGATATGCAGTAATAGAATTTTGAAGCGAAACAAGACTTTGAAAAGTTTATTTGATGCTATGTTCAAAAAAATGTACATTTGTTAAAACGACGAAGTATGAAATATTGGTTGCCTTAGACTTTTGACTTAATTAAGTACCTAGAAAAGGTTGTAAAATTGTCTAGAATGAACCGTTGTTTTTAAAATAGTAAAGTAGAGTTTCAGACCTTGAGGTTTACACTTGTTTTCAGGTTTAGTCCTTATTTAAAAAAAATCAACAATCCAGTTCATAGTCCCTGACGTATTCAATTGCTCACAATTAAAACCTTTGCACTAACTGGCCGTTTGTATTTATGTGAAAAGACCAAAATACCCCCAATGTTTACTTACAATTTCAGTCCCTGCTGGTTGATTTCTTAATTTCCCTCCATTTTCAAATGTTTTCCCTAATCTAGTAACAAACCACATGTAACCAGAAAATTAAACAACAATATCGAGGTACTAACACAACAACAACAACAAGAGATCAACACATGTAACCAGAATTAGAATGCAGCTTATAAGTCGAAATGGGTTTGACATTTTGGAGTTGGGTTTACTTTCACTTGGTCAAACCGTTCATGTATGCTCCTTGTTCAAGTGATGCAGCTAGATTTACCAAACAGTTCATGTTGTGTTGGGTTCAAGTGATAGACTATGTTTTGCACAACTAGATTTACCCGAATTAGAATGTAGCCTAATTTCCATCCATTTTCAATTGGAATGCAGCTTATCTGGTCAAGTGATTGACAAATCCTACTATCATAAAATAGTCTATCAGCCTGTTCAACTTATAAGCAAGTTCAATTGTGCATTCCATTTTCAAAGGCTTATGTGCCTTTAATACTTAATGTGCAGCAACTATTCAACTGAATGTAATATGCATTAGTCATATGCTCCCTGCACCCTTATCAAACAAACGATACCATCAATTTAAATTATCCTATAAACCTGCCAAAGCCTATGTGCAACAAACATCCTCGGCACATCAAACAAACAATACCATCAATTTAATATGCAATGGTGCAGCTGTGAATTGAACCTTAATGTCCAGCAGTGAAGCTGTGATCCTAATATGTAGCAGTGAATTAATCCATAATGTGCAGCAGTGAGCTTTGAATTGATCCTAATGTGCAGAAGTGTAACTGTCATTTGACCCTAAGCTCCAATTGATCCTAATGACCCTAAGCTTCAGTTGATCCTAATGTGTCATTTGACCCTAAGCTACAATTGATTCTTAACACCTAAATATTAACATTAAAGACAATGCACTAACAGTCAAAGGCAGAGACATTTGATCTTAAAATTAGTTTAATAACTTCAAACCAAACCCAGTTTAATAAGGTCCATTAACACTTAAATATCAACTTCAAACAAAACACAATTTAATAAAGTTCATTAACACTTAAATATCAACTTCAAACAAAACACATTTTAATATCCCATATTAAATAACAATACAAGGGTAATCCTGATCATTAACTTCAAAACCCAAAAATGATCAGTGGCCAAAATAACCCCTTTACATTGTTATACGTAAGCTAATAGTTAGGCATCCTATGTACACCCATGCTAGCCCCCGTCTTCATGCTCGACGGCTAAAACAGAGTTCAATCCTGAACCCTCGTCCCGCTTGCAACACAACCCGATATTGGATCCGGACAAGGCGTCGGGTGACCTGAACCCAATTCCAACTATAAATCCATTAAAGAAATACCAAATTTCAGATTATATACAAAGCACACAAGACGAAATTCAATGATTTGGAGTAAAATTAACACAATGCCATACCAACAACATGAAAAGTGAACAGAACTATAGCGTATTAGCGCATGTTGGTGATGATCAGACCTAGATTGCCAGAGAAGGTGTAGTTACCGAAGTTGTGGTGGGTGTCGGGGAGACTTTGGGAGAGAGAGAGAGAGAGAGAGAGAGGGAGGGAGGGGGAGTGTATTGTAGCTTGTAAAGGAAGATGGAGGGTTAAAAAGAAGTGACAGTAGTCAACTTTGGGTGAAATGACCATATTGCCCTTCTCACCGTTAAATAAATAAACGGTCAACTAACGGCTGGTAGTTCTAGGATTTTAATTATGAGCAATTGAATATATCACTGGAGTGTTGATTTTTTTGAAATAGAAACTGAACCTGAGAGCGTGTATAAAGCTTAGATACTCAAAACTATACTTTACTTTTTTAAAATAAATAAATTTCTACAGACCACATAATTAACATACAGTCAAATTCACCGTTTTCTACGAAGACCTATCGCTATGATAACAAGATTTATGCATTGATTGATATTGAAAATGAAAAAAGCCATCATGGTCGGGTAGGTATGTTTTCAAAGCTTTTTAATTAGAGTCTGCGTTTGTTTGCTTAATTTTAATTAAAAGTCAAAGATTAATATAGAAATACAAAGAATTTAAGGATATTTACTGTTGATACAACAAATAATAGACCAAGGCCTGTAGCGATATCTCTGGGGTAAAAGGGTTCAGGGGTTCGATTAGCCTAACGCAGGTCGTGGGGTCCCCCCACGTTTGCAAGACGTGGAGAGAGATTCACTAGTATTGTTTTTATCTTCCTTAGATCTTGAGCTGATTAGAAATCAGCCCAGAAAGCGATCGTTGGAGAGGATGAATTATTTAGTGTGAAGAAGAGAAGCAAGCATGAAGCTAGTTCTCAAGAGGGAGAAGGAGAATTAGAGAGTTAGAGTGACATCTGCTGATCCTGGAGTGAATGGCATGGTGGAATGGCCTGCAATTTATAGGGGAATGTGTTTCTCAAAGGAGAAACCCGTGACTAGTGAATCTGTGCTTGCAGTGAGGGGTTTGCCCATTTTGGGGGTTGAAGGGTTTGGACCTGCGGACAAAAGGGTGTGCTCTCCCACATGTTCTGGTTGTGGCTGGGCAGAAGGTTTCACACGTTAAGCGTTGATGTGACAGGACACTGTGCTTGTCCTTTTTACTGTTCATGACCGTTGGACCATTTCTGAACCTTTTAACCTTTTAACCTTTTAAGCTGTTGTGTCTCTAATCAGTTTATTAAGGTTTGAGCTACCCCCGTCATCAGCCCCCCAAGTCAGAGGTATTTGGGGTGTAAGCTCAAATGCTTCTGACTTTTGTACACGATTTTTATTGCTTAAAGGCTTCAAGGCTTGAAAGGTTATCAGGCGTCTAAGTTTTTTGGATTTGAATTTTGAAATGACAGTTAATGTGATGGATGGCAGTTTTTTGCCTTTTGCGTAATAATAACTGCCTATACTTCACTTTCTTTTTTCTTTTGATCGCCTCTCCTGCGTGCTAGCAAAGATCTGTATGTGAGTTATTCTTATCTCACTAGATAGGAAGTTGAGGCTTTTTGTAAATAATGGGGGATCGATCTAAAGTTTAATCCGGTGGCTCCGGGTTTAGATAAATCAATCGATCAGTGTCTCGCTGGTTCTATTGCTGTCATTTCAAGTTTTCCAACTTGTGTCATCCGTTTTCGGTCTTTGCTCTAAATGTTTTAGAGTGTTATCATGTGTCGTTTGGTCAGTTACGTCCTCAAGGTCTTGCTGGGACTTTACACTTTGAGGTTTTGTGATAGGGTATGGCCCATCGTTGATGTTTCTTCTGGTTGACCAAGAACGACAATTGGGTCACGTTTGAGACATCCCAAGTTGTTGTTTGTTTGACTTCCTCAATGGTTACTACCTTTGGTTCTTGGTAGGACCGATTTTTCTGGATTTTTGAGTCCATTGTTCCCTTTGAGCTTGTTGTGAGGCACTCTGATGATGTGTTAAACGATCTTGAGCTATTTGAGTCTGAACTGAATAATTGGTTGTTAAAAGTCATTAGGAAGTGTCCTTTGAGGCTTCGTCCTTTTCCTGCACACTTTTTAGTGTTTGATGGGTGTGAGCACTTAGTGGGATAAGCCGGATCATGGCCCTGTGCTCATGAGGGATGATCAGATATGATGTTTTGCCTTATTCTTTATCAAGAGTGATGATACCTCTGATGTTGTGTTTGAGGATGCTGAGGCTACCCCCTGGTGAAGATGTTGTTGCCAGAGGTGCTGAACACAGGCTTGAGGGTTCAGGTTATGTGAACGTTCCAAATGTCAAAGGCTTTACTAGGTTCGGTGCTTCCAAAGCTTTTATTCATTGTTTAACCCGACGTATGTTAAAGGTAGCTGGCCATCCATCGGCCTCTGAGCCAGTGCAACTGCGTGATGTTATAGAGGCTTCAAACGTTTGGACGTTGGGGTTGAGGAAAAAACACGAGGATTTGTCCTTGGTGATTAGTAAGGAGAGTAAAGCAGCGGGTAAGAAGCTTGTAAGCTTGAAGGGTTTCGGGAAAGGTGGTGAAGGTTCCACCAATGTTAATCCCGAAGAGGTTTATGTGCCGGATTGGAAGGTCACAGTTGGTGACAGCTTCAAGTATTCATCCATTTGTGAGGATGTTCTTACCCATTTTGCTGCTCCTATTGTACGAGGTTTTTGCTCGTCTATGGACGACGACCTGATGATCTCGAAGGTGATGATGGGTGCTTGCAACCTTGTTGCCTTGCTTCTAGAGGGTGTATCCCGATTTCGCAAAAAGATGCAAGAATATGAAGTCTTTTCGAAAAAGAGGGATGAGATGAAAGCTTCAATGGTTGTTTTGAAAGAAGCTGAGGGCTATGCTGAGAAGGAGAAAGCATTGCTGTTTGAAGATTTGAGTAATTTTGTTCCCGCATTAGACTGATATGTTTGAGTTGGAAAAACGCTTGGAGGCTGACAAGGTTTAAGTCAGGATCGATAAGGTTGCCTTGGAGGTTCAGAAAAAGGGCCTTCTTAGAGGAGAAAGAAGGGTTAAAGGCTTCATTTGCCCAGGAAACTGGTGATAATAAATGACTTATTGAGGATGGATTCCAGCAAGTGGTTACTTATCTTCTCCATTCGTCAGAGTTCAAAAAAGTCTTAGGTGATGTGTACATCGAGCTTCTTGCTCATGGGAGACACCAAGGTTTGTTTGCTAGTTATAAATATTTGTGAACCTAGGAAGCCTTAGAAAAAATCTTCTCTTTTTCAACACAAAGCCTTCAAAGTATTATGGGAACAATTTTTAAGATAGAGCATTTGATTTACTCTTATGTGGGTGAAGTCTCCGAGTGTTTTGGTAAACCTTTGCCTGTTTTGCAGGAGCTAAAACCCCAGGGCCTTAATGAGGCTGTTTGTAACGAATTGTTGAAGTCCCTTTCGAAGAAACGTTCTTGCTCCGGAGATAGCGAAGAAACATGTTTTGAAGGTGGTAAGGGCTCAAAGGGTTCAAGCCTTGAAGCCTTCGAGACAACGGGTGTCATAGGGAGGAAAAAGAGGAAGGCTAAAAACTCCCAAGATGATGGGGTTTCGAATAAAGATGATTCAACAAAGTCTATCATTTCTGATGCTGCCATACTAAGAAGAAACTTTAATTCATAGCTTTCTTAGCGTGTCGAACAATGTTATGGGTTGTTTGCTTAAACATCTTTTTGTTTTAAAGGAACCGTCTAGATCGCTTGGTGGTTAAAGCCTTGAAGGCTTGTGGACAATGTTTTATGTTTGATGGCAAGTATGGCACTTGCTATCTTTAACTTATCTTGCTATGTTGTTCTATTTATTCCCTTGCGTTTTCGTTGGTTTTGCATGTTGTCTTTGTTTTGGGTGGTGCATCTTATGTTATTTATACCTTAAAGGGTTCAGTGCTGCAGTCACTTAGCCTTAGGATATTTTTAACAAGAAGATACAACCTCTATCCTATGTATGACATTTACTTAGAGTCTTTTTGGTTCGTAAGCCAATGTTGGGGCTTATGGAACATTTGGTGTAGGCTGTTCAAACCCGTCTATGAGACATGTTTTTCAAGATTTCTGTGAGTCTCATGGAGTTGTATTGATTTAGGAACTCACCCCTTATATAGGTCCATTCAACCCTTGAACCTATTGAGCGATGTGGCCTGGGAGCTCATCCCCTTACATGGCCCTTGCCATGGAGTTTCTTGCTAGGTTCTCAACCTGATTATAGGATAGAAAGACAAATTTTGATTCATTGTTCATTCATTTCAAAGTACTTTGATTACTAGGGGAATAGAACAACTTTTTGGAACTATTTGTAACACGTTTTGGTTAAACATGGAACCTTTTAAGGTTTTTGGAATCCCAATGGTGGGGAAGCTTTTTGCCTTGCGGGCCTGCCAGCTTGTATGATCCCCCTTTGTAGGCTTTAAGGATAGTGTATGGCCCTTCCTACTTAGGGCCAAGCTTTCCTTGGCTTTCTTTCTTGCAGGCATCATTATTTCGAAGCACAAGGTCCTCAGGCTTGAAGCGTTCATGCTTCACCCGTGTATTGTAATATAATTCCATGTTTTGATTGTACCTTGCTTTTTGTATGGCTGCTTGATCACGAGCCTCTTCGAGGAGTTTCAAATTCAACATCGTCTCTTTCTTATTTGGCTTAAGGTCGATGTTAATTGTTCTTTGTGTTGTTGCTCTGATTTCAACTAGGATTACAGCCTCTGGTCCAAACACTAGGCTGTAGGGTATTTTCTTTGTGGCTCGTTTTCTCAGTTGTTTGAATTTCCAATAGCACATTGGGAAGCTATTCGAGCCAGTTGTTGTCGTATCTTCCTAATCGAGATTTAATCCCTTCAACAATGTTGTGGTTTATCCTATCAACCTGGCCATTGGATTGTGGGTAAGCTACCGAGCTGAATACTTGAGTTATTCTGAACTCCTTGCACCGGGAGCTAGAAGGTTTCTCGGCAAACTATTTCCCGTTATCCATGACTAGTACCCCTGGGAGCCCAAAACGATAGACTATGCTTTCGAAATCAATGACATGTTTCTATGAGATTTTTGCCAATTGTTTTACTTCTGGTCACTTGGTGAAGTAATTCACGGTTACCAATAAGAGCTTGACTCCTCATTTGGCTAGTGGGGATGGACCAACAATGTCTATACCCCACTTGTGAAATGGCCAAGCCAAGGAGATGGAAACGGGGTCATGTTTGGGGCTTTTGGGCACCAGAGCATGTAACTGACAAGTTTCACATTTTCGCAGTTGTTCGGAGGTATCTCGATGCATGGAAGGCCAAAAGTGTTCGAGGTTCATCAACTTTGACACTACCGATTTTGGGCCACAATGAGCTCCACATATCCCTTCGTGAACCTCTTTAATCAGATATTGGCTTTGTTTTGGGCCAACGCATCAAAGTAGTGGTGCAAGGTATCCTTTTTTGTAAAGGATATATCCTTGTAACACATACTGCCTTGACTTGATACGAACCCTTTCAGCCCTAGTCTGGTCATTAGGTAATTCACCATTTTTTGGGAACTTTTCAATGGGAGTCATCCAATTTGGCCCTTCTTCGGTGATCACATCTTGAAACTCGTGTTTTTTGGATGGATGGTATTTTTAATACCCTAACTAGTATCTTCTTGGTGAGATGTGCAAACGTAAGAGATGCAGGCTTGCTTACTGCATCAGCTCTCTTGTTTTGAGATCTTAGAATTTATTTGATGGCACATGTTTGAAATGTGTTAATCGATTCCTTTGATTTATTTTGGTACTTATTCATGTTGGGTTCTTTTTCTATGTAGATGTTATTGTCTAAGCTTGAGAGAGTCTGTGAGGACTTGAAGCTTTTGAACCTACTTTTCTATGGCTGTGTAGTTGTCACTTATTTGGTTTGAAACAAGCAACGAGTATGTGAAGACTTGAAGCCTTTTGACACCCATATTTTTGCAAGGTTGAGCCCAGCAATCAATGCTTCATACTCAGCTTTGTTGTTTGTAGTCTGAAATTCAAGACGAAGGGCATACGTGAATTCCCATTCATTAGGATCATTTAGAACTAGCCCTGCTCCTGACCCTTCAATGGTTGAAGCTTCGTCGGTAAAGAGCTTCCAGGTATGGAGGTCAGAGGGTTCAGTGGAGGTTGTATTGACTTCCGTTGTGACTTTTTTAGGGACTTCTATGATGAAGTCAGCTGAGACTTGGGCTTTGACAGCTTTTTTTTTTCGGGACATAGGTGATTTTTTAAGAACATTCTTAATAGGTTAGTCAGTGACCACTTGTATCGGGTGTGACTGAAAGTACCTTCGAAGCCTTCTAGCCGTTTGGAATAGGGCTAGAGCAAGTTTTTTCGAAGAAGAATATTTAATTTCTGCTAATTTTGAAGTTTTGAAAAAGTCAATGGGTATCTGAACTTTATTTCGTTCAATGATTAGAGTCGTACTTATGGTTTTTTCAGCAATCGAAAGGTGGACAGAGACCGTTCCTCTTGTTTCCGGAGCTGAAATGGTTGGGAGTGAAGCCAACTGTTGCTTCATTTGGTTGAAGGCTTCCTTTTGAGGTAAAACGCTTCAAAGCTGTAAGCTTTCCATCGAAAGCCTTTCTTGTTAGCATATCCCTTGAGGGTTAGCTTTTATGCTTTTTTCCCAATGATATGCCCTACAAACGAGCACTTGATTGGATTAAACCTCATGTTGATCTTTCTCGAGTTTTGGAAGGTTTCTTGTATGTTATCGAGCATTTGGTATTCCGTTTTGCTCTTGATCACCAAATCGTCAAAATAAGCTTTGATGTTTTTGCCGATTTGTCTGGCAAACGCTTTGTCAACCAGACGTTGATAAGTGGCACATGTATTTATTAAACCAAAAGGCATTTTTTGATAGCAAGATATACCTTTATCAGTGTGAAATGCGGATTTATTCATCTTTATTTTTATATTATTAGGATCTGATGGTAACCCTTTTAGGCGTCAAGAAAACACTTGAATGGTAAGCCTGTGAGCGAGTTACCCTTGAGGTCTATTTCGGGTAGCGGGTAGCAATCCTTTGGGCGTGCTTTGTTCAAGTCTTTAAAATCGATACACATTCTCCCAGACTTGTCAGGTTTTTGAACCATTACCGGATTAGCTACCCATGATTGATACTTGACCTCTCGAAGGATTCCGGCTAGAACAAGCTTTTCCATCTCTTGGCATTATACAAGGCTTCTGTTAGGGGTTTGACTCCGTTTCTTTTGTATAATGGGCTTAACATTAGGTGGGATCCATAAGTCATGTTTCAACACTGCTACGAGGGATGCTGGTCATATCTTCGGGGCATCAAGCAAATACATAGTGCAAGAGTAGCTTTTCAAGGTATGAGAGGGTTTCATTGGAAAGGTTAGTGTTTTACCCTTATCCCCTGTTGAGGATATTTTGGGTTTATGTCCAGCCCTTGTATATCGTTTTCGTCCTTTCTTGAGCTTTTTTCCCCTTCAACCACAAAAGCTTCTTGGTAGGTTGAAGGGTTGTTATCCCTTTTTCAATGAAAAACTTCACAGCGCCTTGGCCAACTGAAACTGTCATTCCGAACACACTTTGCCATGGCCTTCCTATGACGATATTATAGTTGGAAGGGATATTGATCACCGCAAAAGTGAGTTGTTCGGTTCGTCCCTTTGTTCTTTCGCTGAACAAACGTTAGGGGTTATTTGGCCTAAAGGCTTGGTAGGTATGTCTGCGATACCTTCGATAGAGGATTCAGGCTGTTGAAGCTTTGAACGCTCATCGTCGCTGAGAGGGTTAAAGCGTTTCAAGCTTTTCATCAGCTGAGAGGGTTAAAGCATTTCTCAAGCATGTTTTTGGAGGATTCAGACTGTTGAAGCTTTGAACGCTCATCATTGCTAAGAGGGTTAAAGTGTTTCAAGCTTTTCATCAGTTGAGAGGGTTAAAGCTTTGTTTTCAAGGTCGACCATGTTCACTTCCTACTTTTATTCTTCAACCATTTTGTCCTTAACCCCTTTAACCAAGTGAGCCAGTTCGGAGTTGACGGCTTTTTCGATCCTCTTTTTGGGTTGGAAGTAATTATTGGTATGGTGACCTTTCTATTCGTGAAACTCACAATACTGGCTTGATTATTCCAATCTTTTGTTTTTTGGCAAAGGTTGAGGAGGGCGGAAGCTATGTTTTACCTCTTCGGTTGCCAAGATCTCTTATGTAGCCTTGGTTAAGGCTGTAAAGTTTATGGTTTTTTCTTGGCTTGGAGGGTTCCGGCCTTCAGGCCTTCTGGAATCCGAACCTTTGAACCGTTTGTCATAAGGGCCATACTGGAAGCTCCAGTTAAGGGTTTATTTTTTTTTGTTCTTTGATGTCTACAACTTATTCTCCTCGAATGTGGGCCTCAGCCCTTTTGAGTGTTTCTTTAAGGGTTTTGGACAGGCATTTATTAAAGTCTCTTGTGAGACATTTGAAATTTATAGCATTCATGAACCCTGTAACCCTAATCTTTTCATTGGCGTAAGTTAAACCTTCTTTCTGGTACCTTTCGGTGAAGTCTTTGAGACTTTCATCGTCATGTTGTTATGGGGAACCTTTGCTAAAATCGTCAAAGGTCTGAATGCTTTGTGCAGGAAGGTCATTAAACCATATGCGTGGAGACCCTTCAAGGGTTCGTATGAACATGAGACAACATCCGAGGTTGGGCCATTTTTCAATTATTGTTGCCCCGACGAAGGTTTGGAGGTGGTTTTCAGCACCATAATAGTATCTTTATCTGGGTTTGAAACTCGTACTCAACAATTTGTTTGGGAGAAGCAAGGCAAGTTGTTGGGCTTGTAAGGTTTTGAGAGGTATTTTACTACCCTTGAAGCTGGGTTACCGCTTGAGGTACCCTAGTGAGTGGTTGGCACTTGGTTGATGAAATTAAGGTTAAAGCCTTGAAGACTTTCTGTGTCATCATCCACTTTTTACGTGCTGCAAAGGAAATTTTTTCCATCATCCGTGTCATCAGCTAGGGCATAAGGTTAAAGCCTTAAAGGCTTTCTGATGGTACTCATAAAAGATGTCATCATCTGTGTCATAAGGTTAAAGCCTTAAAGGCTTACTGTATAAGGCATTCCCATGGATGTGTTCATGACCATACCACGAGCCGAAGGCAGGGTGGCCATGACTTGTTTTCACGAAGTAGCAAGGGGAGGGGGAACACTTGAAGTTGGTGACTTACCATAATTGATCAAGAGTGGTTTTATGCCCCATAGGTGCACCGGTTGTAATGGGTTGGTAGGTAAATAAGGGAAAAGCGGTTGGACTTGGCCTCCCAAAAGCTTAAAGGCTTGAGTGGTTGGTCTGTCACACTAGGACCAACTTCAAGGTAAGATGTGGCTAAACGTGAGCTGCTAAAAGGAAGAGATGGAGGGCCAGGTGATAATGAGGGTTTAGACTCCTCATAATTTAGTCTTATTCTCACCCTTTTCCCTTTCTAAGCTCTCATGCTAGTTGAGAAAAAATCTCTCATGTAAGAAATTTCTAGCTACTCCCATAAGTGTTAGATCTATACATTCCGGTGTATGCATTGCATCGATTTGAGTAGGTGCAACCCCTGACCGAGATGGGGTTGGTATTTGAAAAGAAGTGAACTCCGGGAACATATCCCGGTGGAGTACTTCCGGGAGTAGAAAGAAATGTAGATTTGACCGGTGAGATCCGACCGGAACTTGGTGTTAAATCGGTGTTGTTAGGAACCTGATTTACCTGACCGAGAGACTCGCTTTCAGACATGATGTAAAGAGAAAATGGAGCTACACAATTGGTCTTTAAGATAAAGTTAGCGGCGTAGCCCCACGGTGGGCGCCAACTTGTTGATACAACAAATAATAGACCAAGGCCTGTAGCGATATCTCTGGGGTAAAAGGGTTCAGGGGTTCGATTAGCCTAACGCAGGTCACGGGGTCCCCCCACGTTTGCAAGACGTGGAGAGAGATTCACTAGTATTGTTTTTATCTTCCTTAGATCTTGAGCTGATTAGAAATCAGCCCAGAAAGCGATCGTTGGAGAGGATGAATTATTTAGTGTGAAGAAGAGAAGCAAGCATGAAGCTAGTTCTCAAGAGGGAGAAGGAGAATCAGAGAGTTAGAGTGACATCTGCTGATCCTGGAGTGAATGGCATGGTGGAATGGCCTGCATTTTATAGGGGAAGGTGTTTCTCAAAGGAGAAACCCGTGACTAGTGAATCTGTGCTTGCAGTGAGGGGTTTGCCCATTTTGGGGGTTGAAGGGTTTGGACCTGCGGACAAAAGGGTGTGCTCTCCCACATGTTCTGGTTGTGGCTGGCAGAAGGTTTCACACGTTAAGTGTTGATGTGACAGGACACTGTGCTTGTCCTTTTTACTGTTCATGACCGTTGGACAATTTCCGAACCTTTTAACCTTTTAAGCTGTTGTGTCTCTAATCAGTTTATTAAGGTTTGAGCTACCCCCGTCATCATTTACTAATACAGTAACTTCGTCTAAAGGGTGTGGGGTTATGATTATGACATGATTCGCTACGTAGAAACATAAACGGAAAGCTATACCACCCACTTGCCTTAGCCACCATGGTTCGCATGGATTAAACCATGGCAACCATGGTCCCCTTTTCCATTTCCTAAGATTTCCTTTCCTTTTTTAGGGGTGTTCAGAATTCGTTTTGAATTCAAAAAATTCGAAATTCGATTAAATTCGATTTGATTATTAAGAATTCGTTTCGATTATAAGAATTCGAATTCGAATTCGAATTCGATTCAATTTGAGTCAAGTAACTCGAATACGAATCGAACACGAATTTATAATTTCAAATTCGATTCGATTCGAATTTCGAATAAAATTTATATATTTTATTTATTATTTTTATATATAATACATATATAACTTTTATTGGGCTATATTTTATTTATTATTTTTATTCCAAGTATTAAAACTACCAATTAACAAACCCACTACATGGCCCATTACTAAAACCTAAGTAACAAATCTATTAATAGATTTCTAACCCTAAATTATTAACTTGTAGTGTGTAGTGTTTATTCCTTACTTCTCGTTTTTAATTTTAGACTTCTGGTACTTTATTTGGAACTTTTTTATTGTGATATCGTGCTTTATGACTGCTTTAAAATTTATGTTTCATTTTCATAATTTTTTACATGTTTTAAAAGAATCTGAATCAAATCGAATTTATTCGAATTCGAATTTTTTATCAAATGCGAATTGGGTTTTTTATTCGAATACGAATTCGAATCGAATTGGGTTGGTTTTAATCGAATTCGAATTCAAGGGAAAATAAAAATTATTCGAATAATTCGGTTCAAAGAATTCGAAAATTCGATATTCGATTCGATGAACACCCCTATCCTTATTCTTTAGACAAAGATAAATTAAAATAAATAAGTGGGTCATTACCACACCATTAGGGTAGTGGTTTGGATGGTTGATTAGAGGTGGGTGACATGGCGCTGACGTGGAGGGTCATGGTGGTCATGAGGATCATAACCACACCTATAGCCTTAGAAAGGTTAACATAACGAATAAAATGGCTTTTATTATACAAACCAACAAAGCAACAAGATCTGGTTGATGTGGTGGAAATTCGATTTTGTTCGTTAAGGTTTAGTACTTCGGTTTATTAGAGCCTTGGTACTACACACATTCGCTATAGCTTACCAGAATATATATATTTTTTACTTTGAATGCAGCTACATTTTCAACAAAATTTTTGTTAGAACCTCAATAAAAAAACAAGTGCATACTCATTGCAGACTCATTTCTTTGAAGCTAATGAACGCAAGTTATTTAAAAGATAACCTAAAATGAAAATTAAATGAATTAAAAGAGTTATGTTATTTAAACTGGTGAAATAAAAAGTTTAAAAGAATATGAGTAAATTGCCAAAATCGTCCCTGAGATTTGGGTACGTTTGCCAGTTTCATCCAAAACAACTTTCTTTTGTACCATATTGCCCTTCACTTTTAGGCTACTAGCCGATCCATTGCCCTGTTGCACAATCAAACTGAAATTATGCAGATCTAAAGGATTGTACGTAAAAATACCCGAATTTAAACATGAATAGGTGGGCATCGCGATATCGTTTCCATCAACTATCCAAAAACCTTCTGTTCCAAAAGGCCCCTACATGAGCGCTTTGTATTTTCAGATCCAAATTTGGACGGCGGTGGTGGTGCCCTGTTTGGAAAATAATGAAAAAGGGTAGAGGTGAAGGATTTAGGTCGGCGGTGGTGGTGCGCTTTGTATTTTACCCGTTTCAGGAGCCGCAGGACAGAAAACCCGTGGTGTTATTATTTAATTTAGCAGCGGAAGTTTTGACAGGATCTTTTAACTTGAAAATGCCCAATTATTTTATTTCATAATTTGGGACAAACCCCATATTTTACAGTAAAGGGAATTTCACGAGGAAATCCCTGGTTTTACAAAACATGTTTATTTATTTTATTGAGCCACCACTTCAAGCTTTTTAGTGCTACGTAGCACTTTTCCTTGATTCACAGTAAGTCACCTGAAACATGTTTAAAAAGATTTTATCAGCGGGGAAATACTGGCGAGTCATTCAGGTTATATAAAATGACACACTAGTTATAAATTACAGCATAAGAGCGATTACAATGGCTACTATCTTATTTTTATCTGACGTCGTGTCACACCCTGGTGACGATGGTCATACCACTATTGGGTCCTTTCACCCAATTAGTAATGATTATCACTGTTAGATTGGTGAACCTAACCGTGAGAAATTAGTAATGTGCACAATACCCCAATTGCCAGTGATTCAAGATAACCACGACTTAATCCCTGTAATTATAACTTTGAAAATACTTTAAGTATTGAAAAACCTCATGATAAAAGAGAATGACTCACTTTGCAAGTTTAACGGGACAGAACCTTGCCTACTGATTTTGGCCTTGTAACCTAGGTAAATAACAATGCACACGAAACTAGGTTAGTAACTTAATACAACATTTACGATAAGCTCACGAAATCCAAACCCTCACGACGAATGACAAAGTATAGCCCAATTACGGGCAGTACTTAAACATCCATTGGATCGGTTTCAATCGATCGGACATTGTATTGTAGCAGTGATCGAGTTATTACCCGTTGTCGCAGCAGAGGGTCGGGTTTTGGATTGTTTTTAGAAAGATCAGAGCACAAAGTAACGTAGAAAACGAATTTTCACGTCGTAACAACTCCCCCATGCAAGTGCCAAACCCCTGATATATATACTGAAAAATGGTCTCCCTCGCGTGGCGCGCCAGACCCACCTGCTCCTGGCGCATGGCGCCACGGGTCCATTTTTAGGCTAGGGTAGCCTCGTGTCTAACATAGCCCTCATGAGTCAACTTTCGAAAAAATTCGTGTTTTACAACGAATTTGAGAGATAATTATCAATTAGGGTTTACCCCCCTTGAGTTTTAGGGGCCCTGATCCTAATTCCGATTGTTCTGAAAATTTTAGGGGTTATGCCATATTACTTGGGGGTCTTAATTAGGGTTTCCTAATGGACATTAATTAAGATAAGAAATAGTAATTTTGGCGAGAGAGTTGTTACATCCTCCCCACCTTATTAAAATCTCGTCCTCAAGATTTACTGGAACAAGTAAGGATATTTTCGTTTCATTGATTCCAGTTCCCAAGTGTACTCAGGTCCTCTCTTTGAATCCCATTTGACTCTAACCAGTACTAGTCTTTTGTGCTTGAGAAACTTGACCTTTCTTTCTTCTATCTGAAGTGGTTTCTCTACAAATTTTAACTTTTCATTTACCTTTATATCTTGAAGAGGTACTACCAGGGATTCGTCAGATAAACATTTCTTAAGGTTGGATACATGAAATACGTCATGTACCCCGGTTAGCTCTTCTGGTAATTGTAAGCAATAGGCAACTGGCCCTATTCGTTGGATTACTGAAAATGGTCCTATGTACCTTGGACTTTACTTTCCTTTCTTTCCGAATCGAACTACCCCTTTCCAAGGAGAAACTTTCAAGAGTACTTTGTCTCCAATTTGAAATTCCAGCGGCTTGCGTCGATTGTCTACATAACTTTTCTGACGATCTCGAGCTGTCTTTAGTCTTTCCTGGATTTGAGTGATCTTATCGGTGGTTTCTTGTACGATTTCGGGACCTGATAATTGGCTTTCTCCTATTTCTGCCCAGCAAACTGGAGTTCTACATTTTCGTCCATACAGTGCTTCGAACGGGGCAGCTTCGATGCTTGAATGATAACTATTGTTATTCGAGAATTCAATTAAGGGTAAATGGTTGTCCCAGTTTCCTCCAAAATCAATCACACATGCACTGAGCATGTCTTCCAGGGTTTGGATCGTCCTTTCGCTTTGTCCGTCTGTTTGGGGATGATATGCAATACTTAAATTTAGTCGGGTCCCCATTGCTTCCTGGAGACTTGTCCAGAAATGTGAAGTGAAACGACTATCCCTATCCGATACTATGGAGAGTGAAACTCCATGTAAGGATACTACCTCGTCTACGTATAACTTGGCTAATCTTTCCATGCTAAAGGTTTCCTTCATGGGCAAGAAATGAGCTGATTTGGTTAATCGATCCACAATTACCCAAATTGCGTCGTTGCCTTTCCTGGTTTTGGGTAACTTAGTAACAAAATCCATGGTTATTAGTTCCCATTTCCAAACAGGCATTTCTAGTTGTTGGAGTAACCTTGAAGGTTTCTGGTGTTCTGTCTTCACTTGCGCACAAGTTAGACACTTAGATACATATCTAGCTATGTCCCTTTTCATTCCTATCTACCAGAAATTATTTCTTAAATCATGGTACATCTTATTATTTCCAGGGTGTATGGTATACCTAGATTTATGGGCTTCCTCTAAAATTTTATTCCTTAAATCTCCTTGCTTAGGTACCCAAATTCTTTTCTTGTGGAATCTCCAAATTCCATCATTTCCTTGCTCTAATTCTTTTATTCTTCCTTTCATTCCTTCAGCATCATCCCCAATTGCTGTTGCTTGAACATTCTTCAGTTGCTCCATCAAATCTAATTGTAAATTTAATCTAAGGGCACGGACTCGCTTTTGCTTTTCATGATACTTACGACTTAGAGCATCTGCGACTACATTTGCTTTTCCTTCGTGATATTGAATATCACAGTCGTAGTCACTTAGAATCTCCATCCATCTCCTTTGCCTCTTATTTAATTCTTTTTGCCCAAATATGTACTTTAAGCCTTTATGATCTGTATAAACGGTAAACTTACTTCCATACAGATAGTGTCTCCAAATCTTAAGGGCAAAAATTATCGATCCTAACTCTAAGTCATGTGTTATATAGATTTCCTCGTGCTTCTTCAATTTCCTTGAGGCGTACGCCATTACCTTCTTGCGTTGCATCAACACACATCCTAATCCTAGCTTAGATGCGTCACAGTAAACTTCAAAATCTTCTGTCCCTTCTAGCAAGGCTAAAATTGGGGCGTTTGTTAACCTTTGCTTTAAAATCTTAAAAGCCTCTTCTTGCCTAGGTCCCCATTCAATCTTCACTGCTTTACAGGTTAGCTTAGTTAATGGCACTATTATCTTAGAAAAATCCTTAATGAATCGTCTATATTATCCAGCTAGCCCTAGAAAACTTCTAACTTCCATAGCTGATTGCGGGACCTTCCATTTGGTGATCGCTTCTATTTTTGAGGGGTCTACGTGAATACCTTCGTGATTCACCATGTGTCCTAAAAATTGTACTTCCTGTAACCAAAATTCACATTTCGAGAATTTTGCGTAAAGCTTTTCCTTTCTTAACAGGGTTAACAGTGCATTTAAATGCTCACAATGCTCGTTCTGACTTTTGGAATAAATAAGTATATCGTCAATAAAGACAATTACAATTTTATCCAAATACGGCTTACAGATTCTATTCATCATGTCCATAAATGCTTCAGGAGCATTTGTTAACCCAAATGGCATCACTGTAAACTCGTAGTGACCATACCTAGTTCTAAAAGCGGTTTTAGGTATGTCTTTTTCTTGTACCTTTAACTGATGATATCCGGAGCGTAAGTCTATTTTAGAAAAATATCTAGTTCCCTGAAGTTGATCAAAAAGATTATCGATCCTAGGTAATGGGTATCGATTCTTAATTGTAACCTTATTTAGCTCCCTATAATCGATACACATTTGCATTGACCCATCTTTCTTTTTCACAAATAACACCGGTGCTCCCCAAGGGGATGAACTAGGTTGTATGAATCCTTTACTTAACAATTCATCTAATTGCTTTTTCAGTTCTAACATCTCAGTAGGTGCTAGCCGGTAGGGTGCCTTGGCTATGGGTGTGGTTCCAGGAATTAGGTGAATTCTAAATTCTACCTCCCTATCTGGTGGTAATCCTGGTAGCTCTTCTGGAAATACATCCGGGTATTCTGATACTACAGGAATTTCCTTAAGTTCCTTACCCTTAGTGCTAATGATTACCAAAATCATATACACTACTCCTTGTTTTCGTTCATAACTAGCGACTTTCATTACGGAAATGAACTTCATTGGCTTACGTGGCTTATCTCCAGTAACCACGATTATTTCTCCTGATGGCGTATGAATTTCTATAGAATTCTTATCACAGAGGATTTGAGCATGGTTGACCACTAACCAATCCATTCCTAATACGACATCGAATCCAGCTAAATTCATAGGTAACAGGTTTGCAGAAAATTCATGGCCTGAAAGTTCTATCCTACCTTTTTGCAAAACCTCATCTATATTAACAGAACTTCCATCTGCCGTTTCTACCATATAAATCTGCCTAAGTTTGGTTAAAGGTAGATTAAGAGCTTTGCAGAACAAAGTATTTATAAAACTTTGGTTTGCACTAGAGTCAAATAATACTTTTGCGTAAATGTCGTTTACTAGAAACGTACCAGCTATTACGTCGGGAATCAGCTCTGCTTCTTGAGTAGTCAGCTGGAAAGCTCTTGTGTTCTTTTTATTAGTTCCTTCAGCTGGTTTGGCCTTGTTTTCAGCTGGTTTGACCAGTTTAGGGCAGTCTGGTCTAAAATGTCCAGCTTCTCCACAATTGAAGCAAACTGTTGATTTCTTTCTTCTGCAATCTTCTTCTTGGTGCCCCGGAATTTTGCAGAAGTTACAGTACCGCTTACATTTTCTAAAGTGCTTTCTTTTACAGGTACTACAAAATGGAACAGTGGAGGATTGCCCAATTCCTCTTTTCTTGAAATTGCTACTAGCATTACCCCCTCGGAATCCTTGGGTAATCTTCTGGGCTAATTCCTTCTTTCTGTTTTCTTCTCGCGTGCGTACCTGTCCCTCGGTCAAGGTGTTGGCTAACTCCACCGCATCGTCAATCATGCGGGGTCTTGCAGCTTTGACGATATCCCGAATCTCGCTAATTAAACCCCAAATATAGCGAGAAATAAGTACCGGTTCTGGCGAGGCCAGAGTTGGCACAATTCTGGCATACTCGAAGAATTTTGAAGTATACCCTCAACAGTCAACATCCACCATTCGGTGGCCCAAGAACTTGTTTGCCATTTGTTCCTTTTCATATTCGGGAAAGAATTTTCTTTCTATTAATTGCTTAGATTCTTCCCAGCACATGGCATAAGCCATATCACTTCCCTTGGCTTGCAACACCGTATTCCACCATTCTAATGCCTCTTCTTTGAAAAGGTGAGAAACATACATAACTTTATCTTCCTCGGCACATTTACTTATTTTAATTACCGCTTCGGTTTTCTCTAACCAACGCAGTGCAGCAGTTGCCCCTTCATTGCCTGCAAAGTCAACAGGTTTACAGGCAAGAAATACCTTATAAGTGCAACCAGGTGTTGCAACTTTCATTTTCTTGAGTACTGGGGCTTGAACCACATTATTCTCATTGATGCCGCCTCCATTAACACTGTTACTGAAGTTGTCATCGCGGGTACGTTTGATGTGGTTAGCTTACAATGGTTCAACGGGGTTTTTAACAGCAGCGACAATTGTGGGGATAGCGTTGGTATTCCCTGGGCGACGATGTTTTCTATATCTTGTCTATTGAGGAAATGATCCTCATTATTTTGTTCCGATTGATTAACTTCATTGACTGGTTGATTTTCCGCATTTTCCATCTAAATAATTAACAAGATGTGTAAATTATTATTACGGAATAAATAACAACCAAACCCAATCAAGTAATCACACAAAATCATGCCAACATGTATAGCCAAAATTGTCGACTTTACGACGTTCATATTTTATATATTAGTATGCATCCATACACACCCGTTATATTACAAAAGTTTTATTTTAAGTTATTTTACATGATTATATTTTTATTAATATTTATTATTATTTTATTATTATTAAACACATAACCACACAACCCCCACATACGATCCCCGTCAGCTGGCACTTTAGAAACAACGTTCTCTCTCGTCGTATTTCCATAATATCCTCTCCCCCACTTCTCGGATTCTATTTCCTGCGTCCACCAGCTCCTCGCCATAGTGGCGGAGTTCAGCCAAGTTCTCGGTGCTCATTGGTGGGTTTGGTGCAGGCTCAGGGTCAAATTGGGAAAAATAGACATTGGGGTTATTCATGAAGTTCTGAAACTGCCAATCACTTGTCCACCATTCCTCCTGCTCTCCGGGTAGAAATTGGTGGTTGACAATAGGATCTGGGATAGCAGGTACCAAGTTAACTGGAAGTTGTGATTCAGCGGGGTAATTGAAGAGGTCTTCATTGGCAGGTCCAATGAGGTCACAATTTGCCAGTTTGCGATCAAGCTCCTCCCAGGATGGCATTTCCTGGGCTTGCCCTGAACTTTCCTCGATCTCTTTTCCCTTGCCTTTATCCTTGGGATCCTCAGTCTTTTTAATCTTCTGTGCAGCTGGTTTCTTCCTACGCCCACGTTTCCAATCCAAGATTCTCCTCCTCTTTTTCGGCTTTGGCTTTTCCTGCGGCTGGGCCTGGAATGTCATTGGTTCTTCAGTGTTGGCCTGATAACCGGAGAAGCCCCCGGAAACCTCCATGTCAGCAGAATAGATAGTGAGATTCTGAAGAGCTTCAGACAACTCATTCATGCTGTTAGCATATGAAGAACACACACCAACTTAAGTTAATATTTTATTTATCAATTTAATTTTTTTCACAGAATCACAAAAATGGCAATCAGATAAATTAAGTATTTCTAAACACTTAATTGGCTTAAATCAGTGGCTCTGATACCACCTTTTTCTGTCACGACCCCCGACCCGGTTTTACCCGTTTCAGGAGCCGCGGGACAGAAAAAGCCGTGGTATTATTATTTAATTTAGCAGCGGAAGTATTGACAGGATCTTTTAACTTGAAAATGCCCAATTATTTTATTTCATGATTTGGGACAAATCCCATATTTTACAGTAAAGGGAATTTCACGAGGAAATCCCTGGTTTTACAAAACATGTTTATTTATTTTATTGAGCCACCACTTCAAGCTTTTTAGTGCTCCGAAGCACTTTTACTTGATTCACAGTAAGTCACCTGAAACATGTTTAAAAAGATTTTATCAGCGGGGAAATACTGGCGAGTCATTCATGTTATATAAAATGACACATTAGTTATAAATTACAGCATAAGAGCGATTACAATGGCTACTATCTTATTTTTATTTGGCGTCGTGTCACACCCTGGTGACGATGGTCATACCACTATTGGGTCCTTTCACCCAATTAGTGATGATTATCACTCTTAGGTTGGTGAACCTAACCGTGAGAAATTAGTAATGTGCACAATACCCCACTTGCCAGTGATTCAAGATAACCACGACTTAATCCCTGTAATTATAACTTTGAAAATACTTTAAGTATTGAAAAACCTTGTGATAAAAGAGAATGACTCACTTTGCAAGTTTAACGGGACAGAACCTTGCCTATTGATTTTAGCCTTGTAACCTAGGTAAATAACAATGCACACGAAATTAGGTTAGTAACTTAATACAACATTTATGATAAGCTCACGAAATCAAAACCCTCATGATGAATGACAAAGTATAGCCCAAATACGGGCAGTAGTTAAACATCCATCAGATTGGTTTCAATCGATCGGACATTGTATCGTAGCAGTGATCGAGTTATTACCCTGTTGTCGCAGCAGAGGGTCGGGATTTTGATTGTTTTTAGAAAGATCAGAGCACAAAGTAACGTAGAAAACGAATTTTCACGTCATAACAACTCCCCCATGCAAGTGCCAAACCCTTGATATATATACTGAAAAATGGTCTCCCCGCGTGGCGCGCCAGACCCACCTGGTCCTGGCACGTGGCGCGATGGGTCCATTTTTAGGCTAGGGTAACCTCGTGTCTATCATAGCCCTGGTGAGTCAACTTTCGAAGAAATTCGTGTTTTACAACGAATTTGAGAGATAATTATCAATTAGGGTTTACCCCCCTTGAGTTTTAGGGGCCCTGATCCTAGTTCCGATTGTTCTGAAAATTTTAGGGGTTATGCCATCACTACAAAAAAATGCCATTTAGTGGCACACATTTTTAATGATATTTAATATTTGTGCCACTAATTTAGGTTTTTAGCGGTATATTATGTATGTCATATTTATATAGAATACACTTTTAGTAGCATTTACTTGTTGTGCCACAAATATAAGTTTTTAATGGCAATTTTAGGTATGCCACCAAAAAGTTTTTCCTTACACCTAAAATTTCCCTCTTATTCAGAAAAGTTTTAGCGCTTTTTATGCCATTAAAATTTGAAACCACTACAATTTCCCTCTTCAATAGTACTAAAATTTGGAACGTTCTTCCTCTGAAACCTAAATTTTAAGACTAATTCAACTTTATCAGTATACATTCCTTCTTTTTCACATTCGTCTCTTTTCCTCAACAAAATCCTTCAGATGGTAATTACGTGATCGCCACTGGTGACTATTCACATTGTTGGTCCTCCACGCCACCTCTGCCTCCATGCTGATGTGCCGCAGGTTTTGAAATTTCACTCTGACCTTCTTGTTAGGGTTTCTAATTTATAAACTATCTTTTCTGGGGCTTAGTTTTCTATTATTGATTTGGTTAAAAGAGTCTCGTAGATAACACATCCTTTGATCAATTGCTTCCTCGGACACACTTTACTTTGTTATTGTTTGCAGCTTCATGAATGTGTGGTGTCGGATTTATTGGATACGTAAAAATATTCAGAAAAAGTTCTTTTCGTGTTCTGATTATATAGGTATTTCAGCTTACGGTTGTTAGTAATGGTTGATTTGAAAGTCTAAATAATATTGGATTTGTTTGTATTAACTACTGGTTGTGTAAGAATGAAGATAACTAACTAAAGTTATAAGTGTAATGATGAATGTTGGTCGTTGATGGCCTGTTTTCGTTTTGACAAGCCCAATTGAAAGCTCTAAATTCATATCTACGATCATACAGGAGAAATAGAGAGATCTTAAAAGGGTAAATAATGGCTCAAATTCCCAATTTACAAAATGGACCAGTCAATTTCACTTATCAGGTTAGTTTTTTTTTTTTAACAATTGAACAATTCATCTGCTTCATTTTGTGAAAATGTGTTTTTATTCACATCATTTTTATTATTATTTGTTTGAATCACAGAGATCGGTCTCAAAAGGAGGTCTTTACAATCCAAAAAATGTACGCTTGCTTCTCAATAGGAGTGTAAACGAGCTGGCTGGAGCTCGGCTCCTCATGTTTTTATGAACTCGAGCTCGACTCGGCTCGAGCTATTTTAAGAACAACCACAAACGAGCTAAAAACTCGGCTCGAGCTTGTTTCAATATCTCTTAAACGAGGCAAAGCTCGGCTAGAGCTCGGCTCGCCAATGTCATCATCATTATTATATTATATATAAAACGAGTTGACGCTAACCCGTCCGTTGCGACGGGATATTGTTTATATAAATTTTGTTTGGGTTCGTTTAGGCTCTATTTCAGGCTCGAGCTTTGGCTCGTTAAAGGTCGGCCTGTTCGAGCGTTTAACCGAGCCGATAACGAGTAGCTCTCGAGCCTCTGGGCTTGTTTACACCCCTACTTCTCATTGTTTAAATTTACTTAGTTTGATCCTTATTATGCACATTCGTTTAAGCAGTAAATTGTATTAAATCATTAAATTAAATATATTACGAAAAATTGAATGTCAATTTGTTTAATTTTGATTTTGATGAAATATCTACAGTTTCGAGGGAGAAAGTGTGTGGTCATTAGTTTGATGATAGGCGGTTCATTGTCATTAATTACCCCAGACTTCACTTCTCAATTTCTTGGTTCTATCCGGTGTCTTATGTCCGGCTGGGACTAGAATTAATTTGGTAAATGTGTATGCTTCTAATGATGCCTCGATTAGGAGATTGATTTGGAATAAATTGGTGGCAATTAAGAACTCGATTTAAGGTCTATGGGTGTTCATGGGCGATTTTAATGAAGTTAGCAATGAATCTGAGAGACTTAACTCCGAGTTCATCGCCTCTAACGCGGAGTCTTTTAACCAATTTATCCTATCTGCGGGCCTTATTGAGTATAATATGGGGGGCGGAAACTTCACGTATATTTCGGACCGTGGGGATAAATTAAGTAAGCTCGATAGATTTCTTGTTTGTTTGGGTTTTATGGAGAACTGGCCAACGGCTTCGGTTACGGCACTCAGTCGGGATGTATCGGATCATAGACCTATCCTGTTATCCACTACCCTTACGGATTATGGTCATATTCCTTTTAGATGCTTTAACTCCTGGTTGGATATACCGGGTTTATCTGGTCTAGTGCAGCAGGTGTGTCACAATTTTGTTTTTAATGGGCCAACAGATATGGCGCTCACAGTTAAGCTGAGGTGGATTAAGAATAATATCAAGGCTTGGCTTAAAGTTGAAAAGGATAGATCGGGTGGAGAGTATTTATCAAAGAAAAATCGTATACATAGCTTGGAGAGTTTGGCAAAAATGAGAAACTTGGAGATTGAGGAATTAAACGAAAGAGCGGAGTGCATTAATTTTATCATGGAGGCAGATTGCAGGAAACTACTAGATGCCAAACAAAAATCCCGATCCAGGTGGGCTTTTGAAGGGGACGAAAATACTGCGTTCTATCATAATGTCATTAATTCTAATTTATGTAATAACCGTATTAATGGCATTATGGTCAATGGTGTTTGGAGTGCGGATCCGGTGGCTGTCAAAGAAGCTTTTTATCAGTTCTTTGCGAATCAGTTCGTGGAACCAATGGTGTCGAGGCCGCCTATTACGTGTCAGCATATGGCATCGTTATCTACGGCTGAAGCGACAACCCTTGTTGAGCCGTTCTCTATGTCGGAAATAAAAGAAGCTATATGGAGTTGTGTCACACCCCGATCTCCACGTGTCACCGGTGGGCCCGGTGTGGGGTACAGTGACGTGGTTGGCATCGTCATAGACAAACAACACAATATAATAATGCACAGCGGAAGCAGATGTCACACCCCCAAAAATCCACCCGCGGAGTACCACCGCTTGGAGGCGTGACATGACCAGGATCCAACCACCAATCATATTGAATAATGTAAATAAATAAATAAAAGTCCAACCACACAATATGATTGGTGTTCAAAAACAAGTTAATCAAACACAAGTTATCAGCGGAAGCATAAAATATAAAACCAAAATATAAGTCAAAGGTTCTTAAAGTTTAACATGGAACTCAACAGTCCATGTCCCACAACGATCGCGCCTCCTCGTGCAAGCTCCATGAGTACCTAGGGTCCTGCAAGGCATGCAACAGAGAGTCAACAACTAGTTGAGCGAGTTCACAGTAAACAGTTTAGTAATAGTAATAGTAAAGTAAGCCTTTTGTTCGTTCGTTAAGTCATGTATCTTATTAGTTCATATCGCGACCCTCTAGGCATGTGTGCGATGACTAGGGAAAATTCCCAAGTATCCTAGACTATGTATATTTGTATCGCGGCCACCCTGGCATGTGTGCGAAGTTTTAGTATGTATAGTTCGCGGCCTTCCCAAGGCATGTGTGCGAATGATTAGTCATAATATCGCGGCCAACCCTTGGCGTGTATGCGAAGATCAGTTCAATTGGTATATTAGTCTAGCCGTATCTCATCATTTACCATCCTCACCCTGAGGACCATATAATTAAGTTCCATTAACTAAGTATGCACGAATAAATCATCCAACCCCATTCCCACCCTGGGAACCCCATGCCTTGGCTTGTGTGAACTCACCTTGGTTTGCTCGGCAGATAATCTACTTGCTAAAATAACTTTTGGTCAATCGCGTCCTAGTAACCTATGGAGCTTGGATGGAATCTTGAAGGTAAACTGGAAGTCCTTAGATCCTTGATTGTTGTCGACAGAAGCAAGAGGAGGGAAAAGGCAGTTTGCATGCTAGGGTTACTAGGGTTTTATCTTTTACTTGATGGTAGTTATCAATTAATACACATGAACTACGTACATAAAAAGAAAAAGGGTGTGGCGGTTTAGGAGAGGTGTAAGTGGGCCGTAAGTAATGGATGTTGGGCCAGCCTCAAACAGCACAAGGCATTCAGTCATCATGGACGGTGGTAATTTATGTACATAAGTGAAACTTTAGTGGTTATTTAATTCCACTAGATTCCATCCTATCTTTTTAATTCAAGTTGTTGGCCAGAATAATTCCTTCCACAACTATCATCCATATATGTCTAATTTCATTATTGGCTACCCAAATTCAAACATATTAATTAGTAATGGTGAGGGGTGGTGATTTGGGCAACAAGTCAACGTTTGATTTCTTTTTTTTTTTAACTTAATCAACTAATATAAATGTTTAGGATTTGCTATGGTTCGGGCCTCATGAATTTCTAGTTACACAAATGGATTGGTTCGACAAGCGAGACATGAGCTTTAGTTCAAACGGTTCGGTTCGGTACAACACAATATGGATTTGGTTTCAACTATTCGTTTGCACATTATAATTATAAATTAAATAAGTACAAAATAATTTCATCGAATGAGGTCATTATATAAATTGAAATATAAATGCAAAACTAATGTTTTTTTTCCTCGAGAATTCGGGTTGTCACATCATCCCCAAGTTGAAAGAAATTTCGTCCCGAAATTTAGCACATAGTCACTAGAGAAACTAGTTGTGTTGTGCGTTTTCCTGGGGTATCACATCATCCCCCCGTTGGTTTGGAATTTCGTCCCGAAACGCAGTAGCTTCAGTAGTGGACTCACTTTCCTTAAACAACTAGGGATACTTGCGTTTCATTTGAACTTCTCGTTCCCAGGTAAACTCTGAGCCACGACGGGAGTTCCAACGAACTCGAACAAGGGGTATCCTGGTGCGCTTGAGAACCATAACGTCTCGGTCCGTGATTTCTACTGGTTTTTCGACGAATCGCAACTGATCATCGATAGTGAGTTCCTTAAAAGGAACTATGAGGGTCTCATCTGACAGACACTTCTTTAGATTTGTCACGTGGAATACGTTGTGAACTCCACTGAGCTCTTAGGTAACGAGAGAATGGGAGCGCCACGGATCTTTACCTTCAACTGTTGAAACACGGATTCCTGAGCAATCCCTTGGGCTAGAGTTGTGAGGGTTTAAGCATACAATCAAGAAAACGGGCTTCGTGACGTCAAAAGTCGTACGTTGGAGACTTAACGTGGGGTTGTCGGTGTCGTAAGAGCTCCATGGTAAGGTGTGGGTGTCGCTCGGATCCTTACTAGTTCTTCAAGTGGATTCGGATGTCGTCAAAGAAAGCAAGGGACATATCTATCGCGTCTGAGGATCCATGTCGGCCGTATCAAGATCAAGGAAGAGTACCTAGGGTATCATCATATTTATGGCCCAATGCTCACTAAGTAACGTTCATAGAGCGTAACTTTTCCAAGCGAGTGTCCACGGGGAACACTTTTAAGATCGTAGGGTTCAAAAGTATAACGTGTATGGGTGGGGAAACATGAGAAAAGGGTAGCCGCAATCGATGAAAGCGTTTAAAAATCCCTAGCAGGGGTTTACCTGATGTCGAAGGTACAGCTGGTAGTACGCAAGTTGGGTATAGTTCTCCTAGCCCCGAGTTCGTTTGAGCCAGATCTGGTCTTCGTGAATGTTGACGTACAAACCGAATGTACGAAGGGTCAAATGGCGACGTCAGGTCGAGATAACCGTAAGAATAGATAGAACGCATATACGATTGTCGCAGCAGGGTGTGATAAATCAGAAAGGGGTTTGACCATCACTTGTCAAATAATTAAACAATTATGTGTCATAAAGGATGCAGTAGGTCTAACAGGTAATATGCTACTATTCTAAATAAACATACCATAAACAGCACACTCCACAAAAGTAATCTAGCAAGTAGGCAATATAAACTTAAATCATACCACCTAGTGTTGAGCCTTGCACGTGGAGCGAAGCATCGTTGTGGATCGTTGAGCACTGTTCAGGTTATAGTCTTGTTTTAAGAAAAACTTTTTCCCTTTATTAAAACCAAGTCCACTATAACCAATGGCTCTGATACCAATCTGTCACACCCCCAAAAATCAACCCGCGGAGTACCACCGCTTGGAGGCGTGACATGACCAGGATCCAGCCACCAATCATATTGAACAATGTAAATAAATAAATAAAAGTCCAACCACACAATATGATTGGTGTTCAAAAACAAGTTAATCAAACACAAGTTATCAGCGGAAGCATAAAATATAAAACCAAAATATAAGTCAAAGGTTCTTAAAGTTTAACATGGAACTCAACAGTCCATGTCCCACAACGATCGCGCCTCCTCGTGCAAGCTCCATGAGTACCTAGGGTCCTGCAAGGCATGCAGCAGAGAGTCAACAACTAGTTGAGCGAGTTCACAGTAAACAGTTTAGTAATAGTAATAGTAAAGTAAGCCTTTTGTTCGTTCGTTAAGTCATGTATCTTATTAGTTCATATCGCGGCCCTCTAGGCATGTGTGCGATGACTAGGGAAAATTCCCAAGTATCCTAGACTATGTATATTTGTATCGCGGCCACCCTGGCATGTGTGCGAAGTTTTAGTATGTATAGTTCGCGGCCTTCCCAAGGCATGTGTGCGAATGATTAGTCATAATATCGCGGCCAACCCTTGGCGTGTATGCGAAGATCAGTTCAATTGGTATACTAGTCTAGCCGTATCTCATCATTTACCATCCTCAGCCTGAGGACCATATAATTAAGTTCCATTAACTAAGTATGCACGAATAAATCATCCAACCCCATTCCCACCCTGGGAACCCCATGCCTTGGCTTGTGTGAACTCACCTTGGTTTGCTCGGCAGATAGTCTACTTGCTAAAATAACTTTTGGTCAATCGCGTCCTAGTAACCTATGGAGCTTGGATGGAATCTTGAAGGTAAACTGGAAGTCCTTAGAGCCTTGATTGTTGTTGACAGAAGCAAGAGGAGGGAAAAGGCAGTTCGCATGCTAGGGTTACTAGGGTTTTATCTTTTACTTGATGGTAGTTATCAATTAATACACATGATCTACGTACATAAAAAGAAAAAGGGTGTGGCGGTTTAGGAGAGGTGTAAGTGGGCCGTAAGTAATGGATGTTGGGCCAGCCTCAAACAGCACAAGGCATTCAGTCATCATGGACGGTGGTAATTTATGTACATAAGTGAAACTTTAGTGGTTATTTAATTCCACTAGATTCCATCCTATCTTTTTAATTCAAGTTGTTGGCCAGAATAATTCCTTCCACAACTATCATCCATATATGTCTAATTTCATTATTGGCTACCCAAATTCAAACATATTAATTAGTAATGGTGAGGGGTGGTGATTTGGGCAACAAGTCAACGTTTGATTTCTTTTTTTTTAGCTTAATCAACTAATATAAATGTTTAGGATTTGCTATGGTTCGGGCCTCATGAATTTCTAGTTACACAAATGGATTGGTTCGACAAGCGAGACATGAGCTTTAGTTCAAACGGTTCGGTTCGGTACAACACAATATGGATTTGGTTTCGACTATTCGTTTGCACATTATAATTATAAATTAAATAAGTACAAAATAATTTCATCGAATGAGGTCATTATATAAATTGAAATATAAATGCAAAACTAATGTTTTTTTTTCCTCGAGAATTCGGGTTGTCACAGCAGAAATAGATTCATTTCAACTTTAATTAAAATGTAATAATAAACATCATAAGTAGTTGAAACGGATCCACAGGCGGATCAAATAAAATAAGATAAATTGTTCAACAGTTTATTTGTCGTCCGAGCTTGCGAGACTATAGTGGACGCTCTTAGGAAACAGCCAGCCTAGTTCGTTTAGTACCTGCACTTAACCTTTTGGGAAAAATACGTCAGTTTACACTGGTAAATACAAATCAACTGACTCATTTTAAAAATGATTGAAAATTGATTTAAATGCACAAGGCACAAATATTTTTATTAACTTGGGATAATTATGCAATATAAACTTGTGAACGAATTACATGCTACTCGTACATTTGGTGGCCCGGGATCTGCTGTCCGGGCTAAAGATTAAATGACACACCACATTAAAGAGTTATATACGTCGGGTGTACGCCTACACCCCGTGCTCTGGTCGTGGCCATCTCGTAAGATAATGCCAAGGATATCCGGGACACGGTCAATAACCCCCCAAACCCTTAAAGTAAAACAAGACTGTTTAAACGAGTCGCACAAACTATTCAAGACTGGACACCCAAGGGCGCAGGATTTGTGCGCTCAATCAAGCGGTATTCTATATACCGTACGCCAAGCCCGTATAGGGAAAATAAGTCAAAATGTATTTACCTGAGCAAGTATGAATCACAATTGGTAAGTGTAGGTAGCTTTTACTGGGCCTCCTAATCTGGAACAAAGGTTTATAATAACCTATTAGATTCCTAACGGGTCTTTTATTTAAGCTTTAGCTTAGACCGGTTAGTTTTAAGGACGATACGGTACAAGCGCACGATTAAGCGAAAGACCGGATAGAATGTGATTTAGACCCGGCAAGTTTGAATACTTGTATAATATGGGTATACTAAATACATTCTGGATTTTGAGATAAAAATGATAACGTTTGACCCGTTTCGGTCAATTTACGCAAACTAGTTACGTAAACCGAACCAAACGCAAAAAGGGCGTTACGGGTAGCCAAAAGAGTCAAATGCAAGTTCCCTGAGATAATATGCTTTAAATAAGATATAATATCAGTAAGTTATGTTCTATTATGCCTCGAATGATTTTAAACTCAATTTACACCTCCTAAGGGCATTTTGGTCATTTAAAAGATTATAAAAGAGTCAAATTGGAAATCTGCGTTACAGGTCTGATTTATACAGTAAATATACTTCTTTTGATATATTATAACAGTAGAGTATGACCCGTATACAAAACTTATCATTTAAAATCAAACTATGCACCGTAGGGGTATTTTAGTAATTTCACAAGGGCTAAAACTGCCAAAACTGGAAATCTGAGTTCAAACATTTATACTTACTGTTATTATATGAAAATATACTAATTACATCAGTAGGTATGAGTCTTATATGTTTAAAATGAGTATAACGCTTACTATGCGTTAAAAATGCTAAAAATGCGATTTAGAGCCGTTTCCGGGTTTTTAAAAGAAAGCTGAGATTTTTATATTTCCAGAATGCTCAAAATAATTTATTTAACATATAAAATCAGTAGAAAAAGATTTGGGGTCAAAAGAATGTGTAAAACTCATTTTATGGCTTAAATGGTCAAAACCGGCATTAACCGAATCGACTAAGCGATCTATGATACGATCAGCCAAAAATTAAATAAAAATCATCAAAAATCCCAAAATAATATATAACATCAGTGGGTAAAAAGTTTTATATCAAAACGTGGCCTGAAATAGGTTATACGCTAAATGCGCCGTTTATGTAACTTTAAGATATAGTTTTACGATATCGGCCATAACTCAAAATCTGGACCACTAACTGATCTCAAATTTTCGGTGCAAGTTTATATATTAGAAATAAAGATTTCTACTCTTTCACTTTTCCAAAAATCACGTTTTATATCAAAAAGGGCAAAATAGTCAACTTTAAGCATAAATTGGAAACATGCAAATGAATCGGCTAAGTATAGACTCGAGATATAAAAATTCCAGAAAGTTTAACCAAAATAAAAGTGGTCAAAATAAGCTCCAATACAGATCTCAAACATGCATGTACGGATCCGAATCGATAGTCTACGAAAAAGTCGTTTTACAAGACTTTCGGTTCCGATTCGTATTTATACTAAAGATTGTCGAGTTGATTATGATAAAACACATTCTTATATTCATTATAAGTTATTTATGATGATCAAACTGATTGCATGTCATCTACATTACCATTTAAACTATATTTCGCAAAAACGATTTCTGTTGACTTTTTAGAAACAACTTTGACTCGACAAATAGCATGCTTAGAGTGGGAATCAGAGAATACCCTTTTGAGGGTTTGTTTCCCACATAAATACCAACATATCAGTGGTTTTAATTTGAGAAATGACAGAGCCAAACTCGTTTAATCGAAAAGTCAAACTATATGATCAACAGTTTGACTTTTAACTAATAATCAAAGCAAAAACGAATTATAGACTGATATGAA
Organism: Helianthus annuus; assembly: GCF_002127325.2. Lineage (NCBI taxonomy): Eukaryota > Viridiplantae > Streptophyta > Magnoliopsida > Asterales > Asteraceae > Helianthus > Helianthus annuus. The sequence goes on from NC_035435.2 coordinate 30,586,816, forward strand.
AGCTTACAAAGGTCCTAATGAAGCTTAGTTAACACTAGGAGGTGGCCTTGTCGTTCAGAATTGCTCCAGAAGTTGCCTTGAGAGTTCTTGCAAATTTTGGTGTTCTTGATCACAATGCAAGTGCCAAAGAAATGAAAGCTTTTGATCAATTTATGGTGAATTCAGATGATAAAGGGAGGTCACAGTAGCTTAGGCATGCAAGCATTCTTATTGGAGCAAAAGAGAGGTGATCCCAGCTGTATTACACTTCAAATTCGGACCCAAAATACCCATTTTCGCGAATTCTGCACCTGATAGGGTCACGCGGCCCGCTTGGGCATGTCCAGGCGGGTCGCCTGGCTTCTGCTGCTGTCAAACTTTGCCAAACATTGGCAGTTTTGGTCCCTGTCTTCGCAAACAAGGTTTCGGCTATATAATTTGACTCGTAAACCCCCAAACTTGGTTTTTAAGAACCTTGGGACATTTACCAACATGGTAATGTCCTCGGATAACTTTGCGCTCAACCGAAAAGCCATGAAATTCGACGTTGACGCTTTTAACCCCTCAAGTACGGTTTTGGCCATAACTTTCTCATACGTTAACGAAACTTCACGAAATTTTTACCACATATTCTAGTGAGCATATTTTAGCATTACAAGGCTTTGGGTCTGCCAAAAGTTCACTCAGAGGTATAAATTCAACATGTTGACACTTTTGGCCCCTATAGTTTTGTAATTCCTCACTTTTGTGCATTTTCCGCTTCGTATGATCCATGATCCATCCGTTTAAGGTTATAAACATTATGTAGGGTTATCATAAAGTCTATTTATCCATTGTTGACATTTTGGACCCTTACGTTCCATAGTTTTCACTGTTTGTCAACTTTAGTCCCTCTAAAGTATATTTTCACATACCGGAACCTTATGACACGTGTCAATACATTATTGGACGGAAATTTTCGAGGTGTTACATCCTCACCCCCTTAAAAGAAATCTCGACCTCGAGATTTACTGAAACAAATGAGGGTATTTCTCTTTCATCGTGGATTCCACTTCCCACGTGTATTCGGGACCTCTACGGGCATCCCATTTGACCTTAACAATAGGTATGTACTTTCTTCGAAGCTTCTTCACCTGTCGATCCTCAATCGACAAGGGTTTTTCCACGAACTTCAAACTCTCATCTATGTGTATATCTGTATGCGGGATAACCAGTGATTCGTCAGCGAAACACTTCTTCAAATTACAGATGTGGAACACATTATGAATAGCGCTAAGTTCTTCAGGCAAGTTTAACTTGTAAGCGACTGACCCGACACGTTCGATAATCTCGAAAGGTCCTATGTATCTCGGGCTTAGTTTGCCTTTCTTACCAAATCGCATCACCCCTTTCCAGGGCGATACCTTAAGCAACACTTTATCACCAACATCGAAGTGAAAGTCTTTGCGCTTAGGATCCGCATAACTTTTCTGCCTATCCCTGGCAGCTTTCAAACGATCGCGAATCTGAACGATCTTGTCCGTCGTCTCAAAAACGATATCTGGTCCTGACAGTTGGACATCTCCAACTTCTGCCCAACAGATGGGCGATCTACACTTTCTACCGTATAAAGCCTCAAAAGGCGCAACTTTTATGCTGGAATGGTAGCTATTGTTGTAGGAGAATTCAATCAGTGGTAGGTTCTTATCCCAACTACCACCCAAGTCGATCGCACATGCACGAAGCATGTCTTCCAAAGTTTGAATAGTACGCTCACTCTGACCATCGGTCTGAGGATGATAAGCCGTACTAAAATTCAAACGAGTGCCCAACGATTGTTGGAAACTCTTCCAAAAATGCGACGTATATCTAGTATCTCTATCGGAGATAATAGATATAGGTATACCATGCAATGCTACAATCTTATCAACGTATAATTGAGCTAACATATCGGAGCTATACGTCTCCTTGATGGGTAGAAAATGAGCTGACTTAGTCAACTTGGTGATGAAATCCATTGTCACCATTTCCCATTTCCACTTGGGAATTTCAGGTTGTTGAAGCAAACCTGACGGCTTCTGATGCTCAGCCTTGACTTGCGCACAAGTCAAGCATTTAGCTACATGCTCAGCTACTGACTTTTTCAAACCAATCCACCAGTAGTTTGCTTTCAAATCCTGGTACATCTTATCAGCTCCAGGATGAACGGAATATTTAGAGCTGTGGGCTTCCTGGAGGATAACATCCCGAAGTCCTCCATAAACTAGAACCCATATTCGTCCGTTTAGTCGTAGCATTCCATCTTTGTCGTAGGATAACTGCTCCTCAGTTACTCCTAACTTCTCTGCAGGATAGTTAGCTTCCAACACAGCTTCCTTCTGTGCAGCTAACACCCTTTCATTCAAATTATTTCTTATTTCAATGCGCTTGGCATTGATTCTGATTGGTTTCACCCTTTCCTTTCTGCTTAAGGCGTCGGCAACTACATTTGCCTTGCCTGGATGGTATCTTATCTCACAGTCGTAATCATTTAAAGTTTCTATCCATCGCCTCTGACGCATGTTCAATTCCTTCTGATTGAACAAGTGTTGAAGACTCTTGTGATCCGAATATATTATACACTTGGTTCCATACAAGTAATGTCTCCATAGCTTCAAAGCAAATACAACTGCACCCAATTCCAAATCGTGGGTGGTGTAGTTCTTCTCGTGCACCTTTAGCTGTCGAGAAGCGTAGGCAATGACTTTGCCTTTCTGCATGAGTACACAGCCCATGCCAGTGTGTGACGCATCACAGTACACCACAAATTCTTCTACGCCATCGGGCAATGTCAACACTGGAGCATTGCTCAACTTCTTCTTCAAAATATCGAAGGATTCCTGCTGCTTAGGGCCCCAATCGAACTTAATCTTCTTACGAGTTAACGAAGTTAGGGGCGCAACAATTCTTGAAAAGTTCTCAATAAATCGCCTATAGTATCCTGCCAATCCGAGGAAACTGCGAATCTCGGTAGGAGTCTTTGGCTCCTGCCAATTCATGACTGCTTCTACTTTAGCGGGATCTACTTGGATACCACGCTCACTTACTACATGTCCAAGGAATTGGACTTCTCGAAGCCAAAATTCACACTTCGAAAATTTGGCATAAAGCTTCTCTTGATGCAGAAGTTTGAGAATACAACGAAGGTGTTTCTCATGGTCAGCTTGGCTCTTCGAGTAGATAAGGATGTCGTCAATAAAGACGATAACGAATTTATCTAGATAGGGCTTGCAGACACGATTCATGAGATCCATGAATGCGGCTGGTGCGTTGGTGAGCCCAAACGGCATCACTAGGAACTCGTAATGTCCATAACGAGTCCTAAACGCTGTCTTGTGCACATCTTCGTCTTTGAATTTCAGCTGATGATAACCTGACCTCAGGTCGATCTTGGAGAAATAGCTTGCTCCTTGCAACTGATCGAACAGATCGTCGATCCTGGGTAACGGATACCTATTCTTGATAGTGACCTTGTTAAGCTCACGGTAATCGATGCACAGACGCATCGATCCATCCTTCTTTTTAACGAACAAGATTGGTGCTCCCCAAGGAGACGAGCTAGGTCTAATAAAACCTTTAGCTAACAAATCATCCAACTGCGTCCTCAACTCCTTCATCTCCGTTGGTGCCAATCTGTATGGTGCTCTTGCTACAGGCGCAGCGCCTGGAATGATGTCTATCCGAAACTCCACTTGCCTATCTGGTGGCAAACCGGGTAGTTCTTCAGGGAATACTTCAGGGTATTCTGAGATAACAGGGATATCTTCAATCTTCGGCTTCGGCTCATCAATGGTAACTTGTGCCATATAAATGACACATCCCTTCTGCATGCATCTGGATGCCTTGAGCATGGACACTTGCTCAGGCAATCCATGCTGGGTATCTCCTTGAATAGTGAGTGACTCACCAGACGGAGTCTTCACTACTACTTGCTTTCTGTTGCACACAATGTGGGCTTGGTTTTGCGCTAACCAATCCATGCCTATCACTATATCGAATCCAGCTAGCTTAAAGGGAAGCAAGGATAACGGGAAAGAATGATTCCTAATGGATATAACACATCCATCTAGAACAGTCGAGGTGGTTTCTATGGTTCCATCGGCTAATTCCACCTCATATTTCACACTTAAGGTTTTAACAGGAAGGTTTAACAATTTACAAAACTTATCATCTACAAATGACTTATCAGCTCCTGAATCAAATAGGACTCTAGCAAAAACATCATTTACAAGAAAAGTACCTGTAATGACGTTGTCGTCTAGAACTGCTTCTTTGGCGTCCATTCTGAAGACTCTCGCATTAGTCTTCTTTCCGTCGTCAGCTTTCTTCGCATTCTTTGGGAAATTAGGTCGGATGTGCCCTTTATCATTGCAACCAAAACAAGTTGCGTCCTTAATCTTCTTGCAATCTAAGGCTTTATGGTCTGTGGACTTGCAGATTCCACATCGTTTTTCGTGAGACTGGGATTTCGCTTCCAAACGACATTTCCCAAAATGGTGTCTCTTGCAGGTCTTGCATCTGGGTTTTTCACCCGATTGATGATCTCCCTTCTTAAATCCCGACCCTTTCTTATGGTCGTTGTTCCCTCTGTGTCGTTTCTCCGATCTTCGTGAGGTGTCATCCTCACGTTTCCTCTTGTTTTCCTCTGAGCTCTTCATAGCTCTCAATCTGACTACATCTTGAGTGAGGGAGAGGGATAGATCAGCTACGGATCTGAATGTCGTAGGCCTTGATGCCTTAACGCTCGCTTTGATCTCTGGTGCCAGACCCCCAATAAATCGAGCAATCCTTCGCGGCTCCGGGGTCACCAAATCGGCACTAATCGAGATAAGGTGTTGAATGTAGTGAGATATGCCTGACAATCGAGGTTCTTCATCACAAGGGATACGAAATCCGACTCAATCCTTTCGACCTCGTGCTGCGGGCAGAAATTCTCTTTGATTAGGGCTACAAACTGATCCCATGTCAAGCTGTACAGAGCGGCCTTACCGGCAGCTTGTAGGAGTGACTTCCACCATGCTAACGCATCTCCTTTGAACGACTGGGACACGTACTTCACGACGTCCCTATCAGCACACCCGCTGATATCAACCACAGTGTCCATCTCATCAATCCATGTCATGCAGTCAACTGCTCCTTTTTCCCCAGTAAAATCCCTGGGTTTGCATGAAACGAAATACTTGTACGTACAGGACTTGCTGTGCGTATCATGCTTCAGCTTGATTTCTTGCTTAGGAATACTGCTGTGGTTGGAGGAGTGATTATCCCCCTCATCCTTCTTCGGCTCATTCTTCTTAGAAGGTGGCTTACTATGAGCCTCTGAATGAGTCTTGGGCTTGACGTGCGATACGGTTCGGGTTCTACTCCGAGTCCCGCTAGATTCCCTGAATTGCCTATCCATAGCTTTGGCAACAACGTTTTCAACCAGTGCTTGCAGTTCCGCACCAGTGACGTGAATCTTTGTATCATCTGGGTGTTCTCCAGAATGACGGTTGGTCTCCTCCGATTTGGCCATGTAGCTTTAAGCTACATAAAAGGACAAGGTCTTATTTAGAAACCTAACAGTATTATCGTTCTAGACGATTTATTAACCATGATATTAAGAATCATAATAGTTAATTTATTTAATTTCATTCAGGGCTTTTATTAGCAACTATATTATGGAATGAAATATATATATTGGCACAATAGGCCTAGTCACTTCGGACAACTTCTAAATTATAAATTTAGATTTTTATAGGATTAGCATTGCATAAATAAACAAATAATCCTTTACTTGGCAGGGAGTCATAGACCACAACTGCCTTTTTGCTTTATACGACATAGTCATAACCCGTAGGTATCAAGTCACAACCAGACTTGTATACAGATACAATCTGTAGATAATTTATTAAAAAGGGTGACATGTGTGATTTTACGAATCACGCTTAGTCAAGAATGTTAACATGTTTTCAGATGTTAACAGAGATTTGAATCTTTTCAACCAGGTTTTACCATATTGGCTAGGCCTTTTAATAAGACATTCAAGCTAGGTTCTACCTTACTAAGATTCTTATTAAAATGGCAAATCAAATAAAAATGGATATTTTCCATTTATTTGAATATTAAATTCATGCACATAGATAAAATGAAAAATTTAAATTAACCATTTAAATTAAAGTAAACTAGTACAACTTTGCCCTAAACGGGACTTTTCTCAAATAGCATGCCCACGCAGGGGCTAAACCAAATAACAACAAACAAAACAAACAAACAGACAAAACCCACGCAGGGGTTAACAGAAACAACATACCCACGCAGGGGTAGAACAAGAGAAATATACCCACGCAGGGGCAGAATACAGGAATGAATGTCCTCGCAGGGACATGAGTAAATGAGCTAACAACCAAAGGATTTAATAATCCTTCTTACTCTTACCCTTAATCAAGTCAACCATCTTCTTGAACATACCGCGGTTGTGTCGGCGATCATGTTGCAATTCCCGTCGCACGTCGTGTATCCCTTGCAGGATTTCTTGGACTTGCGGTGGCGACATCATCGGCGCCAGTGGCGGTGGCTGATACTGCGGTGGCTGTGGAGGCTGCGGCTGCTGGTACCCTTCCGGTAAGTACCCAAAAGCTGATTGTCCCGTAGCCCAGGGACCTCCAAAAGCACTCTCCTGGTTGAGAGGGTTGTAGCCTGAAGCTAACCAGTAGGGATCTCCCGTATAATCATAACCGGGAGGAAAAGTCGGCTCGAAAGGGTTGAACTGTGCTGCGCTAGCATACGCAGGGATTGGCTCTCCAAAGTTCTGTGGTGGCGATGGCGCAATAGGCGCAGAAGAAACCTCTGAGACTGGATGCTGAGATTCTCCCATCTCTGACTCCCCGTGGAGCGGCGAGTAGCGGCTGCTACCTGAATGTCGAGGGGTGCCAATGCGAATCCCTCCTCGCGTAGACATACGCGCGTTCCTCCTTGGCCTCTGAGGCGGAGGAGGCAAAACCAGTGGTGGTGGTGGCGACGGAGTGACTACGTCGCGCCAGAAGGCCTCAGATGGGTCCTGCTGCTGGGGCTGCTGCTGATGCTGCTGCTGCTGGGAGTGGTGCTGAGAGTGCACGGGAGAACCGTGGTAAGACTGGTGCATGGGGGAGTTATGGTAGCTGGGGGTATAGACCCAATCGTGCTGCTTAAACCTCTCCTCGTAGCTGTCAACACCATTGAAAGGTGATCCCCTGTATGGTGACCCATCCGATATCTGAATGGGATGGTTGGGAGTGCCGGACGGTGGCATGGAGGGATCGGTGTCCTCGTCGACCTCCATCTCGTTGCCACTAGAGAAGTGGTCTTCAGGTCCTAGTGGGTTATGACCCACTGGTTCATCCAAGTAGGCATCAGGGTTGTACAGGCCCTGATAAACGGGTGCTGGGTAGTGGTGAGGTGACTGGTGTAATGGAATGAAGGATCCATGGGAGTCATGGGGCCCATTTTCAGAGTGGGGCCCAAATGAGTGGGGTAGGGATGGTGAGGTACTCAATGACACCGAGTGCCTGGCTGGTTCGGCGAATGATCTCCAAAGATCATGGGCAGCAGTGTTGTGCGATGCTGATGGGGCTCGCCTGTGCGAAGGCCCTGCCTCGTGGTCATGTGAGGTGGCGAATCCTCCTCGTCCCCTTCCTCGAACTCGTGGCGGCATGTTGAACCTGTCAAAAATCAAACAAGTTGCACAACAAAATATATATATGAGACAAAGTTAATAATAAATAAAAATGAAACAAACGAAATTTTGAACATTTCCTAAGTTCTTTGTCTAGACTCGAAAATCGAGGAATGTGCAATTGTGTAACTGAGATCAAACACAAAAGACTAGTGTTTAATTCACTCAGCGTTGGCTCTGATACCAACCTGTCACACCCCGATCTCCACGTGTCACCGGTGGGCCCGGTGTGGGGTACAGTGACGTGGTTGGCATCGTCATAGACAAACAACACAATATAATAATGCACAGCGGAAGCAGAAATAGATTCATTTCAACTTTAATTAAAATGTAATAATAAACATCATAAGTAGTTGAAACGGATCCACAGGCGGATCAAATAAAATAAGATAAATTGTTCAACAGTTTATTTGTCGTCCGAGCTTGCGAGACTATAGTGGACGCTCTTAGGAAACAGCCAGCCTAGTTCGTTTAGTACCTGCACTTAACCTTTTGGGAAAAATACGTCAGTTTACACTGGTAAATACAAATCAACTGACTCATTTTAAAAATGATTGAAAATTGATTTAAATGCACAAGGCACAAATATTTTTATTAACTTGGGATAATTATGCAATATAAACTTGTGAACGAATTACATGCTACTCGTACATTTGGTGGCCCGGGATCTGCTGTCCGGGCTAAAGATTAAATGACACACCACATTAAAGAGTTATACACGTCGGGTGTACGCCAACACCCCGTGCTCTGGTCGTGGCCATCTCGTAAGATAATGCCAAGGATATCCGGGACACGGTCAATAACCCCCCAAACCCTTAAAGTAAAACAAGACTGTTTAAACGAGTCGCACAAACTATTCAAGACTGGACACCCAAGGGCGCAGGATTTGTGCGCTCGATCAAGCGGTATTCTATATACCGTACCCCAAGCCCGTATAGGGAAAATAAGTCAAAATGTATTTACCTGAGCAAGTATGAATCACAATTGATAAGTGTAGGTAGCTTTTACTGGGCCTCCTAATCTGGAACAAAGGTTTATAATAACCTATTAGATTCCTAACGGGTCTTTTATTTAAGCTTTAGCTTAGACCGGTTAGTTTTAAGGACGATACGGTACAAGCGCACGATTAAGCGAAAGACCGGATAGAATGTGATTTAGACCCGACAAGTTTGAATACTTGTATAATATGGGTATACTAAATACATTCTGGATTTTGAGATAAAAATGATAACGTTTGACCCGTTTCGGTCAATTTACGCAAACTAGTTACGTAAACCGAACCGAACGCAAAAAGGGCGTTACGGGTAGCCAAAAGAGTCAAATGCAAGTTCCCTGAGATAATATGCTTTAAATAAGATATAATATCAGTAAGTTATGTTCTATTATGCCCCGAATGATTTTAAACTCAATTTACACCTCCTAAGGGCATTTTGGTCATTTAAAAGATTATAAAAGAGTCAAATTGGAAATCTGCGTTACGGGTCTGATTTATACAGTAAATATACTTCATTTGATATATTATAACAGTAGAGTATGACCCGTATACAAAACTTATCATTTAAAATCAAACTATGCACCGTAGGGGTATTTTAGTAATTTCACAAGGGCTAAAACTGCCAAAACTGGAAATCTGAGTTCAAACATTTATACTTACTGTTATTATATGAAAATATACTAATTACATCAGTAGGTATGAGTCTTATATGTTTAAAATGAGTATAACGCTTACTATGCGTTAAAAATGCTAAAAATGCGATTTAGAGCCGTTTCCGGGTTTTTAAAAGAAAGCTGAGATTTTTATATTTCCAGAATGCTCAAAATAATTTATTTAACATATAAAATCAGTAGAAAAATATTTGGGGTCAAAAGAATGTGTAAAACTCATTTTATGGCTTAAATGGTCAAAACCGGCATTAACCGAATCGACTAAGCGATCTATGATACGATCAGCCAAAAATTAAATAAAAATCATCAAAAATCCCAAAATAATATATAACATCAGTGGGTAAAAAGTTTTATATCAAAACGTGGCCTGAAATAGGTTATACGCTAAATGCGCCGTTTGTGTAACTTTAAGATATAGTTTTACGATATCGGCCATAACTCAAAATCTGGACCACTAACTGATCTCAAATTTTCGGTGCAAGTTTATATATTAGAAATAAAGATTTCTACTCTTTCACTTTTCCAAAAATCACGTTTTATATCAAAAAGGGCAAAATAGTCAACTTTAAGCATAAATCGGAAACATGCAAATGAATCGGCTAAGTATAGACTCGAGATATAAAAATTCCAGAAAGTTTAACCAAAATAAAAGTGGTCAAAATAAGCTCCAATACAGATCTCAAACATGCATGTACGGATCCGAATCGATAGTCTACGAAAAAGTCGTTTTACAAGACTTTCGGTTCCGATTCGTATTTATACTAAAGATTGTCGAGTTGATTATGATAAAACACATTCTTATATTCATTATAAGTTATTTATGATGATCAAACTGATTGCATGTCATCTACATTACCATTTAAACTATATTTCGCAAAAACGATTTCTGTTGACTTTTTAGAAACAACTTTGACTCGACAAATAGCATGCTTAGAGTGGGAATCAGAGAATACCCTTTTGAGGGTTTGTTTCCCACATAAATACCAACATATCAGTGGTTTTAATTTGAGAAATGACAGAGCCAAACTCGTTTAATCGAAAAGTCAAACTATATGATCAACGGTTTGACTTTTAACTAATAATCAAAGCAAAAACGAATTATAGACTGATATGAAAGCTTACAAAGGTCCTAATGAAGCTTAGTTAACACTAGGAGGTGGCCTTGTCGTTCAGAATTGCTCCAGAAGTTGCCTTGAGAGTTCTTGCAAATTTTGGTGTTCTTGATCACAATGCAAGTGCCAAAGAAATGAAAGCTTTTGATCAATTTATGGTGAATTCAGATGATAAAGGGAGGTCACAGTAGCTTAGGCATGCAAGCATTCTTATTGGAGCAAAAGAGAGGTGATCCCAGCTGTATTACACTTCAAATTCGGACCCAAAATACCCATTTTCGCGAATTCTGCACCTGATAGGGTCACGCGGCCCGCTTGGGCATGTCCAGGCGGGTCGCCTGGCTTCTGCTGCTGTCAAACTTTGCCAAACATTGGCAGTTTTGGTCCCTGTCTTCGCAAACAAGGTTTCGGCTATATAATTTGACTCGTAAACCCCCAAACTTGGTTTTTAAGAACCTTGGGACATTTACCAACATGGTAATGTCCTCGGATAACTTTGCGCTCAACCGAAAAGCCATGAAATTCGACGTTGACGCTTTTAACCCCTCAAGTACGGTTTTGGCCATAACTTTCTCATACGTTAACGAAACTTCACGAAATTTTTACCACATATTCTAGTGAGCATATTTTAGCATTACAAGGCTTTGGGTCTGCCAAAAGTTCACTCAGAGGTATAAATTCAACATGTTGACACTTTTGGCCCCTATAGTTTTGTAATTCCTCACTTTTGTGCATTTTCCGCTTCGTATGATCCATGATCCATCCGTTTAAGGTTATAAACATTATGTAGGGTTATCATAGAGTCTATTTATCCATTGTTGACATTTTGGACCCTTACGTTCCATAGTTTTCACTGTTTGTCAACTTTAGTCCCTCTAAAGTATATTTTCACATACCGGAACCTTATGACACGTGTCAATACATTATTGGACGGAAATTTTCGAGGTGTTACAACCGGGTTTTTCTGGTCTAGTGCAGCAGGTGTGTCACAATTTTGTTTTTAATGGGCCAACAGATATGGCGCTCACAGTTAAGCTGAGGTGGATTAAGAATAATATCAAGGCTTGGCTTAAAGTTGAAAAGGATAGATCGGGTGGAGAGTATTTATCAAAGAAAAATCGTATACATAGCTTGGAGAGTTTGGCAAAAATGAGAAACTTGGAGGTTGAGGAATTAAACGAAAGAGCGGAGTGCATTAATTTTATCATGAAGGCAGATTGCAGGAAACTACTAGATGCCAAACAAAAATCCCGATCCAGGTGGGCTTTTGAAGGGGACGAAAATACTGCGTTCTATCATAATGTCATTAATTCTAATTTAAGTAATAACCGTATTAATGGCATTATGGTCAATGGTGTTTGGAGTGCGGATCCGGTGGCTGTCAAAGAAGCTTTTTATCAGTTCTTTGCGAATCAGTTCGTGGAACCAATGGTGTCGAGGCCGCCTATTACGTGTCAGCATATGGCATCGTTATCTACGGCTGAAGCGACAACCCTTGTTGAGCCGTTCTCTATGTCGGAAATAAAAGAAGCTATATGGAGTTGTGTCGGAGAGCGGGCTCCGGGCCCGGATGGTTTTAATTTTAAATTTATTAAAAAGAATTGGGATCTTTTTCAAGGGGATTTCCATACGATTTTCCAGGAATTCTATTCCAATGGGGCTATCAGTCGTTGTTGCTCGTCTTCGTTCATTGCCTTAATTCCAAAAATTAAGGACCCGTCTTCTCCAGCCGATTTCCGTCCTATCAGTCTAATTGGTGTAGTGAATAAAGCCATTTCTAAGGTCCTGGTCAATCGGCTTAAAAAGTAGTTGGAAAACTAGTTTCGGAGGAACAGTCCGCCTTTCTAGCTGGGAGGAATATTTCAGACGGCCCTCTTATTCTTAATGAAGCCATTGCATGGATGAAGAAAGTAAAAAAATTGGGTATGATTTTCAAGATTGATATCCATAAAGCTTATGATTCCCTAAACTGGAAATATCTAGACTCAGTTATGGCTCATATGAACTTTCCGGAGCTTTGGAGAGGGTGGATTATGGCGACCCTAGTCTCGTCTAGGGCATCAGTGCTTGTAAATGGATCTCTTACCATGGAATTCGAGTGCACCCGTGGGCTGCGTCAAGGAGATCCTTTATCACCATTTTTGTTTGTTTTAGCCATAGAGGCCCTATCCGGAATTATGAAGAAGGCCGAGTCGGAGGGCATTTTCAAAGGCTTGCGGTGTACATCCAATGGTCCTATTATTTCTCACCTTATCTACGCAGATGATGTTGCTTTTATTGGGGAATGGTCGGAAGAGAATGCTCTTAATTTGCGTAGAATCTTGAGATGTTTTCACTTAGCCTCAGGTTTGAAAGTTAATCTCGCTAAATGTTCCATATATGGGGTGGGGGTGGATGAGGATGAGGTTAATCTTATGGCAAATATCTTGGGTTGCAATAAGGGTTCTTTCCCCTTTAAGCACCTAGGCTTTTTGGTAGGTGCAAATATGAACCTTATTCGCAATTGGAAGCCGGTTATTGATGTGTTTAGGAGCCGGTTGTCGATTTGGAAAGCAAAAAATATTTCATATGGGGGAAGAATAACAATGATAAAGTCAGTAATGAACTCGTTGCCAACATACTTCTTTTCATTATATAAAGCTCCGGCTAAAGTAACAGAGATTTTGGAGAGGTTGAGAAGGGTTTTCTTTTGGGGTGGAACGGAGGAGAATTCTCATATGAGTTGGATGGCATGGGAGAAGGTAATTGCACCGATAGAGTATGGCGGTTTAGGATTCGGGTCTCTCCGTGACGCTAATCTAGCTATGTTATCGAAGTGGTGGTGGAGATTCAAATTGGATAAGGATGGATTATGGAGAAGGGTTGTATGGGCGATCCATCATAATAATAGGCCATGGTCCCCGATTCCTGCCAAGATGTCTATGGCTGGCCCTTGGAAACAAATTGTCGATATCAAAGAACATCTCAGTCTTGTGGGTATTGATCTTCCAGCTTCTATTCGGTGTAGGGTGGGTTGCAGATTAAAAGTGGCTTTCTGGCTTGATATCTGGATCAGCGATCAGCCCCTATATGTTGGTTTTCCTTTACTATTTGCTATCGAAAAAGAAAAGTCTTGTTGCATACCGGATAGGGGCTCATGGGATGCGAATACGGTGTCCCTTAATTGGGGTTGGTGTCGGCCGGTAACAACCGTGGGTGAACAAGAGGAGCTGTTGGGGTTAATGCTGCTTCTGTGTGACTATATTGGAGGGAATGGGTCTGATACTTGGGTCTGGAAATATGATAAATCTGAGGTTTTTTCGGTGGCAAGTGTCAAGAACATTACAGCTTCGGCATCAAGATCGGTCCTAGAATATCTATTTTCTTGGAATAGATTCGTTCCGAAGAAGGTTGGGGTTGTTTCATGGAGAGCTTTATCGGAGAGGTTACCGACCCGGGTCGCATTGGCAGCTAGAGGCATCAACATCACAGACACCCGTTGCTTGCTCTGTGGAGATTATGAGGAAACTAGCGATCATCTGTTTGTGTCCTGTCAGTTCTCCCGATCGGTATGGCTGATCATCTCGCAGTGGTGTAGAGCGCCGCCCACATTTGCTTTCAGCTTGAAGGACGTCTTGGATGCCTGTAACTCGGTCAATGGTTCCAAGAAAAAAAAGATGGTGTATAATGCTATTACTCAGGTAGTTATCTGGTGCATTTGGAGGTTGCGGAATGAAGTCGTATTCGGTCAAGCGAGGCCTTGTATTACGAAGGTGGTAGAAGAATCGAAATCGATGGCTTACTACTGGATTAAAAATCGCTCAGGTTCGTCTCATTGCTCTTGGAATGAATGGCAGAGTTTTAGTGTTATAATGTAATTGGTGTGGGTTTTTAGTTGGTGGTGTAATGTCTGTTTTGTAAATTTGGTGCTTAGCATCTTGCTATTTAAATAATAATATTTTGTTGGCCGTTCAAAAAAAAAAAAAATGCAAGCAGCTTATCTTTTTAAAAGCAACTCTTTCTTATCTTTTATCTGCAGTCTAAGAACAAAACAGGTATAAAGTTCTTTAACTTTTGATTAACATTTACTAAGCACATAGTATTTAGTCTTAAAGGGGGCATACCTTGGGGTATCTATGTGCTAACTACAAAAATGCTATGGGGCTGAATTACATCATTTTAATTACACTCCAATTCAGACTAACTATCTAAAAGCTGTCTACCTTGTACAAAGTCAGCTTCATTTGACGAAATTTGTTTCGTCTCATATCTATAATGACACATACAAAGGGCTTCAAAGAGGGTATTTTCTCTTTTTTGTTGTTAGTAGTAATCATTATTGCTATTATATTTGTAAAATAGAAATTATCCTTACTGTTTTAGAAAATATAAATGTGTGTCCCTGAGATATATACCCTTATTATTCTTATCAGAGAGGTACTTCATTTGATTTTCTAGGATTATGGTTTACGACTTGTTGGATCAGCTCATTTACTCCATTTATTCATAAAATTAAAATAAATACACTACTAAAGATCCAGATGATTCGGGTCAAGGTCTTGACCCGCTACCCATGACCCGTCTGACCGCTCAAGATTATCCAACACAATTAACTGATTAGTGATTACAAGTTGTTATCTAAATGATGTAGGACATAAATGATATATGTATATTTGTTTATAATTTCTAGCCAAGATTTTTGGATGAATAACAACATATGACGATTTATAAATGAGAAGTTGACAAGAGTACACGAAAATTAGAGCATCTCGGTTTATATTCAGTGAGATAGGTCAGAATTTTCTAATCTTGGCATTTTCAGCTAGGTATCCTCTCGTATTCAGAATGTTGTTGTTTTAAAGAAGTTTCCTAACAGAAATGGGTGTGTTTGGTATGTATTGCTGATAGGGCTTGGGAAGAGAAGGGTGCTCAAAGAGGTTTGGCGGAATGTGTTAGCCATTAGCTTTTGCAGCCGTACACTGTTCTATCCGTTGCAGATGCGAAGATGTGGTTACTTTCTTTCCTAATGGCCGCCCGAAGTATGTTGTCATGAAGAACCTTGGTTTAGCTGGTATCCAGGTACGCATCTGTTTAAGTGCCATTACTTATGGACCTGAACAGATGTGTTTCGTTTACAAACTACATATAAGTAATCAGAAACAAAGAGAGGGTTTAAAGTTACCTTTGCCCGTTGCCTGAGTTTTGCATCAACTGCAGCTTCAACTTCTCTACCAACTGCAACAATTCCTTCTTTTATCACACATTTAGAATAAAGGGTATCGTAACCGATAAACTCCGTGTCGTGAATGTTTTCGGTCACCTCTGACCCGTTTTTGACTGTGAGTTTGACAGTATTATGTGCAGCCTGTGATTGTCACACCTTTGATTTTCCATTTCGATATCAAAGCAACTCATAACGATAGAAACCCCACGTTCATCGGCTACTTCCATAGTTATTTCAACTAGAAAACCGTAGTTGTCGTACAAAAGGAAAGCATCTTTTCCCCGACAAAAACGGGTCGGCATTGTTTACTTTCGCTTTTCCTGACGCATCATCCAACATTTCATCTAGAAGCTTCCTCCTATGTTGTCAAAGACGCAAGGCGCATGCGAGGCACATCGGCCTCGCCTGGAGCCTAGGCGCAAAAAATGGTGCAAAAATGAGTTTCTGAGCTGGAATTTGGTTCTTGCGGACACGAATGCAGCTTCGAAAAACCCAGGCCCACGTGAGGCAGTTTTTTATACGCACTCAGTTTTTTTTTCTGCTTATGCGCTGCACCTCGGACCGTTTTTGCGCCTCAGACCGTTTTTTCAAAAAAAACCCATTTTTGCGCCTAGGCTGCCACCAGGCGCTATAGGTGCGCCTCGTTGCGCCTGGGCGCGCGCTTTTTGCGCTTTTGACAACATAGGCTTCCTCCTCTTTCTAAGTTTACCACAAAACGTAACTCCTCTCTTTTTAACTCTTCAAGAATACGGGATTTTCTATATTTTAAATTGGGGTTGATTTCACTACTTAAATCTATAACTTTTTCAGCAACAAGTGGTAAAAATGCCCCTTCGAGGTTACCGTTTTCATCTCCTCTTATATCGAGTAATCTTCCCGTACGTACTTTGAGTTTTGCTTTTGTAGAATCATCTTCAAGTGCGTACGAGGCATTTGCCAGTTCCGAGACTTTTTCTATAATCGGGAAGATCAAATCCGTTTAATAATTGTTGGAAACCTGCAGAAAAGTTAAAAAAGGAAAGTGTTTATACTAGAATTGAACAACCTGAAAAAAAGTTTTTCTTCAATACCTTTTGCAAGATGCGGGCCATGTGTTCTAAGCCCATACCTGTATCTATATTCTTTTGTTTCAGGGGCTCTAGAGAACCGTCATCTTTTTTGTTGAATTGCATGAACACGAGATTGTAAAACTCTATAAACCTTGTATCATCATTCAAAGCCTAGGTAGAAACATTGTTGAGCCTTCACGGTATTGTCAACTTTGTTGGCGACGTGGCAACCCACTACATAATCTTTCTATAATGGCATTAAAGGTGTTGTCAAATGGATCTAACAGATAGTCTTGAACTGTTGCTATGAGTGGAGCTGAGAGTTCAATTCTCTCAATTTCCCAAAACATATTGTCACTTGTATCCTGTATTGAATTTATATCATCTGCAACTATGCTAATTTATAAATTAATAAAGCTTCTTACAAAATGCCATTATTAAGATATTAAAAAAAACAAAGGAAACAAAATTATGCCTACCAGCTTCGACAAGTATTATGTAGCAACATAGTGTATGTTTAAAAGTATGACATACTGCTGATCTGATTTTCTTGAAGCTTGATTTCTATTCCCTCACTCATTGCAATATTATTAAATCATGATCTTCAATTGTGACTTGCTTTATGAAGTTTGTCTATTGATTGTTAATGGGTCATGTTCTATTTTGTTACAGCTTTTATGCACTACATCTAGACTACAAGAACCGTTCAGTTGGACAGCCTTTGTGATTCCAGTCAAACTAAAACATCCTACAATGTACCATTTAAGGCAACAGCTTCATCTATTTCTATGAAGAACACTACTCTCAAACCAGAATAGAATAACGGAGGTCAGCACATCATTATCATGCCCATCTTTAATTTCTTCAGTTTTTTTTCTTAGAGTTCCCGTTATACTTTTGTATCATGTCCGTCTTTAATTTCTTCAGTTTTCTTTCTTAGAGTTCCCAACTTCCCATTATACTTTAGTATCATGCCCATCTTTAATTTCTTCAGTTTTCTTTCTTAGAGTTCCCATTTTACTTTAATTTTTAGGTTTTAACTGAATGTTATCTTTTAATATAACAAAATCAGTGCAAAACTATGCATGAATCTGCTGAAAAGAAGGTAGATGTAACTTCAAAAGATGAACAAAATGAAAGCCTTCCAAATCGGGCAATTTATCTTCAATTTTATTTGTAGTCACCCGTTCTATTATAGTCATTACATATCTAGTTAGTTATATTCTGTGGCTAGTGGATGGATCTTCATGTGACAAACATGTATTTGGTACATGTCATTCTTTATTTTCTAAATCACAAATGTCATTACATTTAGGCACTTTTGATCCAACTGAGTATGCTTTCAGTTTTCAACATACATAACACAAAAGAATTGCTCACATGACACCTTTGTTAGGATGCTACATATGGTTTCTATGCTAATCTATATAATTGAGCTTAAGGCATGCATCTATTCTTTTTCTAGTTTCATATATTTTGCATTGCTGATGCTTGATTATATGGTTGATCATGGCAGAGTTGAGATCATAAGCATGGGAGGAAATAAGATAACAAGATTCATGGATCGCTTAGAGCAAATTTTTTATAGTAATATTCCTACCTGAAGACTTATATTGTAAACATTTGGAATATGTTATGTATTGAACTTATAGATGAAATTATGATAAAATAATTTCAACAGTTTATAGTTGTATGTTTTGTTTTATTCGAACTGATTTAGTGTGTATTTAATTAGAAAGAATTGTTACCCACAATTTGTGCTACAAAAGTCCTTTTTATAGTGACACAAACGAAAGTGCCACTAAAAATAAATAGATATATAACTAGGAAAAGTTTTTACTAGCACACAATTTGTGCCACTAAAAACCAAAAACTTTACAGCGGCAGATTAAAAAGTGCCACTAAATGGCTTTAGTGTCACTGCTTCTAGTGGCACTTTTTTTGTGTGCCGCTCATTCCAACATGGGCCTTAGTGACATTTATTTGGCTTTTTGTGGCACTTTTTGTATGCCACAAAATGGCAATTTTTTTGTAGTGCATATTACTTGGGGTCTCAATTAGGGTTTCCTAATGGACATTAATTAAGATAAGGAATAGTAATTTTGGTGAGAGAGTTGTTACAGGGTGGAGGGTGGAGGGTGGAGGCGGTGGTTGGCGGCAGTGGAGGGTGTGGGTGGTGGTTGAGGTGGGGTTATGGAGAAGAGGATGCTGACCTGTTTTAGGGTTTTAATAAAAAATGTGGGCCCCTTCTGAATCATTTATATTAACTCCTTTTGTTTTAATTGTTCTCTTTTAATAATAAGGGCATTTTAGTCATTTCACACCCACTTAGCATCAAAAACTAACCCCATCCATGTTAGGGACTATCCGAGAAATAGGTGAGCAAAAGTTAACGACTATAGCTGTGATTTTAGAAAGTTATGGACTATAGGTGAAATTTGGGCAAACCACAAGGACTACCCGACCATTTTTCTCTGATGAAATTTTGATCTTTGGTTTTAGTTTTTTTACTAAATTACCTTAAACTGGATTTACCACCCGCCGCTGTGACAACCGGTGATTTACGGCTCCTAATTACGCGATTAATAAACATTAGGACGATAATAAATAGTGTTCACAGCACAAATTAACTTAATTAGGCCTTTGGAGTGCCTAGGAACATTTATCCGACTTTACAGTACGCGTATGAAGATTCGCGTGGAATCTGCGGAACATCAAACGACAACGAACTGATACCGTACAAAATACTGTCAACGCCGACAAATACGGATTTTCTACATTTATGAATTTAATGTTGTGAATTTATTTCGCTTCCGTACATCGCAAAACGCAAACAGGAACAAGAAACGCGACTGGAGGGAACGCACTAGTAACGAAACGGAAGCATCGGACATACGTGTTACCTTCAAAACTTAATTTTTTTTCGATATATTTTGTTTCGTAATTAAATTTTAACAATCGTAGTTGAAACCAGATCGAAAAACGGATTAAAGACGGCGATGATGTAATTTTCACAAGGTTATTACCATAACCGACAACAAACGCGCAAACATCGACTATCGACCCTAAATTTTCGCGTTTAATAGTAAATTTTAATCTTTGACGTTCCAACAATTTCTGGTTTGAAACGGGTTCGTGAGTACGTGCGGGCTACTCAAACACGAGATTGGGTTTGTGGGCCTTGGGCCCAAGCCCATTTAAAACAAGCTTAACCTAGTGAATATAAGTTGGTTAAAACCCAAATCCATCTCTTTTAGAGATCATCAGCCGTTTCCTTCTTTCCCCTCTCAACTCTCCTTATATGTGCAGACCCACTCTAACAAACACACACAAACTTACATTTACTCTCCCTCTCTTGATAGCTACTGCACACAAAAGGAGATACAACCCTTCTTCTTCACTTACACCTCCTATACCTTGCAACTACACCTCCTTACCCTCCCTCATCTTGACCGACGATCGGAGTGACGCCGGTGGTGGTCTTCTCCGACGAGCACAGCCCCCCTGTTAATCCGGGTAGCGGCGGCCACCACTTGATGGTGGTGCCATCTGGCGTCGAAGGTAAGAGAGAGAGAGGCTGAGAAAGAAGAGAGAGATGGCAGAGAGGTAGCGGCGCCGCCGCTGTCGGCGACGGCAGTGGAAGAAACGGTGGGCCTTGCCTTTATCCGACGGGTATCACCATTTTTCCGGTGGGCCTTGTCTTTATCAGACGGGTATCACCATTTTTCCGGTGGGCCTTGTCTTTATCCGATGGATTTCACCGTTTCTCCGGTGGGCCTTGTCTTTATCCAATGGGTATCTCGGATGGTTGATGGTGATGGCGATGGGGGTGGTGGCCGACACCACTCCCGGTGACGGCGAGAATAAGATCAGACGGTTGAGGGTATTGTTTGGTATTTGACTTCGGTTCAAGACACATACTCGGTTAACTCAATGGTGGCTCGGTTCAAGGGCGCACAAGGTTCAACAGGTTCAAGTTTAGGTTTTGCGGGTTTGACTCGGTCAAACCTAGTCAACTCAGTGTTCGGGTCAGCGGTTCAGGTCAACAGTTGGTTCAAGCCAGCCAGTCGGGTCAGATTATGAAGCGGTTTGGGTCGACTCGATCGGACCGAGTCAACTCGGTCAAGCCTGGTCAACTCAGCGAGTCAACTCGGTCAACCCGGGTGACTCGGTCAACTTAGCATTTCGACACGAGAAGTGGTAAAGGAATATTGTAGAATGCACGCTAGCAAGTCAAGTCTTGGAAACGACATCACGAAGTCGAATTTAGCTAGCTTTGCACAAGGCAATTCAGGTGAGTTCATAACCCCCACTTTTTCTAGTTTTACATTTTTACCAATGTTTTCGGGGGTGGAAAGACATGCAAGTTTTGCAAAAATAAACAACTTTTCGATGAACGAAAACTCATATTTCTAAACCATGTTATGAATGGATTTCAAGGAACTCAAATGGTTTACGAATGATTTATACTGAATATACCGGTTTTACAAAACAAATGCGTATTTTCGAAACGTGAATGATTTTCATGATTAGGGACGGGATTGTCCTAGTTATAACAGCGGGACTGGGTTGGTCAGCGTACGTAAAACGAGACAACCCAGTGAGTTCATGTCCCCCTTTTCTTTAAACTGTTTTGTTTATTAACTTCGGGGGTGAAATACATGTTACAAAATGATTACTGTAACAACTGTCACTAAAATCCATAATTAGGATGGTAATTAGCTATTAAGAAAACCCTAATTGAGACACCCAAGTGATTCTACGCAAACCCTAAAATTTCCAGAATAATCAGAATCAGGAACAGGGCCCCTAAAACTCAGGGGGGGGATAAACCCTAGCCAACGATTATCTTCATAACTCTCTATGAAAATCGAATTTGGTAAAACTGTCAACACAGCAAGCCTAGTTACACATGTAGCTACCCTATGAACATAGGTTACCACTCGCGTAGCGCGACGCCTATAGGGGGTACCCCTCGCGCTACGCGACGGTGTCAAATTTCATGTATAAATAGAGGAGTCTGGGACTTGAAAATTGGCACTTGAACGACGGAAAAACTCGCTGTATACGCGGAGTTATAACAGAATTCGTTCATAACACACACAATTGTCGAAACGCTGCCGCAATCAGGGTAATAACTCGATCGCTATTACGATTCAACGTCCGATCGATTATAACTATCCAACGATAGTCCAGGTGCTGCTCAATTGAGCTAGTACTTTGATTATTCGTCGTGATTTCGACTTGAATATTAGAGTGCTGTTCGAATTCGGACTATGCTCTGTTATTCGTTGTGAATCCGATTGAATTATCGAGTATTGCACTGATTAATCGTTGTGAAGGTTTAATCTCGTGAATTGACGTAATTGCTGTATTAGTTACTAACCTGTGTGTGTGCATTGTGTTAAATTAGGTTTAAGCAAGGCTAATCAGTAGGCTTATATCTATTGCTCGTTAATCTGCAATGTGAGTCATTCTTCTTTTTAAATTGTTTTCTCACCGTTTGTGAGTAAGTATTACAATACCTCAAATTATTTTCAAAGGTTATAATTACAGGGATTAAGTCTTTGTAATCACCAAATTACAGCTGGTATGTGGGGTATTGTGCACATTACTGTTATTATCACTCTATGTGAGTGAATATTACTCTATGTGAGTTATTATTACTCTGTGTGAGTACACCGTCACTATTAGGGCAACGGGACCCAATAGTGGTATGACCACAGTCACAGAAATGAATCGAGTGACAAATACTCATTCTTGATAATTGGTTGATAGAAACATTGTAATCGCTCTTAATACTGTAAATTATAACTAACGGGTCATTTTAGAAAACAGAATGATTCACTCAGTATTTCCCCGCTGACAAAACCTTTTTCAAACATGTTTCAGGTGATCTGTGTGATCCAGGAAAAGTGCAGTAAAGCACTATCAAGCTCAAAGAAGTGGCTCAGTGTAAATAAACCAATAAAACGTGTTTTGAAAAATAAAGATTTCTGTGTGAAATCAACTTATTGTAAATTATGGGATTTATCCCTTAAACTTGGTATAATATATTAAACGAGCATTTTACGGTGAAAAGATCCTGTTGTAAAAAGACTTCCGCTGCCGCATAAATTAAATACCACGGGAACTGCCTCGCGGGCCCCGACTCCGTCCAGGGTGGGTCGGGGAGCCGTGACAGTGAAGGTGGTATCAGAGCTAATAATTAAATTGAGCCACTGATCGAGCCACTGATTAAGCCTAAATTAAGTATTTTGTCCAGATGCTTAATTTTACTAGTTGTTATTCGGTGATTATATGTTGTATTAACTGATTATTTGTTAGATACAGTATGGGTAAACAAAAGCTGTCTGCCATCTACCACAAACTAGATGTTGCATCTTCTTCTAGAAACCCAGTAAATTTAGAAGAAGGAATCTTTGTCCGCAAGGCAAACTATGAGAATCCTCTTTCCCCAGAGAAAAGGGATTCGATACTTAAAAAGAGTCAGGAGACAAAGAAACCCCGAACTAAGAGAGTTAGGTTTAGCCCAGAAGTCCAAGAATTGGGTAATAGTGCACCTTGGGAAGAAAAAATAGACGGGAAATGGGCAAATCTTTATATGCTAGCTACTGTAGCAGAAAATGCAAATCTCTAAATATCCAATAAGTTGGGGCTAGTAAGAAAAATCACAATCCCGTAAATAAATAAAATTCCAGTGTGTTTATTTCCGTTATTTCTGTACAAAAAGTAATATGCAATAAAACTTCAGTGTTTGTTTGTTAAACTTTGTTCCAAAGTTTTAACATTGCATTTTGCATATATACTATGCAGCATGAATGAGATGTCGGAAGCATTCCAGAATCTCAACTTATATCCAGTGCCTATCGAAGTCTCTCACGACTTTACTGGTTACATTGCTGACATAGAAGAACCTGTGGAATTCAAAGCTCCACCGCTGGAAAAAGCCAAACCTAAAAAGAAGAGAAGATACGTAGGGTGGAGGAAAGTACGCCGTAGGAAACCTGCCACTAGGAAACTCCCTAAAATAGAAAATCCTGTGAGTGTGAGCAAGGGAAAGGAAATAGAAACTGGAGAAAGTTTGAAACCACCAGAAAAGGAAATAGGAATAGATCTTAAGCAAAAGGGAATAGAAATTGGCGAAAGCTCTAAACAGTCTGAGGAAATCACGTTCCAGGACGAAATAGATCGCCTGCTGGAAAATTGTGATGTTTTAGAGCCTATCAACGATAATCTCTTCTCTTACCCGGCTACAGTTCAATTCCCACTAAACCTAGGACCAGCTATTCCAGATCCACTAGTTCATACCAGACCATTAGGCCAAATGGAGGAATGGTGGACTAATGACTGGCAATTCCAAAATATAGTTAACAGTCCTTATAGCTTCCTTCCACAAATTGACCCAGAACCACTCCCAAATCCTCCCATGAGTAATGAAAACCTAGCTGAACTTCGTCAGTTCGGTGAAGAACTGATAGGTACAGGTAATAGGATCAGGGAAATGGGAGAGCATCTAACTTGGAAGTACGATGAGAGGGAGCATCGTTACTAGAACCGTCAGTTAAACCACAGAAAGCCGTATTGTATGATAGTAAATTAAAATTCTGTAAAATGGGCAATAAAACTCTGTAAGATACGGTGTGTATGGATGCATATACAATATACTAACAAAGTAAAAGTCGAGAAATCGACAATTTTGGTTATACTCGTATGATGTGATAATCTATGTGTATCTATGTGAATTTTGTCATTGAAAGGTTAGACACTAATAATTTTACCAATTAGCAGATGGAAAATGCTAACAATGAACCAATTAATGAAGTAAATCAATCTGAGCAAGAACAAGAAGATCAATATATAACTCGACAAGATATCGAGCACTTTATCGCCCAAGGGATAGCTCATGCTATTCCAGAAATTGTAGCTGCTGTTCAGAAACCTGCCGAATCACAATTAATTCCTAGTAAACGTATTCCAGAAGATAATGGCAGTAACAGCATAAATGGAGGCGGTAATCATGACGATCATGATCCGCAGCAGGCCCCACTCCCTAAAAGAATGAAAGCTGCAACGCCTGGTTGCACTTATAAAGAATTTCTTGCTTGCAAACCCGCTGAATTTGCAGGTAACGAAGGGGCAACTGCAACACTGCGTTGGTTAGAGAAAACCGAAGCAGTAATCGCAATAAGCAAATGTGCCAAAGAGGATCAGGTGATGTATGCATCAAATCTGTTCAAAGAAGGAGCACTCGAATGGTGGAACACGGTCCTCCAGGCAAAAGGAAGAAGGGTAGCCTATGCAATGAGTTGGGAAGAATTTAAGAGTTTGGTAGAAAGAAAATTCTGTCCCGAATACGAGAAGGAACAAATGGCAAACAAGTTCCTAAGTCATCGTATGCTAGGAGTAGATTGTCGGGGCTATACTTCGACATTCTTTGAATACGCAAGGGTAGTACCATCACTGGCTTCGCCAGAACCGGTACTTATTTCTCGTTACATCTGGGGTTTAATTAGTGAAATCCGAAACATCGTTAAAGCTGCGAGACCTCGTACTATTGACGATGCTGTAGAATTAGCTAATACCCTAACAGATGAATTGGTACGCACAAGAGAGGAAGATCGCAAGAAGGAATTAGCTCAAAAGATTACCCAAGGATTTCGTGTGGGTAATCTCAAGAAAAGAGGAACTGGGCAATCCTCCTCATCTCCTTTCTGCAAAATTTGCAAAAAGAAGCATTATGGATAATGCAACATGGTTTGCAATTTTTGCAAAATGAAAGGACATAGGGAAGAAGACTGTAGGAAGAAAACAAAAGTTTGTTATAATTGCAGAGAAAGAGGTCATTTTCAATCTGAATGTCCTAAGCTAGCTAAACCTGTAGTTAACCAAGCCAAACCAGCTGAAGGAACAACCAAAAGAAATGCTCGTGCATTCCAGCTGACCACTCAAGAGGCCGAACTCATCCCCGATGTGATAGCTGGTACGTTCTTAGTTCACAACGTATTTGCAAAAGTATTATTTGACTCTGGTGCGAACCAAAGTTTTATAAATACTTTATTTTGCCAAGATCTTAAGTTACCATTAACCACTCTTAGGCAAATCTTCACAGTAGAAACCACAGAAGGAAATTCTGTGAAAATAGATAAAATCTGGCAAGAAGGAAAAATAGAATTATTAGGCCATAAGTTTTCTGCAAATTTGTTACCAATGAATTTAGCAGGATTCGATGTAGTATTAGGAATGGATTGGTTAATAGCCAACCATGCTCGAATCCTATGTGACAAAAATGCAGTAGAAATTCAAACACCTACAGGAGAAGTAATTTTAATTACTGGAGATAAACCTCGAAAACCACTAAAATTCATCTCAGTAATGAAGTTGGCTAGTTATTCAAGAAAACAGGAAATGGTGTATATGATTTCAGTAATCATTAACACTAAAGATAAAGAACTTCAGGACATCCCGGTAGTGTCAGAATACCCAGACGTTTTTCCAGAAGAATTACCTGGATTACCACCTGACAGGGAAGTAGAGTTTAGAATTCATTTAATTCCAGGTACTGCACCCATAGCTAAAGCACCATATAGATTAGCACCTACCGAAATGCTAGAATTGAAAAAGCAATTAGATGAATTATTAAGCAAAGGATTCATACAACCGAGTTCATCCCCTTGGGGTGCACCGGTACTGTTTGTAAAGAAGAAAGATGGATCGATGAGAATGTGTATCGATTATAGAGAATTGAATAAGGTTACGATTAAGAATCGATACCCACTACCTAGGATTGATGATCTTTTTGATCAACTGCAAGGAGCTAGGTATTTCTCTAAGATAGATTTAAGATCTGGATATCATCAGTTGAAGGTACAAGAAGAAGACATACCTAAAACTGCTTTCAGAACTAGGTATGGTCACTATGAGTTTACAGTCATGCCCTTTGGATTAACGAATGCCCCAGCAGCATTCATGGACATGATGAATCGAATCTGTAAACCATATTTGGATAAATTTGTAATCGTTTTCATCGACGATATACTTATTTACTCCAAAAGCCAAAAAGAACATTGTGAGCATTTACATGTTCTCTTAACTTTGTTAAGAAACGAAAAGCTTTATGCCAAATTCTCGAAATGTGAATTTTGGCTGCAAGAAGTACAATTCTTAGGTCATGTGGTAAATCACGAAGGTATCCATGTAGATCCTGCTAAGATAGACGCAATTACGAAGTGGAAAGTTCCACAAACAGCTATGGAGATAAGAAGTTTTCTAGGCTTAGCTGGATACTATAGACGATTTATCAAAGATTTTTCTAAGATAGCCGTACCATTAACTAAGTTAACCTGTAAAGCTGCTAAGTTTGAATGGGGACCTAGACAAGAAGAAGCCTTTAAGATTTTAAAACATAGATTGACGAATGCACCAATCTTAGCTTTACCCGAAGGAACAGAAGATTTTGAGGTATACTGTGATGCTTCAAAATTAGGATACGGATGTGTGTTAATGCAACGCAAGAAGGTAATTGCGTATGCTTCTAGACAATTGAAAAAGCACGAAGAAAATTATACGACTCATGATCTAGAATTAGGAGCCATAATTTTTGCCCTTAAAATATGGAGACATTATCTGTATGGAAGTAAGTTTACTATTTATACAGATCATAAAAGTCTAAGATATATATTTGGGCAAAAAGAATTAAACATGAGGCAAAGAAGATGGATGGAGATGCTAAGCGATTACGACTGTGATATCCAATATCACGAAGGAAAGGCAAATGTAGTTGCAGATGCCTTAAGTCGTAAGTACCATGAGAAACAGAAACGAGTCCGTGCTCTGAGGTTAAATCTACAAGTAGATTTAATGGCACAAATTAAAGAAGTTCAGAAAACAGCAATCCAAGACGATGCTGAAGGAATGAAAGGTTACTTAAAAGAATTAGAACAAGGAAATGATGGAATTTGGAAATTCCATAAGAAACGAATTTGGGTACCTAGGCAAGGAGAATTAAGAAATAAGATCTTGGAAGAAGCTCATAAATCTAGGTATACCATGCACCCAGGAAATAATAAGATGTACCAAGATTTAAGAAATAATTTCTGGTGGATAGGAATGAAAAAGGATATAGCCGAATATGTATCCAAGTGCTTAACTTGTTCACAAGTTAAGGCTGAACACCAGAAACCTTCAGGACTACTACAACAGTTAGAAATGCCTGTATGGAAATGGGAACTCTTAACAATGGACTTTGTTACAAAGTTACCCAAAACCAAAAGAGGTAATGATGCGATTTGGGTAATCGTAGACCGATTAACCAAGTCAGCTCATTTCCTACCAATGAAAGAAACCTTTAGCATGGAAAGGTTAGCACAACTCTACGTGGACGAGGTAGTATCCCTACATGGAGTCCCGCTCTCTATTGTATCGGATAGAGATAGTCGATTTACTTCTCATTTCTGGAAAAGTTTTCAGAAAGCAATGGGAACTCGACTAAATCTAAGTACTGCATATCATCCACAAACAGACGGACAGAGTGAAAGGACAATACAAACACTAGAAGACATGCTCCGAGCATGTGTAATTGACTTTGGTGGTAATTGGGATAGCCATTTGCCATTAATTGAATTCTCCTATAACAATAGTTATCATTCAAGCATCGAAGCTGCACCATTTGAAGCACTATACGGACGTAAGTGCAGAACTCCAGTATGTTGGGCAGAAATCGGAGAAAGTCAATTATCAGGTCCTGAAATTGTACAAGAAACTACTGATAAAATAACTCAGATTAAGGAAAGATTGAAAACGGCTCGAGATCGTCAAAAGAGCTATGCAGATAATCGTCGTAAGCCTTTAGAATTTCAAGTAGGAGATAAAGTACTTTTAAAAGTTTCTCCTTGGAAAGGAGTAGTACGATTCGGAAAGAAAGGAAAGCTAAGTCCAAGATACGTTGGACCATTCCTAGTGATTCAACGAATAGGACCAGTTGCTTATCGTTTACAACTACCAGAAGAATTGGCTGGAGTACATGATGTATTTCATGTATCCAATCTCAAGAAATGTTTAGCAGATGAATCCCTGGTAGTACCTCTTCAAGATGTAGAGGTGAACGAAAAGTTGAAGTTTATAGAGAAACCACTACAGATCGAAGATAGAAAAGTCAAATTTCTCAAACATAAACGACTGGTGTTGGTTAAAGTCAAATGGGAATCCAAGAGAGGACCAGAATACACTTAGGAGCTGGAATCAGAAATGAAGCGCAAATATCCTCATTTATTCCAATAAATCTCGAGGACGAGATTTTTCTTAAGGTGGGGAGGATGTAACAACTGTCACTAAAATCCATAATTAGGATGGTAATTAGCTATTAAGAAAACCCTAATTGAGACACCCAAGTGATTCTACGCAAACCCTAAAATTTCCAGAATAATCAGAATCAGGAACAGGGCCCCTAAAACTCAGGGGGGGATAAACCCTAGCCAACGATTATCTTCATAACTCTCTATCAAAATCGAATTTGATAAAACTGTCAACACAACAAGCCTAGTTACACACGTAGCTACCCTATGAACATAGGTTACCACTCGCGTAGCGCGACGCCTATAGGGGGTACCCCTCGCGCTACGCGACGGTGTCAAATTTCATGTATAAATAGAGGAGTCTGGGACTTGAAAATTGGCACTTGAACGACGGAAAAACTCGCTGTATACGCGGAGTTATAACAGAATTCGTTCATAACACACACAATTGTCGAAACGCTGCCGCAATCAGGGTAATAACTCGATCGCTATTACGATTCAACGTCCGATCGATTATAACTATCCAACGATAGTCCAGGTGCTGCTCAATTGAGCTAGTACTTTGATTATTCGTCGTGATTTCGACTTGAATATTAGAGTGCTGTTCGAATTCGGACTATGCTCTGTTATTCGTTGTGAATCCGATTGAATTATCGAGTATTGCACTGATTAATCGTTGTGAAGGTTTAATCTCGTGAATTGACGTAATTGCTGTATTAGTTACTAACCTGTGTGTGTGCATTGTGTTAAATTAGGTTTAAGCAAGGCTAATCAGTAGGCTTATATCTATTGCTCGTTAATCTGCAATGTGAGTCATTCTTCTTTTTAATTGTTTTCTCACCGTTTGTGAGTAAGTATTACAATACCTCAAATTATTTTCAAAGGTTATAATTACAGGGATTAAGTCTTTGTAATCACCAAATTACAGCTGGTATGTGGGGTATTGTGCACATTACTGTTATTATCACTCTATGTGAGTGAATATTACTCTATGTGAGTTATTATTACTCTGTGTGAGTACACCGTCACTATTAGGGCAACGGGACCCAATAGTGGTATGACCACAGTCACAGAAATGAATCGAGTGACAAATACCCATTCTTGATAATTGGTTGATAGAAACATTGTAATCGCTCTTAATACTGTGCGGGTCGTTTTAGAAAACAGAATGATTCACTCAGTATTTCCCCGCTGACAAAACCTTTTTCAAACATGTTTCAGGTGATCTGTGTGATCCAGGAAAAGTGCAGTAAAGCAATATCAAGCTCAAAGAAGTGGCTCAGTGTAAATAAACCAATAAAACGTGTTTTGAAAAATAAAGATTTCTGTGTGAAATCAACTTATTGTAAATTATGGGATTTATCCCTTAAACTTGGTATAATATATTAAACGAGCATTTTACGGTGAAAAGATCCTGTTGTAAAAAGACTTCCGCTGCCGCATAAATTAAATACCACGGGAACTGCCTCGCGGGCCCCGACTCCGTCCAGGGTGGGTCGGGGAGCCGTGACAATTACATACAATTACAATTGGTATGGTTAGCCTAGGGAAAGTACAGTAGATCATGTGAATGGGTAGGCGGATACTTAGGACCATTAATCCTCGTATAAGGACCGAGGGGCATGAGTGATAGATCTATTTGGGTGTAGCGAGCCCACACCCATGAGGACCAGGGTGGCCCATAGGGTGACTATGTCTTACAGCCGGAAGCCCGGTACAAATTTGCTAGGTTTGAGCCTTCCTACGCCGTCACACATACCAATGGCCTTGTAAACCATTGGTGATCTGTTTCCTTGTTTTGCTTTCATACCGGGATTTACAAACATACACCGTTCACAAAGGTTTTATACAAATTCAAAGCATAGGATTATGTAGGCATGAAGTAAAAGTCAGGGTGGGCATTGACGGTTATACAAACTTTACAAATACAAGAGTTACAAATACATGGTTTTACGAACATAATGCGTTACAAATACAAAGTTTCCATATAACTTGACAAGAAAATGATTTCTAAATTCATTTTCTCAATAATATTTCACAAACCGGTTATTCAAAAGATTTATTTCAAATCTTTTACAAACAAACTATGAACTCCCTCAACTTTATGTTGATTTTTCGCATGTTTCTTTTTCAGGTTGCATATCAAAAACTATGGCACGGTTGGAATAGGAGAACCATTGGAGATTCGAGTACTTAGTGGGCGTCCAATTTCTAGAAGTCTTAGCTTATTTGCTTCCGCTGTGCAATGAAGATACCAGTCCAGTAACGCCAAGCTCTGATATTTCGGGGTGTGACAGATTGGTATCAGAGCTATAGGTTACAGCGAATAGGGTTTTCTATAGAGATACCTAGGCTCTAACCTCACATTTCTTTGGGACTTAGACTATTAAGACTTTGAATACATACAGAACGCCTAGTACTCGAATATTGTCTCCAACCGTTGCCGAAAAAACAAACAGACAAGATTTTGTTTTCAAACATACGCTAAAGTGGTGTTTTATACACGGTACACAAAACTGTCGCATACAGTACACAAAACTCTGAGAGTTTAGGAAACATGCATTTAAGACCTTCGTAAACTTATGTTGAAGTTTATTAAAGGTCATCACGTAGGAACCGCGAATATTAACTCGGGCACACCATTACGTCGTTTGTTGACTCCGACACCTTGTGGTGGTGTTTTCAATAATTTGAAGCTTGCGCTAATCTTGTTTACGCATCTCATGCACGGATTTAATTATTTATTTATTGATTTGTTTTTCAATCCACTTCGATTTATCATATTAAAGCAGTCTTAACACAATCGTGTGTTAAGACAGTGGTACACAAATTTATTTCTATATTCCGGTGTACCTATTAACGGTTCTTTCATTATAGATCGAATGTTTTACGATATTCATTGCTTTCTCATCTTCGATCGAAACATTTATTTCTTTGATGTTCCATTTTCAATTGAAAATCCTATGATGTCATTTGAAACAAACTTTCAGATTCACTTTATTGTGCTTTCATTTGATTTCAAGCACGGTGAAGCTGTTTGATCACCGCTATTATTGAATTATTTAAATCACTACGACACCTTGTGGTGTCGGTATAAACTTGTAGCTTGGGCTAATCATGATCGAGCGTTTTATGCAAAACACAGGTGATACTTGTTCGATCACCGCTATATTTGAATTGTTTCATTCACTACGACACCTTGTGGCGTCGGTATAACTTGCAGCTTGTGCTGACCACGATCGAGCGTTTCATGCAAACCATTACATTTGAATTTGTTGATTCTAAATTCATCTAGTGGACGTTATTGCTTTTAGAACTCATTTACATATTGCAAAACGTTCATATGGAATTTGATTGGTCGAAGTTCCTGTTCATTGTTGGATCCCTATTAACTTAATCACACTAATGATTGTATCTATACGTCTTGTTTCCTTTGACATTAATTGCTGAAACACATTTCTTTTAAACCGTTGGGTTCTTATTGTTGAGAAATGTCCTTGAATTCACATGATTCAAATAAGTCTTGATCCGATTTCGTGGTCATCCACTTTGATACTATTCGTATTTTCCTACACATAACGTAACTCTAAGGAGTTAACGTAGTCTAAATTTCGAGGACGAAATTTCATTAACAGGGGGAGAATGTGACAACTGGTGCTTTACGGCTCCTAATTACGCAATTAATAAACATTAGGACGATAATAAATAGTGTTCACAACACAAATTAACTTAATTAGGCCTTTGGAGTACCTAGGAATGTTTATCCGACTTTACAGTACGCGTATTAAGATTCACGTGGAATCTGTGGAACATCAAATGACAACGAACTGATACCGTACAAAATACTATCAACGCCGAGAAATACGGATTTTCTACATTTATGAATTCAATGTTGTGAATTTATTTCGCTTCTGTACATCGCAAAAGGCAAACAGGAACAAGAAACGCGACTGGAGGGAACGGACTGGTAACGAAACGGAAGCATCGGACATGCGTGTTACCTTCAAAACTTAAATTTTTTTTCGATATATTTTGTTTCGTAATTAAAATTTAAACAATCGTAGTTGAAACCAGATCGAAAAATGGATTAAAGACGGCGACGATGTATTTTTTACACAGTTATTACCATAACTAACAACAAACGCGCAAACATCGACTATCGACCCTAAATTTTCGAGTTTAATACTAAAATTGTAATCTTTGACGTTCCGACAATTTCTGGTTTGGAAACGGGTTCGTGAGTACGTGCGGGCTACTTAAACACGGGATTGGGCTTGTGGGCCTTGGGCCCAAGCCCACTTAAAACAAGCTTAACCTAGTGAATATAAGTTGGTTAAAACCCAAATCCATCTCTTTTAGAGATCATCAGACGTTTCCTTCATTCCCCTCTCAACTCTCCTTATTTGTGCAGACCCACTCTAACAAACACACACAAACTTACATTTACTCTCCCTCTCTCGATAGCTACTGCACACAAAAGAAGACACAACACTTCTTCTTCACTTACACCTCCTATACCTTGCAACTACACCTCCTTACCCTTCCTCATCTTCTTGACTGACGATCGGAGTGACGCCGGTTGTGTCTTCTCCGACGAGCACAGCCCCCCCTGTTAATCCGGTATAGCGGCGGCCACCACGTGATGGTGGTGGCATCTGGCGTCGAAGGTAAGAGAGAGAGAGAGGCTGAGAAAGAAGAGGGAGATGGCGAAGAGGTAGCGGCACTGCCGCTGTCGGTGGCGGAAGTAGAAGAAACAGTGGGCCTTGCCTTTATCCGACGGGTATCACCATTTTTCTGGTGGGCCTTGCCTTTATCCGACGTGTATCACCATTTTTCCGGTGGGCCTTGTCTTTATCCGACGGGTATCACCATTTTTCCGGTGGGCCTTGTCTTTATCCGATGGATTTCACCGTTTCTCCGGTGGGCCTTGTCTTTATCCAATGGGTATCTCGGATGGTTGATGGTTACGGCGATGGGGGTGGTGGCCGACACCACTCCCGGCGATGGCGAGAATAAGATCAGACGGTTGAGGGTATTGTTTGGTATTTGAATTCGGTTCGAGACACATACTCGGTTAACTCAATGGTGGCTCGGTTCAAGGGCGCACAAGGTTCAACAGGTTCAAGTTTAGGTTTTGCGGGTTAGACTCGGTCAAACCGAGTCAACTCAGTGTTCGGGTCAGCGGTTCAGGTCAACAGTTGGTTCAAGCCAGCCAGTCGGGTCAGATTATGAAGCGGTTCGGGTCGACTCGGTCGGACCGAGTCAACTCGGTCAAGCCTGGTCAACTCAGCGAGTCAACTCGGTCAACTCAGCATTTCGACACGAGAAGTGGTAAAGGAATATTGTAGAATGCACGCTAGCAAGTCAAGTCTTGGAAACGACATCACGAAGTCGTATTTAGCTAGCTTTGCACAAGGCAATTCAGGTGAGTTCATAACCCCCAC
This sequence comes from Helianthus annuus, assembly GCF_002127325.2. Taxonomy (NCBI): domain Eukaryota; kingdom Viridiplantae; phylum Streptophyta; class Magnoliopsida; order Asterales; family Asteraceae; genus Helianthus; species Helianthus annuus. Next base: position 30,621,272 of record NC_035435.2, read on the forward strand.
TTTTTCTAGTTTTACATTTTTACCAATGTTTTCGGGGGTGGAAAGACATGCAAGTTTTGCAAAAATAAACAACTTTTCGATGAACGAAAACTCATATTTCTTAACCATGTTACGAATGGATTTCAAGGAACTCAAATGGTTTACGAATGATTTATACTTAATATACCGGTTTTACAAAACAAATGCGTATTTTTGAAACGTGAATGATTTTCATGATTAGGGACGGGATTGTCCTAGTTATAATAGCGGGACTGGGTTGGTCAACGTACGTAAAACGAGACAATCCAGTGAGTTCATGTCCCCCTTTTCTTTAAACTGTTTTGTTTATTAACTTCGAGGGTGAAATACATGTTACAAAATGATTACATACAATTACAATTGGTATGGTTAGCCTAGGGAAAGTACAGTAGATCATGTGAATGGGTTGGGGGATATTTAAGACCATTAATCCTCGTATAAGGACCGAGGGGCATGAGTGATAGATCTATTTGGGTGTAGCGAGCCCACACCCATGAGGACCAGGGTGGCCCATAGGGTGACTATGTCTTATAGCTGGAAGCCCGGTACAAATTTGCTAGGTTTGAGCCTTCCTACGCCGTCACACATACCAATGGCCTTGTAAACCATTGGTGATTTGTTTCCTTGTTTTGCTTTCATACCGGGATTTACAAACATACATACATACACCGTTCACAAAGGTTTTATACAAATTCAAAGTATAGGATTATGCAGGCATGAAGTAAAAGTCAGGGTGGGCATTGACGGTTATACAAACTTTACAAATACAAGAGTTACAAATACATGGTTTTACGAACATAATGCGTTACAAATACAAAGTTTCCATATAACTTGACAAGAAAAGGATTTCTAAATTCGTTTTCTCAATAATATTTCACAAACCGGTTATTCAAAAGATTTATTTCAAATCTTTTACAAACAAACTATGAACTCGCTCAACTTTATGTTGATTTTTCGCATGTTTCTTTCTCAGGTTGCATATCAAAAACTATGGCACGGTTGGAATAGGAGAACCATTGGTGATTCGAGTACTTAGTGGGCGTCCAATTTCTAGAAGTCTTAGCTTATTTGCTTCCGCTGTGCAATGAAGATACCAGTCCAGTCACGCCAAGCTCTGATATTTCGGGGTGTGACAGCCGCAATGCGGTGGGGGCGTAAAACCATGTCGAATAGCACCAATGCCACACCACCGCCCGCTACAACCAATACTGAAGTTACGGTGTGTTAATGCAAAGAAATTAGACTGTAACGTAAAACATAGAAATAACAATTAAGAAGATTTAGGACCTTGCGCGTTGTAACAAACCTGTCAAACGGGGGAAAAGGAGACGATGTAAAAACGTTGAACCACACACGCACTTTGAGCCGTGTTAACTCGCAAAATCTAGTACGAAGCGTAAAACAAAACGTTAAAACGTTGAAACACACACACAAACACACGTTACACTGTGTTAACTCGCAAAATTTAAAAGGAAAAATCTAAGAAATATGAAAAGTGTGAGGGACCAAAGTTGAAAGTAAAAAAGTTACGAGGTTAAATTGCAATAGATGAAAACTTTTGGGTTAAAAGTAAATTGTCAAATAGATTTGGATTAAAAGTGTCATATCAATTTTCTTTTTGTTTTGAAAAACTCCCAAATCTTTAAGTACCAATATGCCCAAATATGTTGCTAAATTATAGTCTGTTAATGTTATGTTTTTTATTTTTTATTTATTTAAATCTATCTATAAATTATAATGAAAGAAAACCATCTTAGGTCACTTGGCGTTCACTAAGACTATTAAGTGTCACGTAACAATCTCTTAATCCATTGTTATTGTTTCTAAGAGGGAAAACACAAGGGTTTGATCACAACATATGCTTCAAAGTTTGCTCATTGAATATTGAATATATATTTAAATCTTTCCTTAGTTTTGAACTAAAATTTGATGTTAAAAACATAATAGTCTCATTTTGATGCTAAAAATATAATAGTCTCATTAACATTAAAATCAAATATAATAACTTTTATTTTCTTAATCATCAATTGGATTAAATTTATAATTTTTGAAGTAGTAATTGGTTTCGACTCTAATACAAATTCAAATTCAGTAATTAATTATTTTCTTATTATAAAATTTGATTTAAAATACGTAAGGGTGTCATTAAGATTAAAAAAAAATATAACATTTATATCTTTCCTAACTTAACAACTAATTATGATTTTTTTTATCAAATTGTATATGGGGAAATCATTTTCGAATTTAATTTAAATTTAAATTCAGTAACTGATAATAAGTTTTTTTATTTTTCAGAAATATATAAAAGTCATACACGTTCAAAAAATAATGAATTCAACATTTATAGTTTTTACTTTTTATACGCTTTCAGTCATATAACACACACCAAATCTAATCTAAATATTAATAAAAGACTACAAATAATGCCACATGGCATTCTCTCCTTCAACCACATAAATTTTATTTATATTTATTTAATTAAAATATTTCTTTTAATACTAATAACTAAAAAATATATATAAATATCACTTATCTTTATCTTTATCCTTATCTTTATTTTAATATTAATAAATCTAATTAATAATATTATAAATATCTAAATCTAATATCTAATAAATTATTAATATCCTTTGTTTTAGACCCTTTGTTTTTTACTTATTAATAATATTACCCAAAATTTTTATACTTTTGCAATTTAGACCCTTTATTTTTTTACTTATTAATCTAAAGCTTTTCATCTTTTACAATTTAACCCCAACTCTTTTTAATTTTCAATTTTTTCCACCATACTTTTCATCATTCCCAAGCTTTTCGTTTCGATCTAAATTTTGTGAGTTAACGCACCGCAACGTGCGTGTGGGGTTCAACATTTTTCGTATATTTTTCCCGTTTGGCCCGTCAAAACACATCTATTTTTCTCCGTTTGACACGTTCGTCGCAACGCACGGGTCCTGGATTAGCTTAGTTATTTTTTCTATGTTTTATCTTTCGATTTATTTTCTCTACAACGAGCGTGCGTAATTCAAAGATTTTACGTCTGCTTTTCGCTCGGCTTTATTTTTTTCCGTTTTTATTTATTTTGTTTTTACGAGTTTTCCGGTGTTGGTGATCGCTGATAATGGTATAACATTGATACTACTTGAAACAGTTTTACGACAACCGCTGCAACGCAAGGGCTTAATAGTAGTTTATTATACGTTGTTACCGTCTCATTTTACGAATTGATTATATATTTATATTTATATTTACCTCGGCTAGGTACATCTGAACATTTTTAGTCAGAACTTAGAAGAGAAAATAGACATGATGATGATGATGCCTTAGTCAACGAAACAGAAATAGACATGAAGTGATCAAACACGACTTCGAAAAGTCACTTCTTTTCCAGATGCATTATAATCTTTCTAGATGTATTATAACCGTTAGACCATTCGGATATGTTTGAGAGAGACGGGTTGAGAGCAGGACCGTCTATGAAAATAAATAAAAAAAAGATTGCATGTGAGAAAAAATTTGAGCCCTATTCACACTAAAAAAATTGGAAGTAAAGCTCTCGATCAAGTATTTATAGTCAATACCGATTCTTAGCGGTGTGCACGGTTTGGTTCGGTTCGGTTCGGTTTTTGGGCAAAACCAAAACCGAAACCGAAATGTCGGTTTTTGGTTTTTTAAAACCGTTCGGTTTTGTTTTTTTCGGTTATTATGTCGGTTCGGTTCGGTTTTTCGGTTATTTCGATTTTTTGGAACAAAATTATGTAAGATTAAAAAAATAAAAAGTATAATTTAAAATACACGAATCGTTCTTATATGTTTACATTTAAGATATAATACTTAACCTCTTTAGTTAATATTGCTTACATAAATCTAACCTTTAATCTATTTTTATGTTTCTCCAAAGTTTTTATTAAGACATTTTTTATAATAAATTGAAGAAAATTTAATTTTTATATTAATATTTGTTATTTCTTGTAGGTAATAAATAAATCGTTTCAATTATAAATAAACATATAATGTTTTTATTATAAAGACTTAACATTCAAGAATAAAATCAATAATATCTGCTAGCATTAGGTTAAACACTTAAACATAAAAATATATGTATTATAACTTATTCTGATGCGACAAGATGTCCGACCTTACTTGATCTAACCAATACGTATTATTAACCAAAAAAATGAATAATTGAAATATTATGTGTCATGTTTTTGTTCGAAAACTGTTTTACCCGAACCTATTATGACTCGAAGCAAAATAACTATTTTTATGTGACAAGTTTCGACGTAACATGCTACTCGACCCAACCCACACAATACTTACTATTAAAACAAAAATGTATTATTAAAAGAAACACAAAATTCAAAATTTAAATATTAAATTTAACTAATTAATAAATAGAGAAAAATGCAATTTGCGTCCCTGTGGTACATCCCAAACATCGACCTGAGCCCCTAAATTAAATTTTTGGTTTTTTGAGCCCCTGACCTTATGAATTCATAACACTTTGAGTCCCTGCCGTCAGTTTGACTGTTTGAGGCAAGGGTAAGACCGTCTTTTGACATATATTAATAACACTTTGTGTCCCTATGGTATGAGTGAAATATCAACCGGAGCCCCTAAATTCATTTTTTGTTTTTTTCTTAAGAAATCTAATAATTCAAATTAACTCTTTTATTTTTAAAATAAATTCAATCTAATAATTAACTCTTTTTAAATAAATGCAATCTAATAATTAAATGTATACTATATATAACAAATTATTAAAGCCTAAATTCTATTTTATTTTTAAATAAATGCAATCTAATAAATGCAATATAATAATTAAATGTATACTATATATAACAAATTATTAAAGCCTAAACTGTATATTAAATGTAAACTTTTAATACATACAATACAGAGACAAAACGTCATACCAACTTCGTAGACTTGACGGAACTTACAGACTCGATAACAAAAGACCGTAACATACAATACAGAGACAAAACGTCAAAGATCCACAAGCAATTGTGGATCTTTACTGACGGGTGCACTTCGGAATGTAGCAGATATGAATGAATATAACCTCAGTGTAGGTAATTACATATCTGCCACTAGGGTTATATTCATTCATATGAATGAATATAACCCAAGTGGTAGATATGTAATTAGCGAGCTCTGGAATTTCAAGGAAAATTGAAGAGCTACACTGGGGTTATATTCATTCATATCAATCACTTCCTTATGTGCACCGCACCATCTTCTAGGAGGTTGTCAAGTGTTCTCGTCTTCGTAGTTGGTGTTTTGCTTATCTTTACATCCGTAGCCATTCTGTACAACAAAACACATTCAAATGAGGAACACATTCAATCCGAAACTGATCCGATCAGTTCTTAATATGAGGAACCCAAATCATCGATTCAAACCAAAAATAAATATGATGAACACACAAGAATCAAAACCAAAACACATTGAAAACCACTGATCCGATCAGTTCTTAATATGAGGAACCCAAATCATCGAATCAAACCAAAAATCAATATGATAAACACACAAGAATCAAAACCAAAACACACTGAAAACCACTGATCCGATCAGTTCTTAATATGAGGAACCCAAATCATCGAATCAAACCAAAAATCAATATGATGAACCCATAAGAATCAAAACCAAACCCACATTGAAAACCTCTGTTTTGATACCCTAAACCCACAAGAATCAAAACCTCTGTTTTGATGCATTTTGAACAATATACTCAGTTCATACATCAAACCCAAAATCAACCCTCTGTTTTTTTCAAAATAAACCCAAAATCATCGAATGGAACCCAAAATCTACCCTCTGTTTTTTCAAAATCAACCCAAAATCATCGAATGGAACCCAAAATCAACCCTCTGTTTTTTTTTTTCAAAATCAACCCAAAATCATCGAATGGGACCCAAAATCAAACCCAGAATCAACCCTCTGTTTTTTCACAATATAAACACATTCAAATCATCGAATCAAACCAAAAATCAATATGAGGATGAAGATGAACCTGATCTGTTCGATGATGAAGATGTTCGATGAAGATGATGAAGATGATCTGTTGAAGATGATGATGATGATCGATGAAGATGATGAAGATGATCTGTTGAAGATGATGATGATGATCTTGGGAGTTGGGAGAGATATTGGGAGTTGGGAGAGATATTGGGAGTTGGGAGAGCTGTTGATGATGATAGTGAAACTAGTTGTAGATATTAAGTGTAGATATTAAGGGTGGGGGGTATTATGGACTTTTCACAACTGTCAAACGGTAAAACTGACGGAACACTAACGGCAGGGACTCATACTGTTATGAATTTATAAAGTCGGGGGCTCAAAAAACCCAAAATTTAATTTAGGGGCTCAGGTTGATGTTTGGGACATACAACAGGGACGCAAATTGCATTTTTCTCTAATAAATATCATGTGACATGTTGTTTACGAAACTTTTATTTACCCGAACCCGTTTTTACTTGAAGCATAATAACCCTTTCGTCGAGCGATCCTCGATCGTCGAGTAGTTTGAACAGCCCTAACTAATACTAATTATTAAATGCCAAACGTTTTAATAGTATTATTAAAAGACAATTGATTAAAAGAACATAAAATTAAAGTATTAAATTCAGCTAATCAATAAATGCTTAATACTATGTGATTGATTTTAGACCATGGAGTATGGTGGGCGTGGGTTTTGGGGCATGAGTTGACACGTGGAAAACAAACCCAAACTCACGCTCATGGGGTATGGTGGGGCTTGGGTTGGGGGCATGAGTTTGGTTTGGCCATTGAGAGCCCGCCATGTCACCTTACTAGCCCGCCCCACGTCCGGCTTCAAACCCAAGCCCCAAGGGCCACGCCCAAACCCACGGCCCAACCGAAGCCCCCGGGGTGGTGGCTTGGACGTTTTTAGCCAACCCACGCCCCAATCCAAGCCCCATACCCCATGGCCTTAATTCAAAAATGTTTTGATCCAAACCAAAATAACGCTTTTCATGTAACATATTATGATACAACATGCTTCCTGATCTGATTCGATCAATACGTATTATTAAACACAAAACGTATTATAAAAGAATATATAAAAAAATAAAATATTAAATTCAACTAATTAATAAAAATTAAATATTATGTTATAATTAAAAATTGAAAAAAGGTATATTTTAGAATTCATGTTAATAAATATTATGTTTATTGAATATTTCTTATTCATTAATATTAAAAGAGGAACACAATGGTAAATGAAAAATTGTTTATGCATAAAGAATTGGACAACTTGATCAAATGCATTGTAGATTTTCTTAGCTGTCTCAAAATTAAAATTAAGTTACATGGGTTATATATAAGAGTTCTTTTATCTAGTATGTATATATATATATATATATATATATATATATATATATATATATAATAAAAACTAAATAGCGTGCGACTTCGCATTTTTAAATATATGCATAAAGAATTGGAGAGGATCAAACGCATAGTAGATTTTCTTAATTGTCTCAAAATTAAAATTAAATTACATGGATAGTTGATATTAAAAAAAAATTACATGGTTGTATATAAGAGTTTTTTTATATGGTAGTATAAATATATATAATAAAAAAACTAAATTGCATGCTACTTGACATTTTAAATATATATCTTTTTAACGGCTAATATCTTTTAATCTCTGTCGTCTATGTGATTTGAACTTCAAACCCATATATTTGAAGATTTTACTTTTGCCAAAGGACCACCACCACATTGAGATATATGCTAATTCAAACTTTAATAATAAGTTAAAAAATTTGACATCACTAACGGGTTGTTTGGGAACTTCTAAATGATTAAGTGCTGAACCAGTAAGAGATCTAAACCATTAAGTGCTTAACCAGTAAGAGATCTAAACTATTAAGTGCTTAACCAGTAAGAGGTCTGAATCATTAAGAGCCAGTATAATGTTTAACAATTTAAAGGGAAATGTCAGACCAATTCAGATTAGAGGTCTTAACCATTCCGACTAAGTATAATGCTTAATCATTCAGAAACAAATGTTTGAACCAGTCAGACATCTGCTCGCGAAACAAACAATCTAAACCATTAAGTACTTGATGAAACAGTGGTTAACCAAGGGAGGTTAATTCACTGGTCTCGTCAAGTAGGGTTAATCCCTTCTTTCCGAGGATCGATGGCTGTATCGTCCGCTGATCCGTCTCCTGCACAAGGGAAACACATCGTGACTCGTAACAAGGAGGATGGGGTGGGGGGGGGGTGCTCCTTGTTACCACTATACGGCGTGTGAATCAGTAATTTGTTTGAGAGCAAAGTGTGTGATAGTAGTACGAGTGAGAGAGTTTGATAAGCGATAACTCAAACCTGGTCCAGGATGGATATTTATAGCCGAGGAGTGGAGGAGGGTAATTGAGTGGCTAGACTGACAACACGCAGCCCCTTGCAGGTGTGTCAGGCTTGTCGGTCACGGAGGTGACACCACGCCCCATTGCTGCTGTCAGTCTGTGTGCCAGTGCTGCTTACGTGTGGGCTGACAGGTGACCATCATTGGTGCCACTTGCTGTTAAGGTGTCAGCCCCACTTACTCTGTGGATAGGATGCAGTGCCGGACCGCATCGCTATCTGCGGTAACTGCGGTCGTTTTCGCGTCGCCTGCTTTGATGAAGATGTGTACAGGATGCAGTGCTAGGCCGCATCGCCATATGCAGTAACTGTTGTTGTTACCTAGATCCCCTGTCGTGATGAAAATGTTCATAGGATGCGGTGTTAAACCGCATCGCTATGTATGACATCCATTTTCATACACAAGGTAAGTCTTCTCATCACTTTACCGATTGGATTCGGTATCAGTTTTCGCGCGTGCCCGCACGGACACAGATAAGTCCTTGCCGGTGGAGTATTTGATAAGGGTGATGGTCACTCACGACTGCTTTGGTGCGAGATTTGGGACCATACCCCTTCAGTACTGAATCAGTAAAAGATCTGAACCATTAAAAACCTTATTAAAAGGTAAATAAAGAGCCTCTAAATCTATTGGGATGTTCACTTGAAGTGACAAAAAGTTTGGTGGAATTTGTTTGACTTAATTAATGATGTTTATCGGTTCAGTTATCTCTGTTTGAATTGTCAAATTGGTGAACCAAACCGAACAAACTTAAAATTTGCAAAACCAAACCGAACAAATTTGAAGTTGGCAATGCCGAACTAAAATTCTATGTTGAAGGTAGTTTGGTTTTGGCTTAAAACTGAGAAACCTTAATAATAACAAGATCACTTCATCTATTCTGATTTGAGTTCCTCAGTTTGAATTGTAGGGTTGGTTTTAAATGATTTCGGTTTGTTTAGTTTTTTGGTTTAATTAATCGGTTAGAGACTGGATATTGAACATCCATGTACTTAACTATTAGGAATGATTTAATCGGTTAGATACTGGAGACTGGATATTGAACATCCATGTACTTGATATATTCGGCTGATAATGAAATTTGCAATGCAACTTTGATTGGTTGTTGGTATCGGTTTGATGTGCGTACAATAGGAATGACTAAAAGCTAAAAGAAAATATGTAATCTGCAGCTTAAGGTTAAAATCATTATTAGAAAATCAATTTTTTCTCACGGCGTATTTTGTGACAAATTTGTGGGAAATAGGTAGTAGCAACAAATTTCTCATGAATTCTTTTTGTGTGAAAAAAACTTCGTCGGAAATGGAATGAGCGACAATTTTCCTACCAAACTTGTGGCAATGTTCCCACAAACGAACTCGTTGCAAGATGTGCGACAAAATTCCTACAAATTTTGTAATAAACTTTTTCCTTCTATTAAACGACAAATTTGTCACAAAACATATATTTTAGATATTTAATTTAGTTATTTTTAATATTATGGTTTTTAATATTTGTCTAAAATTTGTGGGTAATTTCTCAAAAAGTTGCCACAATTTTGCCACTGTTTTGAATTTTATTTGATTTTATAAATTACACTAACTAATAATAAAAGTTAATAAATTAAAAAAAAACAAAGTTTTGTGGGAACATTGTTGGAAACATAGTTAACTTTACCACAAATATAGGTTTGGTGACTATCTTGTCGAAAAATTGTGGGGAAATTTATGGTTTTTAATATTTGTCTATAATTTGTGGGAAACTTGTTTCGCCAAAATTAAGTTGTGGGAAATTTGTCAAAAAGTTTTGTAGCAAAAAAAACCATTTTTCTAGTAATTGGTGAATTATCAAAATCGATTCCCTTTTCACTATTTTAATGGTAGTAAGACAGTTATAACTAAATGGATAGATTAGCTGTCGAGAAATGTAAACAATAACGTAACATTCATGATCTACTTCCCTGACTTTGTAAACCATTTGTATCTTGTTGACTATATACAAGAAAAATCTTGCACGTTTTTTCGCCTTCCAATTATGTTAATTTTTTTATCTATAAAAGGACACAACTTTTGTGTTTCTAATCACAAAACTAAGTAAAATACTTTACAAACCAAATTAAAGGTTTCCGAAAAGATACATTCCAAAAATGGGTTTGATGACTAGGGCATTTTTTATGATCGCCATGGTTGCATGTCTTACATCAGTTGCTCATGCCATTGCTGGCCAAGCAACTTTCTACACTCCTCCATATGTTCGTAAGTACACGAATATTAGTTAAAATGAACTAGTTTCATTTATCTTAATTCACGTAGCTTCACTTGACTTTTTCATTGTGATATATATATATGTAGCATCATCATGTTATGGCTTCGAAGACCGCGGTGTTATGATTCTAGCAGCAAACAGTGGTTTGTTTAACAACCGAGCTGCGTGTGGACAGAGGTACCGTGTGAGTTGCACGAGTAGGACCAATGATGGCGTTTTGCAACCTTGCACAGGTAGGAGTGTTGATGTTACAGTTGTTGATCTTTGTCCCGGATGTAATCCAAATCAAGTTGATCTTTCCCGTGAGGCGTTCCAAGTGATTGCTAACCCTGATGCAGGGAGGATTAACATCGAGTATAACCGGTAATTATACAAAAAAAAAAACAAAAATTTTAAGTTAAAGTTATACAATATTGGTTGAACTTTTGACTAATTCTTTTTTTATTTTCTAATTTTCAGGATCTAATCAAACAAATATACATGCAAGATATCAATAATGAACTCTTTTATGAGTTCTTTTCAGAATAAACAAGACTCAAGGGCATTGTAATCATGCTTGTATATGTCTCTTAAAGCAAATTATCATTTCGTTTAATAAAGTTGTTGGTTTTATAATACCAAAATGTTCATTTTTGTTTTCAGTATTTTTCTACTTTTACTTCTATCCATTATATTCGAGAATGATTCTAATTTTTTATTACTTGCGACACAAGGACAACATATGGAATCAGTAATCCAAGACGATTATGGTTCATACATTTAGATGTAAACTTAACGTCGAAAAGTATCTTATTTAAGTGGATTCTTCTTCCGGATCAGAAATAAGACTAATGGAAATTCATTGAACATCATACTTACAATCAAATTCACCATTCTTCGTGTATACAACTTGTTCAAGATATCTAATAATAAACTTAACTTGGTAATAATTTCTATGTTTTATTTGTAATTAACTTACTTGTACTTATCATTACTGAATTAATATGTAAATAGTTTAGGATTAACGATGGAAGTTTTCTATTTTTTGAACGGCCAAGGAAATAAAAGTTCGACTACCCGGGGTAAACCAATGGCAAAAGACAACTCTATACGTTCGCGATCGCAGACAACATTGGGTTGCCTTAGCCCACCATCTCAAGTTACAGGGAAAACCTGCCGCCCGAAGGCCCACTGCATTAAAACTCAGTTGAGATCAGATTTGAACTTGAGACTTATAATTTCAAACCCAAATCTTCACTTCCTGTCCAATGCTAGATGGAAGTTATTTACTCTTAATAACAATGGAAGTTATTTACCATTAAATCCAATAAATGTTACGATTGTGTTTTGGCGCCAAATGTTAGATAATAAATGAGGATTCTATTGGCATACCGGTCAATCTATTGGCACACTTTGTCTTTTTTCAATACGGACTGTATAGGCCTATACAATTCGTATAGATTATGGTTTTAGAATATGACAGACTGATAGGGTCAGCCTTTGTCTGACGACTGGCCTAATACGGATCATATAGGCTTATATGATCCGTATTGTAAACAAGCTTTATTGGAGGTTAAAGTTTGGTGTTTTGGGTGTGGTTATTGGTGTTTATTTTTTGTTTTTACATGTTTTATAATTTGTTTTATATTTTTATCGTATTGATACTTATTATATCGTATCGTGACGTATCTTATTTTATCATAGCGTATCGTATTGTATTTTCGCGTAACGTATCGTATCATATTTGTATTTTGTATAAATAATTTATCACTTAGTATCGTATCGTAACGTATTTTTTATTATATCGTATAGTATTTGTATTTTGTATTATATTTTTATCGTTACGTGTCTTATTATATCGTATCGTATCGTGATGTATGGTATTTTATCGTAATGTATCGTATCGTATTTGTATTTTATATGATAATCTATCGCTCCGTATTGTATTGTATTTGTATTTTGTTTTATCTTTTATCGTGTCATATCGTATCTTGTTGAGTTGTGTCGTATCGTATCGTGATACATCATAAACTTTTTATACATTATACATACCCAACCATCGGATCTAAACATTGTAAATAAACATCACAAATATAAATAAATTGAAACTGTAAATTTAACTATATATTAAGCTTGTTTATACATGACATAATTAAAAATATATAAACAAGTCAAAATACAAAAGAGGATAACAAACTATCCTAAAACGTTTGATCCGCATCCCGAGGATCCTGAGTGGCGCCTGACGACCCGGGATCCTGAGTGGTGCGCACCTGACCCGGTCGTGACGGCAACCTCGGCATCGGTAGGGGGCTTCGACCACGATCCCAAGCTGCCTGAATATCGCCATGTATCGCCCTTAACAAAAGGGCCTCAGTACGGGGGTGGTGGGCGTTGATCCGTACCTATAGAACATGCTGGGGTACTGAGGCACCTCCTGCGGCGGCGGCACCAGTGGCGACGGAGAGAGCTCTCTGTCGACCCGAGCGACCTCAGGCTTGACGTGATCATTAGCATCATCATCACCATCAGGCTCCTCATCTGGTAACTCGTTTGGCAGGGGGATGGGGAAAAAATGGTGTTGTTGTGGTCATGAAAGTGAAGGTCGATACCAATGCCATAGTCATGCGTGATATGTATGCCAATCAGCGTCGAGCGCGTCAATGTGTTGGGACCCTGCCCCCCGCCGTGATCTGTGGGTCCTCACTCAGAACGAGGCCCAATGAGATGGCAATCTGGGTGATATACGCCACCCTCCATACAACAACGATCACAACTGTCTGTGGTGTGCCACCGCAAACCACTGGGTGAGGCAGTAAGCGAGGTCACACAACTGCCCCCAAATTAGACACTACATGTAAAAAAGAACCCCCTCATTGCACCATTCGTGACTCTGCTCGTGTGGTTCAATAGATGTGGCGATAAGCCTTTGTAGGTAATGGTATAGGGGGTCTATGATTGTCACACCCCCAAAATCCACATGCGGAGTACCACCGCTTGGGGGCGCGACTTACCAAGATCCAGCCACCAATTATACTGAGCAATTTAATTAATAACATAAATGATACTAACCAACCACAAGGTTAGCAAATATTATAATCAAGTTCAAAAGTTGTAAGTTCAAATAATAGTTTAGGTAAATAGCGGAAGCATAGGCAAAACAGTTCAAACAAAGTTCGTAGTTTAAGTTTATTAAAGAACCCCACACACGGGTTAAGACGACCACTACACATCCCCAAGCCGCAAGCTCCTGAGTCACTGGGTACCTGCAAAGCATGCAGTAGGGTATCAACATAATGTTGGCGAGTTCACGAGTTTGTCCAGTTTTTAATTCCAAAAACTTGTTTCACTAGTTAATTTACTCATTTATATTATGCCAAGGGGAGCTACCCCTTAAGTAAGCTAGTAAACTGGTTTTCCAATACCGAATACTCATGTGACCGTACGTTTCCGTAAAGTGCCCCGTTTGTCAATGTTCTATCATCATTGACGGATTGCCAGAGTCTATTAGTTCACTCCCGATCCCATACACGGGCACGGTGTGAGGCTGGTAAGACCTAAATAGCGCTATCAACTAATAACCCGTTCTCCAGGCCCCGACGACTAATCGGTATTAAGTAGTAGGGACTTGAGTAATAGAGTTGCGTTTAGTATGGCTTGTTGCATCCCATATAAATAGTAATTAACTAAAGGTCCCGCATAAGGGGTGAAAAGTAGGTTTGTGTCCCTCACAAGGGGATAGCGTTGCTTTTAGTTCCGTTTCCCAACCACCGGGTACGCATGCTTTAAAGCTGTGAACTCACCTTGGGTTGCTCGGCAGATTAGTTTACTTGGTCAAGCAAGCTGGTTACCACGTCCTAACATGGTTGTCAGTTTGGGTCAAGCTCGGATATAAGTAATCACGTATATCCTACATGTATCTAACACATAGAATGCATACAATTATCTATTGAGTTATTGGGCCTGCTCTAATAATTGCACGGTGAAACAGTAACAGTTAACACATAGTCCAGTCAACAGGTAGCCCAAACCAAAACACATTGTGGCCCAATAACTAAGGTAAGCAGCCCAGTCGAGATAAGGTGGTCTCGACTCGAGAACACGCGGTCTCGAGTCGCAACCAGGAGTTCTCGAGTCAGGGACTTCTGGTCTCGAGTAGTGCAGGCATGAGTCGCAACCTCAAAGGTCTCGGGTTCATTCTCGAGTCGAGATCACGAGATCTCGAGTCGAGACCAAGCTGGTCTCGAGTCCCTGAAGTATGTCCCGAGTTGGAACTCAATGGTCTCACGTCGCAATCACCGCGGTCTCGAGTTGTAACTTAATGGTCTCGAGTCGAAACCGGGGGTCTCGACTCGCATTACCTGCTGGTTCTAGAACATATGCAACATTTGGACTATCCAATAGAATTTCATTTTCATGATTTTGTGTACTATCCAATTAAATCACTCAAACATGTTTTCTTGCCTAATTCCTAAATCAAACGGATCAAACACACAACTTTTCAAATATTCATGTCATATTCAAACAGTTCATCATATGTTCATATCATATTCAACCCACATTCATCTAGTTCATCATTTGCAAGCATGTTCATTCAACCATCATAAACTCAATTCAACATATAACTCGGTCATCATCAGCGACCCTATATCTAACTCATAAGCTCCGGTTCAATATTAGATCTATGTATATTTATGCACTTGTCATAAGGAAATTTTGCACATCATGTATAACTAACAATTTTAACCAAATCAACACCAATGACCATTTTTTTGCCAAAACAGATTTGCATTCAACACACAAATATTCGTATTATCCAAGGATCATTTGTAATCATCTAAACTATTTGCAAATAGACCACTTAACACATGATGCTTTTAAACGATAGGAGACACTAACCGGATGGTGTCCGAATACAAGGGTGTGTGATAACAGTTGAGAGAAAGCTCCCGAGTGATAAACACTAGCTAGATTCCAAGCTCCAAGCTGCCACTTTTTGGATCCGAGAGGATGGAGGGGGTTGATTAGTGAAGTTTTAGGGTTTTCTAGAGAGAGAAAGCTAGGGGGAGTGAGAAGGTGTGAGAGTGAGGGAATGTTTGAGAATTTGGGAGAATGATTGTTGTTCCAAAAGAGGTAAGTCGGCTAAAGCAAGGATTTTATACTCTCCCGAGTAAGTGCACCCTATGGCATTATGAGTGGGCTAAGGAAGGGGTGTGGCCCAATCGGCCCAACTGTTCACTCGAGACCGAGAGGTCTCGAGTCGGGTCCGTTGTGCTCTCGGCCTACTACATATATATATATATATATATATATATATATATATATATATACACTACATATACACACGTATTGCAAGGATCACATAGAACATCAAGATAAAACACAACTTTCATTTAGTAGCAAATATGCATACAATGTCATTACAAGATGTTTGCTCGGGAAAACCTAGAGTGTCACATTATCCCCAAGTTTTAAGAACTTTCGTCCCGAAAGTTAAGGCAGCCACTGACAAGCTAGTAAGAGTGAGAGCGTTTCAACGGGGTGTCACATCATCCCCCCGTTAGTTTGGAATTTCGTCCCGAAATTCAGTCGTAGCTTCAGTGCTGGGGGTTTCATTTGGGAACAACTGGGGATACTTGCGCTTCATCTGGTCTTCCCGCTCCCAAGTAAACTCTGGGCTACGTCGCGAGTTCCAACGAATTCGCCCGAGAGGTATCTGGCTACGTTTGAGGGTTTTGATCTCTCGATCCGTGATCTAAATCGGTTCTTCAGTAAAGTGTAGCTATTCGTCAATAGTGAGTTCCTTGAAAGGAATTACGAGTGTTTCATCTGATAGACACTTCTTCAGATTAGACACGTGAAAGACGTTGTGCATCGCACTCAGCTCTTCAAGCAGATTCAATCTATAGGCGACCTTACCGATTTTCTCGGTTTTTTCAAATGGTCCGACATAACGCGGATTAAGCTTGCCCCGTTTACCAAAACGAACCACACCCTTCCAGGGTGAGACTTTAAGTAGAACCTGGTCACCGACCTGGAATTCTAGTGGTTTCCTACGCTTATCAGCGTACTTTTCTGACGGTCACGAGCTGCCGCCATGCGTTGTCTGATCTGGGCAATCTTCTCCGTTGTGTCCACCACTAGTTCTGGGCTTGTGATCTGGCTGTCACCAACTTCCGCCCAGCAAAGAGGTGATCAACATTTACGCCCGTACAATGCCTCAAAGGGTGCTGCCTGAATGCTGGTGTGGTAGCTGTTATTATACGAGAATTCTACTAGCGGTAGGTGTTTCTCCCAATTCTTGCCAAAATCGATCACACATGCCCTAAGCATGTCTTCTAGGGTTTGGAAGGGGCGTTCAGATTGCCCATCCGTTTGCGGATGATAAGCGGTGCCCATGTCTAACCGTGAGCCAAAGGATTTGTGGATAGCCTGCTACAACTCAGAAGTAAAGCGCGCGTCTCGATCGGAAATAATGGAGGTCGGCACTACATGCCTCGAAACCACTTCCTTTAAGTAAATGTCTGCCAAGGTAGAGAACTTGTCTGTTTCCTTAATAGCCAAAAAGTGTGCGGACTTGGTCAATCGATCCACTATCACCCAAATAGTGTCGTTTCCGCGTTGAGATCTAGGTAGGCCAGTAACAAAATCCATGGAAATTTGCTCCCATTTCCATTTCGGGATTTCGGGTTGTTGGAGTAGGCCCGCTGGTTTCTGGTACTCAGTCCTGACTCTTGCACAAGTCAAACATTTGCTGACATATGCTGCTATGTGGGCTTTCATACCAGGCCACCAATATGTAGTCTTTAAGTCATGGTACATCTTATCTGAACCAGGATGTACTGAGTAACGTGACTTATGGGCTTCGTCCATCACGAGCTCGCGTAATTTTCCATAGAGGGGAACCCATATGTGCTCGGTCACATAGTAAGCGCCGTCTTCTTTTTGTTCTAACCGTTGTCTCGATCCTCGTAGGGACTCAACCCTGATGTTCCCTGGTTTCAATGCTTCAACTTGAGCATTTCGAATCTGAGTAGGGAGGTTAGACTGGATGGTAAGTTGCAATGCTCGCACGCGCTTGGGTGTAGTGTCCTTTTGACTGAGGGCGTCTGCCACGACATTGGCTTTGCCCGGATGGTACTTGATTGCGCACTCGTAATCATTCAAGAGTTCGACCCATCGACGTTGTCGCATGTTTAACTCCTTTTGCTTGAAGATATGCTCGAGACTCCTGTGGTCGGTATAAATGGTGCACATGGTACCGTACAGGTAATGTCTCCATATCTTAAGAGCAAAAACCACTGCTCCCAACTCCAAGTCGTGCGTAGTGTAGTTCCTTTCGTGAGTCTTAAGTTGTCAAGAAGCGTAGGCAATAACTTTCTCGCGTTGCATTAACACGCAACCGAGACCACGAATAGACGCATCGCAGTAAACCACAAAGTCGTCGGTACCTTCAGGTAACGAGAGAATAGGAGCGCTACAAAGGTTATCCTTTAGCTTCTAAAAAGCGGACTCCTGAGCTTCATTCCATTTGTAAGCGATGCCCTTCTGAGTGAGAGTCGTGAGGGGTTGAGCAATCTTCGAAAATCCCTTGATGAATCTGTGATAGTATCCTGCCAATCCCAAGAATTGACGAACTTCGGTCGGAGTCTTAGGTGTAGGCCAATTCTTTATAGAGTCGATCTTAGCTGGGTCGACGTGAATTCCGTCCTTATTGACCACGTGTCCAAGGAAATGGACTTCTCGAAGCCAGAAGTCGCATTTCGAGAATTTGGCGTACAGTTGCTCATTGCGAAGGAGTTCGAGAATAAGACGCAAATGTTGTTCATGCTCCTTCTGACTTTTCGAGTAGATCAGGATGTCGTCGATAAACACAATTACGAACTTGTCGAGGTATGGCTTGCACACTCGGTTCATGAGATCCATGAAAACCGCAGGCGCGTTTTTCATTCCAAAGGGCATGACGAGGAATTCGTAATGACCATAACGAGTTCTGAATGCAGTTTTGGAGATGTCTTCATTACGGACTCTCAGCTGATGATATCCTGATCGCAGGTCGATCTTAGAGTAGTAGCTCGATCCTTGCAACTGATCGAATAGATCGTCGATACGTGGGAGAGGGTAGCGATTCTTGATGGTAACCTTGTTTAGCTCACGATAGTCGATGCACATTCGGAATGTGCCATCCTTCTTCTTAACAAAGAGCATTGGTGCTCCCCAGGGTGACGAACTAGGACGGATAAATCCTTTATCCAATAGTTCTTGTAGTTGCGTAGAAAGTTCCTTCAGTTCTACGGGGGCTAGTCGATAAGGCGCTCGAGCTATTGGTGCTGCTCCGGGGGTTAGCTCGATTTGGAACTCGACCTGACAATGGGGAGGGAGTCCAGGTAGTTATTCAGGGAATACCTCAGGGTAGTCGCGTACCACTGGAAAATCTTCAATCCTCTTTTCCTTTTCCTGTGTGTTGGTGACGAGTGCTAAGATAGCGGTGTGCCCCTTTCGTAAGCACTTCTGGGCCTTTAAGAACGAGATGACGCCTGTGACTTCTCCGCCTTTGTCACCTTGAACGGTGAGGGGTTTGCCAGATCGGCGGGGAATGCGAACCATTTTCTCTTGACAGAGGATTTCAGCGCGATGTTTGGATAACCAAACCATACCAATGACGACGTCGAAGCTTCCAAGATCGATAGGGAAAAGATCGATGCTAAACGTCTGACCAGACAATACTAGCTTGGAGTCGTTGATTACATGTGAGGCCTCGATGTTTCTACCATTAGCTAACTCAACGATATGCTTAGAACTTAATAACGCAGGCGGGTGCTTAAGTTTCTTACTAATACGTAGGGATACATAACTAGCATCGGCTCCAGAATCAAATAATACTGAAACATAGCGATCATCGAGTAGGAACTTACCCGCCACGACGTTGGGGTCATTCCTTGCTTCTCCAGCTCCAATCACAAAAGCCCTTCCTCTTGCACCATTCCCAGCATTGTTGGGGTTTTGATCGTTGTTCCCAGCTCCCTGGTTGTTGTTGCGGTTCTGGTTCAGTTCAGGGCAATCCCTTCGCATGTGCCCCGTTGCTCCACATTTGTAGCATCCACGGTTGTTCCCTTGCTGCTGTTGTTGTTGTGGTTGTTGCCGATTCTGCCTAGCTGGAAACTGACTCCTACAGTCTTTGGCTTCATGCCCCATCTTGTTGCATCGCTGACACTGACTTTTGCCACACGGCCCGCTGTGGTGTCGGTTACACTTGTTACACTTAGGGTGGTTCCCTCGATAGCCACCCTGTTGCTGAGGGCCTTTGTTGTTTTCAGTTTTCCTTTGCTGAGTCGGGGCCTGAGTGGGGTTAGCATCCTTGCTTTGGTTTCCTTCCCACTTCCGCTTGTTATCGCCAGAAGTTCCATCAGTAGCACTGATCCTTTTGGGCAACTTGCCCTGTTCCACAGCCTGATCAGTGAGTTTGTGAGTAAGACGGACGACTGGCTGAATGGTATTGAGGTTGGCTGAGGTCACATGGCTTCGAATTTATGGGGCCAAACCCTTGATGTACAATTCGATCCTTCGGTACATAGGTCGAGACATGTTTGGGCAAAGGGCAGCATAATCGTTGGACAGTTTGGTGTAGGTCTCAATCTCTGACCCAACCATCTTAAGTTCAAAGTACTCGTTTTCGAGTTTGTGGATGTCATCCCTGTGACAGTACTCTTCTTTGATCATATCCTTGAAATCTTCCCATGCAGTGGCATTAGCAGTTTCCAAACCAAGCATCTGGATTTGTGCTTTCCACCATGAAAGCGCGTTTCTTTCAAGTGTGCCAGTAGCAAACTTCACCCAATTAGCAGGGGGACACTCGTAGACAGCGAACACAGCTTCGACCTTCTCGATCCAGTGCAGAAGACCTATGGCACCCTCAGTGCTATTGAAAGGGAGAGGCTTGCAATCCATGAAGGTCTTGAAAGTACAAACACGTGGTTGCGCAGGCGCATGCTGACCTGTTGTGAGAAGTGAAGCGAAATAGGTTTAGGGGTGAAAAGACGATGCGGCGGTAGGATCTAAACATCCTAAAATAACGAGTTTACCTCCACGGTGAGCTGCGAAAGCTGCAGCCACCGTGTTGGTCAGGTTAGTGAACTGAGCCTGAGTCATGTTAACGTTTCCTCTTCCGCATCCACTCATTGTCTTCATAACCAGAAAACATAACATGAGTGTGATGTCGTAATGTAGCGAGAATGAAATAGAAGAGGGAGGTGAATCTATCTAACTAGGCAAACTAGTACGTATAGCAGAACAGAAGGCATAAAGCAAGCAAGCAAGTAAACACTAGTCCGAGCTATGAGGTCTAATGGGTTGAGTCTTGCACTTGGAGTGTAGTGTCGTCATGAGTCACGGGTTATAGTTTGGTTTTTCTCAAAAGATTCCCTTTTTAAAACCATGTTCACTATAACCAATGGCTCTGATACCAATCTGTCACACCCCCAAAATCCACATGCGGAGTACCACCGCTTGGGGGCGCGACTGACCAGGATCCAGCCACCAATTATGCTGAGCAATTTAATTAATAACATAAATGATACTCACCAACCACAAGGTTAGCAAATATTATATTCAAGTTCAAAAGTTGTAAGTTCAAATAATAGTTTAGGTAAATAGCGGAAGCATAGGCAAAACAGTTCAAACAAAGTTCGTAGTTTAAGTTTATTAAAGAACCCCACACACGAGTTAAGACGACCACTACACATCCCCAAGCCGCAAGCTCCTGAGTCACTGGGTACCTGCAAAGCAAGCAGTAGGGTATCAACATAATGTTGGCGAGTTCACGAGTTTGTCCAGTTTTTAATTCCAAAAACTTGTTTCACTAGTTAATTTACTCATTTATATTATGCCAAGGGGAGCTACCCCTTAAGTAAGCGACTAAACTGGTTTTCCAATACCGAATACTCATGTGACCGTACGTTTCCGTAAAGTGCCCCGTTTGTCAATGTTCTATCATCATTGACGGATTGCCAGAGTCTATTAGTTCACTCCCGATCCCATACACGGGCACGGTGTGAGGCTGGTAAGACCTAAATAGCGCTATCAACTAATAACACGTTCGCTAGGCCCCGGTGACTAATCGGTATTAAGTAGTAGAGACTTGAGTGATAGAGTTGCGTTTAGTATGGCTTGTTGCATCCCATATAAATAGTAATTAACTAAAGGTCCCGCATAAGGGGAGAAAAGTAGGTTTGTGTCCCTCACAAGGGGATAGCGTTGCTTTTAGTTCCGTTTCCCAACCACCGGGTACGCATGCTTAAAAGGTGTGAACTCACTTTGGGTTGCTCGGCAGATTAGTTTACTTGGTCAAGCAAGCTGGTCACCACGTCCAAACATGGTTGCCAGTTTGGGTCAAGCTTGGATACAAGTAATCACGTATATCCTACATGTATGTAACACATAGAATGCATACAATTATCTATTTAGTTATTGGGCCTGCTCTAATAATTGCACGGTTAAACAGTAACAGTTAACACATAGTCCAGTTAACAGGTAGCCCAAACCAAAACACATTGTGGCCCAATAACTAAGGTAAGCAGCCCAGTCGAGATAAGGTGGTCTCGACTCGAGAACACGCGGTCTCGAGTCGCAACCAGGAGTTCTCGAGTCAGGGACTTCTGGTCTCGAGTAGTGTAGGCATGACTCGCAACCTCAGAGGTCTCGAGTTCATTCTCGAGTCGAGATCACGAGATCTCGAGCCGAGACCAAGCTGGTCTCGAGTCCCTGAAGTCTGTCCCGAGTTGGAACTCAATGGTCTCAAGTCGCAATCACTGGGGTCTCGAGTTGTAACTTAATGGTGTCAAGTCGAAACCGGGGGCCTCGACTCGCATTACCCGCTGGTTATAGAACATCTGCAACATTTGTACTATCCAATAGAATTTCATTTTCATGATTTTGTGTACTATCCAGTTAAATCACTCAAACATGTTTTCTTGCCTAATTCCTAAATCAAACGGATCAAACACACAACTTTTCAAATATTCATGTCATATTCAAACAGTTCATCATATGTTCATATCATATTCAACCCACATTCATCTAGTTCATCATTTGCAAGCATGTTCATTCAACCATCATAAGCTCAATTCAACATATAACTCGGTCATCATCAGCGACCCTATATCTAACTCATAAGCTCCGGTTCAATATTAGATCTATGTATATTTATGCACTTGTCATAAGGAAATTTTGCACATCATGTATAACCAACAATTTTAACCAAATCAACACCAATGACCATTTTTTTGCCAAAACAGATTTGCATTCAACACACAAATATTCGTATTATCCAAGGATCATTTGTAATCATCTAAACTATTTGCAAATAGACCACTTAACACATGATACGACTGGAGTCCAAGCATGATCAAGAGTGATGTCATCATGATTACATGATGACATCATATTGTCCAATCATGGACAATATGAAGAAATCAACATTGCATGAATTAGAAGACTTGCATGATTATACAATAACTTCACTCGTACGGAAGGAAATTAGTCAACTCGCACGAATAGTATCAAGTCAATTGTACCAATGGACCATGAAGCCTATAAATACCATGCAGGTTACTTGTTCAAATCAAGCCTTCAAAATCAGAATTGCACGAGCTCATCACTTCAATCAAGAATCATACGGATCAAATATATTCTAGTTGTGTGAGTTCGTAGGCATCGAAAATATGTCTGGTTGTCGTTTGTTAAGTAATAAACAAACAACGATTATATTTACAATTACGTGTTCATGGTCACACTTTGTTTTACGGATTCCGCACGTAAAAACAAAGTTATACGCAGATCTTGTGATTGTATTGATCCGATCCTAAACTCATAGGGACCCCAACCGATCACTCTCCAAAATCTTGCTAGTGTCATTCGGGGTACCTCATGCACCGCGTGGCTGTAGAGTGGGGTGGGGTGTCCGTCTCCGGCAATGTATAGAAGTCGGTGTGCGTGGCAAACTCCCTCAAAGACATCATGCCACATTCCCGCCAATCGTAATCTAACCTCGATCCAATGGTGCTTCGGGTCATCAGCCTCCTCTGGCTGATCGGCTGGTCTCGGATAGAAATCGAACGTGGATAAAAACTCGATAATGAGCACTATGACGGTAAGAACACTAGATCGAACAACCTGTCACAGGATGGGGTTAGTATTTCATGAACAAAATAAATAAAACAGGTTAATAAATAGTGTACCTCTCCCACGGAGTACCGTGCCCGATAAAACCTCCTCCTCTACTTCCTCCAATGTCGACTAATCGATGGCCGCATGGCCGCCGATCTCCATACGTCGAAACTTTTCACAACGGTGAAAAGCCTCGTTGTCATCCTCGAACTCAACATACCTATAATCTAGAAATAGATCATTGTGTGGCGCACCGCACTCATGACCCCTCCCTCCGCCACGACGCTTCCTAGCGCCTCCACCACCACGTCCTCCGTCTCCACCACCGCCCCTACTGGCGCCTCAACCACCACTCCGTCCTCCGCCTCCACCACGACCCCTCACGGTGCCTTCACCACCACCACCCTGTCCTATGCCTCCATCACCACCCCGTCCTATGCCTCCACCACCGCCTCTCCCGGCGCCACCACGACCTCGACCAACATCAATATCTGCCAAATCCATTTATATAAAATAACATTTTTTATTATTATTTTATAAAAATATCACATTTTTAAATCATTTTTTATTAAGTATATATATATATATATATATATATTTAAAACATATAAAACTTTTAGTTATTATGTTTTTTTAAAAATATAATACGTTTAATATAAAATTTATCAAAATTTTCAGAATTTCAAAAAATTCAAAAATTTTTAAATTTTCCAAAAAATTAAATTCAAAAAAATTAAGACATATATAAGTATTGTTTTTATTATTTTTTTTAAAATATAAGTATATTTTATATTTAGAAAAATATTTTTTACAAATTAAAATTTTTCAAAAATATATACGAACATGGGTCTATACCCATCGTATAGACCTAAAACACAATGTATTGATTCAAATCCGTATGAATATGGTGGGTTTTTTAAGCAATATGATGCGTATATGCCCATACCCAACGTATTGCTACATCAATCTTCGAAATAAACACAAAAACGCAACCCTTAAACCTCACAAATCATCAAAATACACCCTATTCTATGGTTTACATAATGAATAAAATTCGTGTAAATGTTGTTTGAATGAAATAATATACCGTATGTGTCTTGTTTTTTGATTCTGAATACGTATCATATAGTGTAAATCACACCGTATGTCTGTGTATTTGATGTGCATTCGTGTGTTTGCATTGTGTTGTTTACCCCTTGTTATTTGATAAACCAAGGGGTCTATACGCATCATATAGATGTATACGATGTTGATATACCCCTGATTTATCAAATAACTCCCTGAGTTTTTAGGAAAACGACCTCAGTATACGTATCGTATAGGCCTATACGAGTCGTATTGGTATGCGAATCGACCGAGTTTTGGTCTATACGATACATATAGGGGTAAAATCAAAATTTTTCAATTTGGGTCTTGCCATTTCAATGTATATAGGTGTCGTATTTTGCCATATTTTGTCATACATGTCATTTTATGAAGTATACACTTTATACGGTTTCGTGTGGTATCGTATTCTATGATTACGTGTAATATTATTTGGTACCGGTAATTTTGTTTAGACGTTAAAGATAAATATAATAATAATAATCTATTATACTATCGAAAGAACAAGAATATTAATATATATATATATATATATATATTAGTTATATTATAAAAATGGAATTACTATTCATGATCACTTATAAATCTAAATATATATATAGTTATAATTAATGATAGTCTACTAGATTCGTTCTGTAACACTTCGCATTTCTGTACTATCCATATTTAGAAAGTTGTATTCGTATTTCTATTTTTGGAAAATTGTATTCGTATTTCCTTTCCAATCTTGTAATCCGAGACGTTGATCACAATGGAATTCAATTTTATACATATACATGTTACATACTTATGTTATACACAATCAATCGTTGAATACATGTTTATACACAAAACCGAGACACTAAATACTTGGGAATATCAATCATATGTGCATCATACTCATACAATACTTAGTTACACTTTGAATACCTAAAAATACGCTAAAATATAAGAAAATGACATAAAATAACCTAAAAACCAAGTTCAGGAGCTAAAATTGGACAAAATGAAAAAGTTGGAAAAACATGACCCATCAGGCCACACGACGAGAACATGTTGGATTGTCGCGTGGTGAGAAGAGGCGCGTTTTTCAGCCAGATGTTTCTTGCTCGCGGATTGGACCTCTTTACCACCTCATTTCTCTTCCAATCACCTTCCAATCTCCTTTAAACACAAACCCTAATTACCCCATTTTAATTACCACTCATCTCAACTTCTCTAACACTTTTCCACCACAAATCCACTCTTCAAACACACAAATTCTCTCATAAAATTCTGCATTTTGTGAAGAAACCTCCTTGTGTTCAAAATGAGTTTCAACTCACTTCTCCTACTTATTCTTCATGTTTTCTTTTATTAAACCACTTGGATAACTTCTAGGATTGTTACCCAATGTTCACTGGTATATGTCGGGTGTGATATGTTTTTATTGATATTTTAAGCTCATTTTACACATTAGTCAAGTTTTAAATTTATAAAACATGATATTCTACAAACACTAAACACACACATGGGCAAGTGCACCCATCGTGAGCGTAGTATAGCGTTGGTAAGATACCGAGGTCGTCCAATGACACAAGAGCTTTTAGTACCGGTTTATCCTCAACGTCTAATCAAATCAAAATTTTTAGAAATGGTTTTAAACATGAAAAATAAAAACTAAAATGCTGAAAATAAAAATAAAAATAAAACAGATAGACAAGACGAATCACTTGGATCCGACTCACTTTTAATGTAACCATTGATGATTTTCGCACTTTTGCACTTTTTAAGAGATTATCTTAGTTATAGTAGTAGGCCCCTCGTTAGAAGGTGACGTTACCCTCAACCCAGTGGTTTGAGTCAGCAAGGATACAATCCCAAAGGGTTGGAATATTGGAAAATAATTAATTAAGTTATTAATGCGTAAAGTGGTAGGCCCCTCTTTTGAAGGCGACGTTACCCCCGGCTAAGTGGTTTGAGTCAGCAGGATACAATCCCAAGAAGCCGGTTTAATGTATTAATTGTAGTTTACATATGAGGGGATCAAGCCATTCGCACCCCGCCATCCAATACCAGTGGGTATTGAAGGAGGTCCTAGTAAGCTTGACCCAGGTCCTTGAAGGATCTATACACTGAACAAGGCAAGAAACTTACCAAACCATTCCCTTTACCCCCGGCCAGGTAGCCAACATATCTCTATATAGACCGTAGAGATATGAATGGTGAAAATCTTTTACTTTATATAGACAGTAAAGTAATGCCAAGACACCATGGACAAATGATAAGGAAGTTTCACCTTCAACATAAGAAACTAGTTATTAAAGTCATTAATACAAATCCAAATAAAAAGTGTGAAAAGATTAAAAATCAAAAGTATTACATTAAATGCTTGTCTTCACCAAGTGATGTAAGAGACTTAGCCAAACATGGCCTTTGATTGACAAGAACTCTTACGATCAATCTTGGATCCTGAGACTACTACACACACTCTAAGGTGGATGATGGATGATGGTGGTGGATGTGGGTGTTGTAGTGGTGGTGGAGTGGTGGCAAAGTGAGAGAGAGGTGGTTTGCCAAGGGATGCCTTTGAAGTGAGCTAAGCACCCCTATTTATAGCATGAACAGTAGCCCGGCCACGGCCCCGTGTCCGCTGGACATGACCCCGTGGCCATCTTCTTTCTCTTCCTTCATCAGTTGCTCTTGTCTGCATTAGGCTCCACATGGCCCCGTGTTCACTGGGCATGGCCCCGTGTGCAGAAGCGTATCTGTACTATCAAGATTTGCAAGATTTTGCGAATCTTTGCGTTGACCATGCCCCGTGCTGAGCTGGGCACGCCCCCGTGTCGGGAATAGAAGCTTCCACAACTTTGTCCATTTCTGCAGACACCTGACCACACCCCCGTGTCCGCTGGGCACGGGCCGTGGTCAGCCTTCTGTTTCTTGTTTTTGCTTGGGGAGATGCTATCGAGGGGTCGGGCATGTCACGTTTATCCCCTTTCTTTGTATTTATGTTAGTTATTGCTGCATATTTGTGTCTTTTGTTCATTTAAGCTCGTTTGGTCCTGAAAATACAAAAGGAAGACAAAAGCACACTTTTTCCAACATTAGTACTAAAAAAGGGTTAGTTTTATGCCTCATTTGATGTAATTTATATGTTGCATTTTACACACATCAAATACCCCCACACTTGAATCTTTGCTTGTCCTCAAGCAAAACTTTTTATTATGTGGCTTACACACCCAAATGGAATGGGTAGAAGAGAAGTTTTGGGCTTGTCTTGTGTGTCGGCAATCCAAGATCTTTATTGGGTTTTATTTTATACTATTTACAATCCTATTCGTTATGATTTATTTAGAACGTTTCATAAGAGAAATTACTTATCTGGGTATAACATGCCTTTTTAAAATTCCGTTTATATACAAGTTCACATTCCTCACGGGATATCACTCAACACCCGACCGAAGATGTATTTTTGTGAAACACTAGAGACCGGCATGGAACTTACTTCTACCATATGCTTGCCAAGCAATCAATCCTTCTCCTTTTTAACTATAAACCTTTGTAAATATCAAGAGGACTTGGGGAAGGGTTAGGCTTGGGGGTAAAGGTAGGTGGTTTTGGGTTAGTCGTTAGTAAAAAGGGCTAAAAGCGTAAAAAGCGTCGGTCGTCGTAAAACTTTTTGTTTTTGTGACTTTTATTCAAACTAAGCATTTTCAAACAAAGTTTCTTTGAGGACTTTGTTTGTTTATTGCTAGACTTCATTTTTTGATAAGGAAACGTCACAAGAAAACCGAACTTTTTACTAAAATAAAGGGTTGAAAAGAAAAAGGTTTTGGTGGGTAAAAGGTGTTTGTTTTGTGGGTTTAGAAACGAAAAGGTTAACTAGGGGGATTTTTGGGTAGATGATAAAGAAAATGAAAAATAATGGTGTTGAAAAGAAAATGGGCTAGTCCTAATGCCTCTATCATTTACTTACTTGGGTTCAAGTTGGTAAGGACCGAGAATGTATCGTTGTGGCAAGTTCTAGAGTCGTCAGAACCAAGCGGCTATTCACAAAAGAAACGAAAAATGAGCATTTAGTTTAAAGATGTATATTTTTATGCTCAATAAAGGCTCAAAACTCACTTATTGTGGGAATGGGTTTATAATGTGATCAAGTATATATAATCAAATTTTAACTAGATTTGTCATGCCGTTTCATAATTTTCTTATGTTGGTTCTTTTTATCACGACGCTATCGATTGTAAATTTGTAAAAATATTACCTTTTTAGAACTTGTTATTCCCAAATTAAACCAAGACAAGTAAAAAAAGTGAAAAGTTTTTGAAAAAAAATTTGGGGTGATTTGCGGTTTCAATAGAGTTTTGTGTAAGGCTTGTTATTAAAGACTTGCAAAATTCAAGGTTTTAGCATCCCCCCACACTTAAATTACACATTGTCCTCAATGTGTCCCAAAAATAAGTTTTTAGGTTGATTGAATGTGTAAAAAGGTGTTGAAAAACAAAATTTATGTTACTTGGCGTCTGGACATGGGCCCGTGTTGGTCTGGGCACGGCCCCGTGCTCAGATCGCCAGTATCATATTAAATAGAAGGCTGGGCACGAGGGCGTGTTCAGTGAGCATGGCCCCATGTCCAGTTACCTGAACTGGGCATTTTCTGCAGATCCTTGGGCACGGGGGCGTGTTGGGCTGAGCACGGCCCCGTGCTGAACTTGCTGTAATGAAGGAAAATTGTCGGGAGGCTCTGTTTTTGTGCATGGGGTGTGGGTTATTCTTTCCCTTGGCAACCTCCACCTTTTCGAGTGTGTTTTATTCCTGAAAAGTAAAGCTAAACTAGAAAACATAAAAGTTAATCTAAACTAAAACTGAGGATAGTTCCGCGGAATGCCTCCGTGGTGCGCCACGTTTATAAGGGTCCTTGGCTAGACCCAAAATCAGTCATATGTTACTCAAGTGGGATGTTTTGCATCCCATGTTGCACCGTCGGAGAGCATCATCCTTGCTTGAGTCTGTGACATTCATGTAGTTGACCGGGTCGTCGTCTTCTACTCTTATCCCAACCCCGAACTCCATCTCTTTGTCCCCAACCCTCAATGTTAATTTCCCACCATTCATATCTACCATTGCGTGAGCGGTGGCTAGGAATGGTCTTCCTAGAATGAGTGGTACTTTGGTGTCTTCCTCCATATCAAGTATGACAAAGTCGGCCGGGAAGACAAAGTCTCCGACTTATACCAATAAATTTTCGACGACACCTTGTGGATATTTGATTGACCTATCGGCAAGTTGTATGCTCATCTTTGTGGGACTTGTTTTACCTAGTCCGAGTCGGTCAAACATTGATGTGAGCATGAGATTGATGATAGCCCCAAGATCGGCTAGCGCATTGCGTATGGGTGATCCCCCAATGGAACAAGGGATGGTGAAGCTTCCGGGGTCGATTTTCTTTTGTGGGAGTTTGTTAACCAGTACGACGGAGCATTCTTCACTTAAATTAACTAATTGCAATGTTTCAGTTTTCCTTTTGTGAGTGAGAAAGTCTCTCATAAATTTTGAATATTTAGGCATTTGAGTGAGGATTTCCACAAATGGAAGATTGATGTGCAATTGTTTTAGTAAGTTTACGAATTTTGTGAATTGCTCATCGGTCTTTTGGTGAAGTAACCGACCGGGGTAGGGCATCAGGGGGTTTTTGGTAGGTTCATGATTTGGCGGAGGAGTTATATCTTTTTAGGGTGTTGGTGAGATTGTGGTTTGGTTAGACGGACTCTTTTCAGTTGGAGGTAGCGGAGCCTCCTCGGGACCTACGGTACGGTTTCTCAACGTGATAAGATGTACTTGCACCTTTGGGTTGGTCTCGGTATTACTGGGTAACATGCCTTGCGGTCTCTTGGAGAAATTTTGAGCTAGTTGATTTAGTTGTTTTTCAATGTTTTGAATACTAGCTTGTTGATTTCTAAAGCTCGATTCCATTTGTTGGAATTGATCCGAGTGTTTCTTTTCGGTGTCGGAGATGAGGCGTGAGATAGTATCTTCAAGCCTCTCTCGTCCCCCTTGTTGTTGTTGAGAGAAATTTTGTGACTCATTTCTTGGTTGTTGAAAGTTTGTTCATTGGTTTTGGTTTTTTTGATTACTACTATTGCCGGGTTCACTCCAACCAAGGTTAGGGTGGTTACGCCATCCTTGGTTGTAGGTACCCGTTGGAGGACCCGATGGCCTAGGTCTATTATCAATGTAGTTTACTGTTTCCGTTTAATTATCCATTTCTTTCATACAACTCCAATTTTCATGTGGCCCACCACACCCTTCGCAAGCCATAACTGAGGCCGTTTTTGCCATTTCTAACTTTTTGATTTTTGATCAGAGGGCCTCGATTTGGGCTTGTAAAGAAGTGCTTTCATCTACCTTATGGGCGCCCGAGGCAATAGATTTTGTGCCTCCGGGGGTGTGCCATTGAAAATTGTTTTGAGCAATTTTCTCAATTTGATTATAAATTTCATTTGGGCGACGATTACCTAGAAGTCCCCCGGAGCTAGAGTCAAGTGTTTGTCTTGTGTGTAGCAACAACCCATTATAGAAAGTGGATACTTGTTGCCATACTGCAAGACCATGATGAGGGCATTTTCTTAATAGCTCCTTGAATCTTTCCCAAGTCTCATATAAGGATTCCCCGTCCTCTTATGAGTATGTGTTAATTTCAGTCATTAATTTAGCCGTTTTAGAAGGAGGGAAATACTTATATAGAAACTTTTGGGCTAGTTCATCCCAAGTGTTTACCGAACCACTTGGGAGGGTGTTAAGCCAAGCCTTAGCTCGGTCTTTTAGTGAAAATGGGAACATTCAGAGGCGGATGGCGTCATTTGATGCCCCATTGATCCGAAAAGTATCACATATTTCCAAAAAGTTGGTAATATGTAAGTGGGGATCTTTGTCCGCAAGTCCATGGAAAGTTGCGGAGTTTTGGAGCATTTGTATCAAATGCAGCCGAAGCTCGAAGTTGTTGGTATCGATATTCGGTGCATTGATAGTGGCGCCAAGATTACCTACCGTGGGTCATAGGTAATCCATTAAGGTACGCTGATCCGCCATTGGAAGTTGGTCCCCTGAAACTTTCTCTTGTGTTTTAGCTTTAAGACTTTTTCTTAGAAAGCGTTCGGGTTCGTCTAGCGGTTCTTTTATGTCTTTATTGGAACTGGAGCTCATACACTACGTACGAAGTTCTGGTGCGGCGCCTGGGTCCCAAGTCCTGTGATAAACACAAAAAAAAAAAATTGTTGGTCAGAAGTCTCACCACGGCCCCATGGTCACTGACCACGGCCCGTGGTCGTGGTTACAGTGATTGTTTTCTGGATCCCTGTTACTAGAAAGTTCAACACGGCCCCGTGCTGCACCGACACGGCACCGTGGTCACCTTTCTGTAACTCAGAAAACAAAAACTGCTAGTAAGGATGTTGGGCACAGCCCGTGTCCGACTAGGCACGGCCCCGTGCTGAAGTCTGTAGAAGCTGAAAAATCAAGAAAAATCCTAAAAAGAAAAGAAAAACAAGAAAAAATGATTAGGCCGTTGCTTCCTAACTTTCTTAAAATCCTTGTGTCCCCGGCAACAGCGCCAAAAAATTGGTTTGTGTCGGGTGTGGTATGTTATTATTGATATTTTAAGCCCATTTTACACATTAGTCAAGTTTTAAATTTATAAAACACGATATTCTACAAACACTAAACACACACATGGGCAAGTGCACCCATCCTGAGCGTAGTATAGCGTTGGTAAGATACCGAGGTCGTCCAAGGACACAAGAGCTTTTAGTACCGGTTTAACCTCAACGTCTAATCAAATCAAAATTTTTAGAAAAGGTTTTAAACATGAAAAATAAAAACTAAAATGTTGAAAATAAAAATAAAAATAAAACAGATAGACAAGATGAATCACTTGGATCCGACTCGCC
Organism: Helianthus annuus; assembly: GCF_002127325.2. Classification (NCBI taxonomy): domain Eukaryota; kingdom Viridiplantae; phylum Streptophyta; class Magnoliopsida; order Asterales; family Asteraceae; genus Helianthus; species Helianthus annuus. Next base: position 30,654,086 of record NC_035435.2, read on the forward strand.
TTTAATTTAACCTTTGATGATTTCCGCAGTTTTTCATTTTGTAAGAGATTATCTTAGTTATAATAGGCCCCTCTTTTGAAGGTGATGTTACCCTCAACCCAGTGGTTTGAGTCAACATGGATACAATCCCAAAGGGTTGGAATATTGGAAGATAATTAATTAAGTTATTGATGCGTAAAGTGGTAGGCCCCTCTTTTGAAGGCGACATTACCCTCGGCTAAGTGGTTTGAGTCGGCAGGGATACAATCCCAAGTAGCCGGTTTAATGTATTAATAGTAATTTAAATATGAGGGGATCAAGCCATTCGCACCCCTGCCATCCAATACCAGTGGGTATTGAAGGAGGTCCTAGTAAGCTTGACCCGGGTCCTTGCAGGATCTATACACTGAACAAGGCAAGAACCTTACGAAACCATTCCCTTAACCCCCAACCAAGTAGCCATCATATCTTTATATAGACCGTAGAGATATGAATGGTGAAAATCTTTTACTTTATATAGACAGTAAAGTAATGCCAAGACACCACGGACAAATGATAAGGAAGTTTCACCTTCAACATAAGAAACTAGTTATTAAAGTCATTAATACAAAACCAAATAAAAAGTGCAAAAAGATTAAAAATCAAAAGTATTACATTAAATGCTTGTCTTCACCAAGTGATGTAAGAGACTTAGCCAAACATGGCCTTTGATTGACAAGAACTCTTACGATCAATCTTGGATCCCGAGACTACTACACACACTCTAAGGTGGATGATGGATGATGGTGGTGGATGTGGGTGTTGTATTGGTGGTGGAGTGGTGGCAAAGTGAGAGAGAGGTGGTTTGCCAAGGGATGCCTTTGAAGTGAGCCAAGCACCCCTATTTATAGCCTGAACAGTAGCCAGGCCACGACCCCATGTCCGCTGGACACGCCCCCATGGCCATCTTCTTTCTCTTCCTTCATTAATTGCTCTTGTCTGCATTTAGCTCCACACGGCCCCGTGTTCACTAGGTACGGCCCCGTGTGCACAAGCGTATCTGTACTATCAAGATTTGCAAGATTTTGCAAATCTTAGCGTTGACCACGCCCCGTGCTGAGCTGGGCACGCCCCCGTGTCAGGAATAAAAACTTCCACAACTTTGTCCATTTCTGCAGACACCTGACCACGCCCCCGTGTCCGCTAGGCACTGGCCGTGGTCAGCCTTCTGTTTCTTGTTTTTGCTTAGGGTGATGCTATCGAGGGGTCGTGCATGTCACGTTTATCCTTTTTCTTTGTATTTATGTTAGTTTTTGTTGCATATTTGTTCCTTTTGTTCATTTAAGCTCGTTTGGTCCTCAAAATACAAAAGGAAGACAAAAGCACACTTTTTCCAACATTAGTACTAAAAAAGGGTTAGTTTTATGCCTCATTTGATGTAATTTATATGTTGCATTTTACACACATCATTCACCATAGTGTAACAAGGTGGTACAACTCCATAAATGGTGTCCAAAGTGGCTAAACTTTCTGTTTTTAACCAAACTTTTCATACATGTTCTTGTTCATCTTGTTCTTGTAAGAATCTTACACTTACCTTGCTTATAACCTATTAATGCACTTTGGTGTGGATGTGGCTCGGTTCGGTTTGGTTCAAGACCGATGCCGCGACATTCCTCCGTCGTGCGACCCGGAGAATGACACATGAATGACGAAGACACGGGCACGCCACAATGGAATGTTGATGATATCATGACATCATCATATAAGATATGGATAGAATGCATGTTATGATATTGTATATCGATTCATATATTATATGTGTATATTTATATACATATATTATATGTGTATATCGATGTTGAATATAATAAATTGGATATCGATATATGCTATATCCATAGCATATATCGATAATTTATCATGTTGTGTCGATGTCTAAGGATTTTTTATCGATGTATATCGTTTAGTCTTCTTGTGTCGATGTAATATATCTGCTGGTTCAGTATAAATACCAGCAGATGTCTCTGGTTCATTCGAGAGAGCACGGTTCAGAGAGTTTAGAGCATATTATTGTAAAACTTGTAATGTTACAATGCTGAAATCAATACCATTGAGATTTGAAGTGATATTCATCTAGTATTGATAGTGTTCTTGCTTGGTTTGCATACAAACTTGGATTCCGCACTTGTTTGTGTGTTCAACAACAAGAAACAGGTTTCTCTAAGATCCTCATTAGGGACCTACAAGTGGTATCAGGGCTCATTTCCTTGTTGAAAATCAAGCATATTTGAGAGAATTGAGTGGTTTTGAGTGTTTATTGAAGAGTTCATGGACAAAATCTGAAAACCCACTTTCTTGAATGATAATCTGGACTAAAAAATGATTAAAATGAGGTTGTTGGTTGATAACTTTGGTTAAAACTTGTTAAAAACATTGAAGATCTTCAAAACATGAATTTTAGTGAGTTTTTAGAGTTTAAAATTTGAAGTCCATATTTTCTGTTGATAAGTTTGGCCGGAATTCTTGCCGGAATAGTACATTCCGGTGAAGGATTGTTATTGGTTGACCTGCAAAAAGGTTGGTGGAGTAGGAGTGCATCCTCTGACCATTTGTTGCCCAGACCTTGTCTGCTAGCTAAGTATATCGATACACCCTTACACCTCTATATCGATTCCCACATTATTCCCTTCACATTACCATTTTTGTATCAATATCCTCTCCCAATATTGATACATTTGTTATTAATATAACATTTCATTTTCGATATAGACATCATTTTTGATATATACCTCCTATTTGCTACATCACAACATCGTTATACATCATTCATCACCATTATTGATATGCCTAGCACTTTATATCAATATACATTTTATTAAAACCAACATGTGTATCGATCTCCAAGTTGTGTTTAGATCTCCAACCTATATTGATTCTCATTTTATATCGATAATCTTCTACAGATAATTCTTACACATTATTCTCTCTATATCGATACACACACACACACACACATATATATATATATATATATATATATTATATATATATATATATATATATATAGGGGAGGGTGATCTTGAGAACGCTAAATATTGCGAGAACCGTGAGAACGAATGAAAAAACCAATCAAAACCAATTTTTTTAATACAAACCTCATTGTAATTAAGATACAACATCAAAAAAAAAGAATTTACAACATCAAATAATTCATTTTTCTTTTCAAAATCACTCTTTTTAGATTTTTTACACATGTGTAAATATAACAGATTTACACATGTGTAAATTGCAAACTTACACATTTGTAAATTTTCTTTATTTACGAATTCACGTAAATTTAAACGTATAAATTAAATTTCTAACATTGTATTCGAATAATAATGATAAGTATAGAAAAAATTTTTGAATTTGAATTGTTTTTGACCAAGTTTTCGCGGTTTTTTCATTTGTTCTCACGGTTCTCACAATATTTAGCGTTCTCATTTAAACCCACCCATATATATATATATATATATATATATATATATAAAGAGTATGGTACAAATTACCTAATCGTACATTACATATGCGACGATAATAGCCATACACGTGTCCTGATTCGTTTTTTCATATATAAGGTTAAATCAGGCAATTAATTCAATCAATTGAGGGCAAATTCGTCTCTTCATTCAATCAGTGAGCGAGAAGTTCGTTACACTAATATCCCGGTTATTATCATTCGAATCAGTTTCAAATTTTTCATAATTCTCAAATTGCAGTTTTCGTTCTTCTGTGTTAGGGTTTCATTCAATTGTTTTTTTTGATGGATCCACAGAGCAGCACTGGACGAGCAAATGTTGATTTTGAAGAAAGTCGACCGATCGGTGATCATGCTCAATTATCTGCATATCAGAGAGTTTCCATTGAGGATGTTTTAAATCCAAATCCAATTGCAAGTCCAAGTGCAGTAAACGATTGTTCTAATGGTAATTATGTTAATTCAGATCTCTAAATTGTTCGTATACTTGTTTTTTGTTTAATCGTACCACTGATTTTCCATTGTTGTAACTGTTTTTGAAGTTTGAATGTTGAGTATATTTTTCACATGAAAGCAACATGTACAAATTCGCATGTTATGAGTCTTTCAATTCGCATTTGATTTTTATTTTCTTTATGTATTTCGCATGTTATGGTATAATAAATTGCATATATAAAACAGATTAATCAAAATCATCAATTTCGCATGTTTTTTTTCATAGATTTCGCATGTGTTGGCGTTCTTTAAAATGAAATTATGCTGTTATTAATATATCGCATGTAAATAGTCCGATAATTCTCATGTTTTTTCTGATTTGATTCATTTAGATGAAAGGGTTTACACTCCGAAGGTTCAAGCATCAGCTACACCTGTTGTTGGAATGCAATTTATCTCTATTGAACAAGCATATGCGTTTTACCAATCATATGCTAAGTTAGCTGGTTTTTCTATTTGAAAAGGTGGTGAAGTGCACAGTGGTGGTATAATCAAAACTAAGTATTTTGTTTGTTCTAAAGAGGGACATAAGCCACTGTGTATTGATGATCGTTATTCGAAGTCAAAGAAGCAATTCAAAACGAGGAACAGGGGGACTATTAGAAGTGGATGCAAAGCTCAACTTATGATTTGCACTGTGGATGGTAGATTATATACAGTAAAGAGATTTGTTGATGGCCATAATCATAAGTTTGTATGTCAAAATGATATTCACATGCTACCAGCTTACAGACAATTGTCAGATGTCCAGGAGGAGATGGTATGGGAACTAGGCACTTTAAACCTTGGTCCTGTCAAAGCTTTCTATATACTGAGGAAACGTTATGGTGGTTTCGAGAACGTTGGTGCCACGGTTGATGATTGAAAAAATTTTAGGAAGCGAATTAACAGCTATATAGGAGAATATGATGCTGATATGGTGATTAATAGGATGACTGACAAAAAAACAGTATTTAGCTGATTATTCATTTGAATATTCTGTTGATGATGACAAACGGTTAACTGTTTTGTTCTGGGCTGATGGTTTATGCAAGCTTAACTATATGGAATTTGGGGATGTGATATCGTTCGATGCAACTTCCAAGACAAACAAGTTAGTGTGTCAAGACAAACATGTTTTTTTTACTATTTTCGCATGTTATATGTCTTCATGAGCTTGTAATATCGCATGTGTAGAAGTGGTGTTGAATATATCGCATGTTATACTTTTTGTTTTCGCATGTGGTTTTTTATAATTCGCATGTTTTCAACGTGTTTTCGCATGTGTTGTTCAGGTACAAGATGGTGTTTGTTCTGTTCACTGGCATTGACAATCACTGTCGAAATGTAACACTTGGAGCTGGGTTGTTGTCATCGGAGAGCATTGAATCATATAAATGGCTTCTGAATTCATTCTTAAAGTCATTTGGTCAGCAGCCAAAGGTTGTAGTGACGGATCAAGACCCTGCTATGAAACAAGCTATTAAGGAGGTTTTCCCTATCAGCAGACACAGATTGTGCATGTGGCACATAATGAAAAAAGTGGCAGATAAGGTATAGCATGCTATATTGTCTTCTGTTAGCGTTATTTTTTTTATTATATTTTTTTGTTATAGGCTGATATAAAAAGCATTTATTGTTATAGGTTGGACACGAGTTGTGCAATAACGATGAGTTTAAAAGGAGGATGTGCGACATTTTATGGACTGATTCGATTGAGCCCGAAGAATTTGAGAGACAGTGGAAGTTGGTGATGATTGAGTTCGGTCTCACAGAAAACAAATGGATTGATGATATGTTTGTGATGAGATCCATGTGGATTCCGGCTTTTTACCGTCACGAGCCAATGTTGGGACTTATGAGAACAACTTCAAGATCAGAGCGTGAGAACCATTTTTTCTGCCAGGTGGCTAATTCACAACTCACTCTCGTAGAGTTTATGAATCATTTTGATGGTGCAATGGATGTCCAGCGTTGTAATCATAGAAAGAACGATCATATTTCAAGATATACTGAGCCTGCTGATTTGAGCGAAACTACTTTGGAAAAAGATGCTGCCAAGAGATTCACCAGGCCTATATTCTTTGATCATCAAATAGAGATTTATGGTACAATTTCTGAATTCTGCCGATGGACACCAAAATAGAGGGTCCACAGATCAGGATAATGTTGAACGACTTTAAAGCCCATGGAGATGGTTTATTGGAGGTATTATAGCATATTTATTTTAAACATGCGATTTTTGATAACATACATGCGAATTTCTTTTTTTTTTTCAGATCATCATCTTGCAATATGCGATTTTTGGTTTTTCTCATGCGATTTTAAAATTTATTCATTTGCATGATTTGTTTAGACATGCGAAATTGTTATGTTACACATGCGATTTTAATTTTTATTGTATTTTTTTTGGTTTTTCCTTGGTGTGGTTCAAGAATCTTGAAAATGATGTAACTGCATAGTGTAGCTGTTTGCGTTTTGAGCAGTATGGGCTGCTATGCAAACACATTTATTTTCTTTTCAAGATGTTTGGTGTTAAAGATATACCAAACAAATATGTTACGAAGAGATGGACGAAGGATGTGGTGCCGAATGAGTTAAATGTGAAGTACAATTTAAATGTGGGTGGCAAGGATGTGCAACACAAGGCTAAACGGATTGCTCATGAAATCATCCACACATGGGAGTATTTGGTTAGTAATTTGATTTCCGACTTTGATCAACTTGTTTTAGTGAGGGATCAAATGATGTAGCTTAAAGAGAGAGTTGATCAGAGTCGAATAACCAAGTAACTTGATCCAAAATTTGACTGATTTTAAAAGTTGATTGGTTATCAACAACCAGTAACTAATGCTCCTCCTACTGTCCGTGTGCCGGCTGGTATAAGAAACAAAGGTCGCGGCTCGCATAAAAGGATTAAATCTAAGAAGGAACAAATGATCAGCCACAAAGGGAAAAGGTCAAGGACATGTAGCGTATGCAATGAAAAAGGTCATGACATTTGGACTTGCGAGGAGCTGAAAGCCAAACAACAAGGTAAACAGCAAAAAAAGAAGACGAAGGCCGTCCAGATCGAAAATGTTGCCAGAGACAAAGACAATGAGGTCGAAGACGACGAAGAGGAAGATGAGTTTGAAGATTACAGTAATGATGATGGATCTGAAGAAGAAGATCAGTGGGAGGAGGTTTCAGAAGATGATGAGGATGAGTAGTTTTTTCTAAATGAACATGCGAATTTATACGAAACACATGCGATTTTTATATTCATCTGTTTATATCATTCTTACATGCGATTTCAGTATATAAACATGCGATTTTATAAGCTTCAGTTTATAATCATTCTTACATGCGATTTCACTTTTATTACATGTGATTTTTGAGTTACCTTGTTTTGTTCTGTGACAATGATAGCTATATCATTCATGCGATTTAATATTATAAGCAAGCATAATATGTGTTCAAAACATGTACCCAAAATATAAGAATAGTTGTTATTGTCTAACACAGCCACAACCACAAAACGATTAAAAAGAGATTTTAGTTACTTGAAGCAAATATTTTGTCACGTTCAGAAGAGCTGAACTCCATCTTCTCCTTCACAGTGTTCAGATCATCTATCAGGAAAGAGAAGGCTAAGTCATAAGCTTGAGATTGCTCCTTTATGTGATCCAAAGCTCTGTCTCTGAAGCTTGATGGTGGTTCTTGAAGTTGTTAGTGCATGCGTCTGTCGACTTCGTCTTGTATCGAGTCTTGTACTTAGAATGTTAGATCAGGGCACTTAGTTTAAGAATATAAGTAATTTCGCATGAGAGGGTAATTCCGCTAGAAAGTGTCAAGCATGTAATTCCGTGCGGAATTAGATTCCGCTTGGAATCTAATTTCGTTTGGAGCTGTTCAAGCGGAATTAGAAACCTATAAATACCTCCCAAGCGAAATCATTTGTAACTTTTCTGGCTTGTGTAACGAAGTGCCGCCGAAGTGTCGTCTCAATGTAAATTGTTGTCAAAGCAATCAAATCGACAGTTAAAGTGTATATCTTGCTGAATTGACCTTGATACGTTTGTTTCTGCCTCTCGTATCAAGCATAAACTCTCCTGAACGACTCGTTTGGTCGGTAAAACGATCCTACAAGTGGTATCAGAGCTCAGGAGGAAGAGTTCTTACCAATTCAGCTGCAAATTCTGTTTTCTACACCTTCTTTTTCAAATTAAACTTGATTTTACAGTCAAAATGCTTTAAATTTCAAACATCATGTGTGCATCACTGTTTTAACAAACCCTAGAAAGTTTCAGATCTAAAATCGGCTTAAAACTTGATCAATTTGACAAATTTCGTTTCGAGATGATGACATCAGCGTAATTCCGCACGAAACTAGGGGGTATTTCGCTTGAGTAGTTAATTCCGTTTGAAAGTTCACACGGAATTAGCTAATTCCGTACCAGTTTGTGATTTCGTTTGAGAGGATTCAAACGAAATTAGGTAATTTCGCTTCAAAGGTTAATTCCGTTTGGTATTTCCGTACGAGATTATAATTCCGTTTGAAATAGTGTTATTTCAAACGAAATTAGGGTAATTTCGTTTCAAGGTTAATCTCGTTCGGATTGGTATTTCGTTTGAAATTTGTAATTCCGCACCAGGGAATTTCGTTTGGGAAGTAATTTCGTTTGAACTTACTGATTTTGTGAACTTTGATAAACCAAAACATGGAAGAGGAATTTTTTAACGCCTTTGCTACCCCGATTACTATTACTCAGCAGGCAATGTTGGAAAATGAAACGAGGACCATGCAAAAACCGCCTAAGCTCATGAACATCGAGGAATATAAAGGATGGGAAGAATGTTTTGAGAATTGGGTGCAAGCAAACTATTTGGATGCTTGGGAATGTATTAAAACAAAATATGTTAGACCAACAAATGATGACGAAGAGGAGATTGCTATCAAAGATCTTAGTGTGGATGAGAAGAAGAAATACAAAAACGAAAAGATGATGATCAGTTTATTGCAACAAGCTGTTAAAGAGGATACTTTAGTCTTATTGCAACACACTAGAAGTGCATATTCAATATGGAAAGCATTAAGATCCAAGTTTGTTGGAAGTCAAGAAATGATAAAGAACAAGAAATCGCTTCTGAAAAAAGAGTTTGATTTATTTCGTGGTTTGAAAAATGAGAACACAAAGCAGATCATTGAAAGATACTGCAATTTGTTAGTCAACATGAAGAGAGTAAGCATCACAAAGGACAATGAGGAATTGATTGAAAAATTAGCTGATGCTTTGCCACATGAAACTTGGGGCACTTATCTCATGATGTTGAGGAACAAGAAAGGTTTTAACAATTTAACTTTGAGCAAGTTCATTGAAAAGATTGAGGCTCAGGAGATGGAACAAAGAAAGATTTCAAGAAAGAAAGACTTTGATGGTGAACAAGATATTGGGTTGTATTACAAAGCAGGGTTGAATGATAAAACCAACATGTCACCAAAAGTTGAAACTGCTTTCAATGCAAAGAGTTCATCAGGAGGTTCATCCAAAGGATCAAACAGCAAAACAAGTTTTTCATCATATCCATCATTTGATCCAAACTTGTCAACAACAAAGAATGGAAGGAAGTTACAGTGCAATATTGTATTGAATCTTGAGAATGATCAAGATTATTCAGAAGACATTGCAAAAAGTCACATGTCTTTGTTGGGGACTGTTCTAGAATCATATGGAAGCTTAGTAGCAGGTCGGATCGGGAATCTAATGCTCACAAAAGAGGATTACGATCAGATTGATGCTAAAGAAATGGAACTAATGGATAAAAAGTGGTGTTTGGCTAGCGTGTTAAGGAGAGCTGAGAAATTCAAACAGATCACAGGAAGAGATGACTTCCGTGATGCTTGTGTTTCTAATTTAGGTTTTGATAAATCTAAAGTCACTTTTTTTCGTTGCAGGGAAAAAGGACACTTCAAGAGGGAGTGCACAAACCGAGAAGCAAGTGGAGCTAAAAATCCGTTCAACAACAATGATTACTATCGGAAGGCCATCTATCATCAAGTTGCTCAACAACAAGAACCACAAGTGGCACATGGTAGAAAAACAATAGAGGAGTCTTCAAAGAGAGCATGTTTAGTGAATCAAGAAGATAACAAATCTCTAACGGTTTCAGTTGGGACAAATATATCTCAGCTGACGGTAAAGCATGTTTGATAGACCAAGACGATGAAAAGTTACCTGAAGGTTTTAGTTGGGAAAATTTTAGTTGGGATAACTATTGTCCTGATAAAGAAATTTTAAAAGCCAAAGCTTTTGTTGCTCCATTGAAGAAGATAGTGATGATGATAATGAGTATTATGCTAAAAGAATGGCAAAGCACTTGAAAATGATGGAAGAAAGTGATAGTGAAGATGAAAAAGCCAAAAAGAAAAAGAAGAAAGTTAAAACACCTGTCAACAGTGATGATGAAGAAATTCCAGTGATAAAGTGAAAGGTAAAGGAAGTTCCAAAATTTAAAGTTGATGAAGAAGTTGATGCTCGAAAGATTTCAGTGAATTGTGAAACCTGTGAGGTTATGAAGAAGAAAAACAGTGAATTGATTAACAACATAAACAGGTTGAAGGAATCTTATGATGTTCTGAACAAAGCCATGAATCAGTACAATGAATCAAGCAGTGAACAAGCAATAGCAATGAACACACTTCAGGGAGCTTTCATGACAAAGCAGAAAATTGTGAACAATTACATAGAGAAGTGTGCTGTTTTGGAACAAAAACTGGAAACACAAAGAATTGAAACTGAAAGAGTTAATCGATTGTTAAAAAGTTACTCATGTACTTCTTATGTCATTGACAGGATTTATCCAACTGTTGAAGGCATGAAGGCATTTGAAGATGATGAAGAAACTAAAGAACAGAAGGCATTTGAAAAAAAGACTCCTGAAAAGAAGAAAGAAAAAAAGAAGGATACTAAAGTAAAGACATCTGGAACAAGCTCGGAAGAAGGGATGAAAAGCTCATTCTGGATGCAATCTAACAGAGAGTTCCTTGTGAAGAAGCAAGATGAAATGAAGAATGAAGTTGTTCAGAAGAAAGAAATGAGAACCTGTTTCCAATGCAACACATTTGGTCACATTGCCAAGGATTGTTCTAAGGCAATTCAATCAAAATAGGGAGTGTCTCGTAAACTGAAAGAAAAGGTGATTAAGTTTGAACCACCAATTGAAAGATCAAAAATTTTCAAAAATTCAAAATTTGAAATTGGTGAATGTTCGAACAGGTTTTACAAGAGAAGAGCAAATCTTGACAACCAAAAGTGGGTTGTTAAGAAATCTGATGATGGGTCTGGCAATGAATCTGATTCCACAAAGTCAGAGGAGCCACAGGTTGAATCAAAACATGAAAAGTCAATACCTCAAATGGATGATGCAAATTTTCCACCATTGAGGGCTGAAAAATTTAAAACAAAAGTTGGAAAAGTTGAGATTTCAAATCAATTCTTTTCTGAAAATGAAGAATTTGATGTTGAAAAAGCCTTTAACCCTAAAGTGAAACAGAAAGGTCAAAGGGGTTAAAGAGTTCTATGAGAAGAAGATGGTAGGTAAGAAACCGAGTGTTGATAACTCGGAATCACCCAAGGCTGGTCAGGCTTGGGTGGATATATTCTTTGATTAAAAACCTGACTTGCCAGAGCTCCCAGGTTGGTAAGAGTGGAGCAGGAATCGGCATCATTCTTTGTATCAGGTTTGATTGTGCATAACTACAAGTGGTAATTTGTGTGTTTTACAAGAGATTCATCGAGGTCATTAGGTTGAACTTGATGTAATCTTCATACATGTGGTATTTCTGAAAAACAAGATGATGAACCCTGAACCTACAAGTGGTGTTAACAAAACTAATTTTCCGGAAAAACCATTTTGATTAAAACAAACTTAAGTGTTTTGAAATCATAATGGGAAAATAGTTTGTTGTAAGGGGGAGTTCTGATTGTTTAAGCCAAGTGGATGGCGAATTGAAGCGATTCACAACAGTTATCACTTTACTTGTACAGTTTGTTTTCAAAATCTTCTTTAATGTGTTTGAATTTTAGGGGGAGTAAAAATTTCATAAAATCCAAAAACATTAGAAAATTTGAAAAAGCCAAAAACTTGATAAAACAAAAATGAGTTTTTGCTGTATAAAGAGGAAATGATAGTACATCAGTGGACTATCACAACATGCTAAAGAAATGGAAAGTCAAAATTGTGATAAACAATCTCTCTGTGGATGTGCCAGTAGGTTTTTGCACATTTAGTAGATTGTTTTCGAGATATAAACCTAAATTTCAAACTTACTTATCTCGTGGGGAACATTTCTCGGATATATGGGTAACCCCCTAAATCTTGTTTGATAGTTTCCTCTTTCTGAGATACTAGGTCTTTATACTCAGTGATATCTGGGGTATTATCCCGGGACTTTTGATTTTGCGGAAGCAATGGCCTAGTCCCCGTATAATACTTTACGCATTGCTTGAAAAATAGCATCGCCCTCAGTACAAAAAATGATGAAACATTGAAAAATTCTAATCATGTGCTGTTGAAGAGAAGATTCTCTAAAGGGAACACACCAAAAGACGAACCGTCATCTCTCTGCTGAACGAAAGTTCTGACCTGAGCTCTCACGGTTTCGCATTTAACCCTTTTACAGATATCATCTAGGTATACTCACCTGTAAGACTGAATATTGGGATCTGGATACGGGAGTATATTCAAGTGGTGGGACACACGAATAAGTTTAAGTTCATTAAAACACTAATCTCGTATCTCTAAACAGTTGAACTTTGTCTGAAAATTTAAGTGGATCAATATACTAACAATCTAAGTGAATTGTATAGAACTAAAAATGTTTAAAGCTTAATGGTGTTAGTGATTTGTCTCAAAAACTGATATGATCCTCTTACACAAACTCTCAAAAATATTGTTTGTAAATATTTCTTTACTGCATTTCATTATCAAAAATTTAAAAAGATTTTAGTGTGTTTTAGCATAAACTTTTGAAAAATACAAAAAGAGTTTCGACAACTGATGTTGAAAAGCTGATTTTCAAAATTCCATGTGCTAAACATGATGGACAATCAGTGAGGGAGAATTTGGTTGAAATAAAATGTTTTTCCTGCAAATGGTTCATCAGAGATTAATATTGTAAAATCATTCTTGATTATTTGTCAATCTACAAGTTGGCCAGTCCCACCCCTCTCTTTCGTAGAGACCCGGGTTCGAATCCTGGCGCCCGCATCCCACGGCCAGGTTCTTCGGATTCCGGTAGGGGTATTCACCGCCAGGCAGTATTGGGACGGTACTAGCTTGCGGAGTGAGAACACTCCGGCGGATGGGAGGTCCGTGCAATTACCCCCCCCCCTTACAAGTGGTTAGCAAAGAAAATAAAATTTGTCAAAATTGTAAATTTGTAAAGTTTACTGTGAGGGAGAGATTGTGCAGGTAAGCCAGGATTCTGATTCTGAATAGAGAGTTAGGTTGCAATCCTGATCCTGTGAAAACCAGACCACGATCCCGAGTACAAACTAAGGGGGAGTCTGCAAGCAAAGGGGAGTCTGTAGATTGTAGAGCCAAGTTCAGATCCTGAGGTTCGTGCAATACTGATGATGCTAATGAACTTAAAGAATCAAGAGATCTGATCAAGAGAATGTAAGAGCCAGGTCGAGATCCTGGAGATAAAAAATGAAGATTGAATATTAGATCAACATCCGAGGGGAGATTATTTGTTGGTGATGACAGAGAAGAGAAGAGAGAGGTTTGAGGATGCTTTACAGTGTTAGATACCTCAAAAGAGTTCGAGAAGATCGATAAAGACTGAAGATGCGAAGACTCGACACTTAAGACTCGTCAACATTCGAGGGGGGTCTGTTAGTGCATGCGTCTGTCGACTTCGTCTTGTATCGAGTCTTGTACTTAGAATGTTAGATCAGGGCACGTAGTTCGAGAATATAAGTAATTTCGCATGAGAGGGTAATTCCGCTTGAAAGTGTCAAGCATGTAATTCCGTGCGGAATTAGAATCCGCTTGGAATCTAATTTCGTTTGGAGCTGTTCAAGCGGAATTAGAAACCTATAAATACCTCCCAAGCGAAATCATTTGTAACTTTTCCGGCTTGTGTAACGAAGTGCTGCCGAAGTGTCGTCTCGCTGTAAATTGTTGTCAAATCAATCAAATCGACAGTTAAAGTGTATATCTTGCTGAATTGACCTTGATACGTTTGTTTCCACCTCTCGTATGAAGCATAAACTCTTCTGAACGACTCGTTTGGTTGGTAAAACGATCCTACAGAAGTAGTCTTTCCCATACATCTTGATTTTTCTTGATTTGTTCAAGAATTTTGCCCTGCACATCAACAACCAGATGAGAAGAGGTGACATCAGTGCTTATTTATGTCAACGTGCGAGTTGACAATAGCTCTTTGATTGTAATGTTTTTTATTTTTTCTGAATCTTCAGATGCCATTTTTGTTGGTCTTTTTTTTGTGTGTGTTTTTTTCGTCTTCTATGTCTTAATATGGAAGGTAGTTATATCTAGGTTTTTTATATTAATATAGTAAATTTATTATGTAGGTAGGGTCGTAAGTTCAGTAGTATTTATTGTAAAATTGATCATTACATGTCAAATTACAGTCACATCGATAATAAATTAAGTTTTTTTATATAAAATACTTCTATTTGTAGTTTTTAAGATTCGTAATTCGTTTTTTGTTTTTTTTTTTTTTGCATTTTTAGGACAAAGTAATTTAAAAGTATTTTTGCAGTGTTTTTATTCAAAATCGCATTTGAATCGAAAACAAATTCGCAAACTTTAAGAAACCTAAATATAATTATCTTTTTTTTTTATATCGCATGTGTAAAAGCATGAATTCGCACACTATATGAAATTTCAAAGAATACTTAACTTTTTACTGAAATCGCATGTGTATTGTCATGAATTCGCACACTATATGAAATTTCAAAGAATTCTTAAGTTTTTACTGAATCGCATGTGCATTATCATGAATTCGCACACTATATGAAATTTCAAAGAATTCTTATTTTTATTGAAATCGCATCTGCATTGTCATGAATTCGGACATTATATTACACCATGCATCATCTTCTTCGATAGTCAGTCCATCGATTTGTTTCAGTTCTGAATTTCCAAATTCATCAGAAGTTCAATTCACAGAAGGATTTGGTGAATAGGAATCGATCGATTTTTGATTAATTGTTATAATTTTGATTACGGTTTTGATTTAGAATCTTACGTTATGATTTTTATGGTTTTGTTTGCTGATTATCAGGGGTTTTGATGTCGCAATTTGACGATTTTAACCTTGGCGGTTTCTTTTTATTAATTTTAATTTGATAAATTTAATAGTAAAACACGCTGTTTAAATGAGATGATCTGACGGTTGTGGATGAAGCGTACATAATGTACCATTAGGTTATTTGTATGATAACCGACCTATATATATATATATATATATATATATATAGAGGGAGCCGCTAAAATGAAAACCACCCCCAGTTGTAAAAACCATGAGAACCACTTTCAACCAATAAGCTTATGCCAACCTAAAGTGTGTTTTAGTCATTTATCCCAAATGTCAAATCCCACCCCCTCCCTCTTCATTTAATTCTATCAGACCCTCTCTCCTATTTTGTCTCCTTTTTCATTTCTCATTTGCAGTCTCTCTCCTCATTTTAAAAAACCAGAGATTTTCTTCAACCCAAGCCATAACTCACCACCATCATCTTCATCCACTCGAGCCCTCCCCCTCCCCCTCTCTGTTGAAGACGAACAACCGGACTCCCATCATCTCTCACCTTTCTCTTAAAAATCCAAGAATTGAAACCACACCTGCAGCCCTATTACCTCCGGCCGGTCACCCACACCCACACCCCTATCACCTGTGACGGCGGCGCCCCCAGATCTGAGCTTGAACGATGACCCGCGACTGAATCTTAATACCCGAACCCCAGATCTGAACTTGAACGAGGCTACGGCGGCCACCACGGCCGTCGGGTGTTCTCCTCGGTCACCGCCGTCTTTCATCATCTATAGTGAAGTACAGAACAGCCATCTCGATCATCCGCTTGCTCTACCCTCGGTTTTCCAAAAGCCTTTCAAAGTTGTTGACAGTCCTTCAAGCTCTGCTGCCGGAAATCCAGGTAGTTTGTCATGTAGGTTTGTTGCTAGTGCACTGATGTAGGTTTACATGTGTATGACTGAACATACTGGATCAGTGATGAAGATTTGTGGATGTTCGTTAATTGTTAGGCTATATTTCCAGTTATGTTGTGTGTTGTTTGTTTTGTAGTTGCGATTGATGCTCGTTTAGTTGAGATATAGATTGTTTGTTTGCGTATAACTATAATGCTATAAAGTTGGTACACAAATGGAATCAAATTTAGCTTGTAGAAGTCAAGGCTTTGGATGATTTTAATAGGTTTAAGTGATTGAATTGTTGCAGGTGTGTGAAAAGGTGGACACTAGGTGTTCATTCTCGGATAAACTTGGAATCCACCGTGTGGGAATCTGGATCTGTGAATGTAGTTGTGGGTCTTCGGTTTTTTCGTTGGATCATTTGATGTTCTCGTGTTGTGATTGGCGGATATCGAAATCATCGATGAACGAATTAGTTTGATATTTTCTTCGAGATACACTATGTTTTGATGTTGTTAGTTTTTTATTTTTCCCCCTAGTCGATGATGATAACAATATATCTGAGACACCTCCGAGTTTGCGATTTCTGGTTGCGTTCGTTTTTGCGTAAAAAAGTTTTTGTAAAAAAAAAAAGTTAAACCGTAAACTTTTTAACGCAAACCGTAAACTTTTTAACGTAAAACGTGAAAACGTAAAACGTAAAAAAGTTTTACGTAAAACGTAAAACGTAAAATGTACAAAGTTTTACGTAAAACATCTTACGTAAAACGTAAAACGTAAAAAGTTTTACGTAAAATGTAAAACGTAAAAATTTAAACGTAAAACGTAAAAAGTGTAAAAAACGGCACGTTAAAAAAAGTGAAAAAACGGCGCGTTAAAACGACGTGTAAAAAACGTGTAAAAAATGGCGTGTAAAAAAAACGTGTAAAAAACGCCGCATTAAAAAACGTGTAAAAAAGACGCTTGAAAAAACGGCGCGTTAAAAAAATGACGCTTGAAAAAGTCCGGCGTAAAAACGGCGCGTTAAAAAACCCGGCGTGCAAAAACCGGCGCGCAAAAAAATTTGTCTTGTTAAAAAAATTCGAATTTAAAAATTCTTTTAATAAAAAAATTCTTTTTAAAAAATAAAAATTAATATAATAAAACAAAAAAGTAATAAAAAAATAATAAAGACAAAAAGACAAAATAGAGTAATTTTACTAAACTACCCTTTTAGATTAAAATATTAAAGACATAATAAGACAAAATGTATTTAATATTCATTTTAGTTACTTTTAATCTCATCCATCCATATTTTTGATCTAATGATAAGGAACTGGTTCTCGCGGTTCTTATAACTGGAGGTGGTTTTCATTTTAGCGGTCCCCTATATATATATGTATATATATATATATATATATATATATATATATATATATATATATATATATATATAGGGGGCTGCTAGAATGAGAACCACCCCGAGTAGATGTGTGCATTATAAACACGGCCGTAAAAAATCACGGCGAGAACTACACCCCACGGAGCGCCGTTCGCCGTTCGCCGTGATTTTTTACCAAACTTGAGGTGTAAAAAAGTACACCCCACGGAGCGCCGTTCGCCGTGATTTTTTACGGCCGTGTTTATAATGCACACATCTACTTGTAAAAAAAAATCGCGGCGAACGACGCTCCGTGGGGTGTAGTTCTCGCGGTTCTTACAACTCGAGGTGGTTCTCATTCTAGCGGCTCCCTATATATATATATATATATATATATATATGTATATATATATATATATATATATATATATATATATATATATATATATACATATATATATATATATATATATATATAATTCACACATTTTATATTGATATCCATATTATTCCCCTATATGGATAGATCAATTCTTTCATCCACACACAATCCTATATCGATAAATACATTGTATCGATATAACAACATTTTTATCGACTCATCTTTGTTTTCCATAGTTGCTTCATAGTAACCTCGTAACATCTTTGTTTTTAATCAAAATGAGTACACATCTTTGGGGTACGGGAAATAAACAAGCAACACCGTTTTAGGAGCAACCACTCAGGCCGTCCGCGAGGATTTCGGAAAACAGGTGGGCATTCGTTGCTAATCAGAACCAAATTATTCAGAGGTTATTGGTAAGAGACAATGAGACCGGAAGTGGAAATCGTCCACCAAAGCTTTTTTATATAAACGATTACCCTGGTTGGAAAGGTATATTTCAAACATACGATCTTGGGCAAAATACAAAGCTATGGCCTTGTTTTGCTACCTCGTTCAATCTGTCAATTGAGAAAGACGGATCTAATTCTTTGACATTAGCAACTATGTCCGATGAAGATAAAAAGGCATATGATCCAGAGAAAAAGGCTTATGCAATTCTTACCCAAGCGCTTGCTAAAGTCACACCCCAAAAACATCACAGCGGAATTTAAAACGTAGTGGTGACGGAAGTTGGTGCCCATTTCTATCTCGATGTTTGATGCATTATTTTGTTGGACAATATTACTTATTTAAAACATATATTTTAAACTTAGTGTCCCAAAACACGACATAACCATGACATGATAAAGTCGTCTTTGATCCTCACGGATCTTATTACATTTGTCCTAGAAAGTTTAAAAGTTAACCCAACATTTTTCAAGTGACAAAACATGCATCAACAAACACAAGATACGCCATGATTCCCGAAGCCGAACTCAAGTACCTGTAGAATATGTTTAAAATCAAGTGTCAACACAAAGGATAGTGAGTTCACATATTCAAATTTAAACAATTTGATCCTATGGAAAAACTTTCTGATTATGTGTTTATTGTAAAAATCCATATAATTTTTAGAAAGTCCATTTATTTCCTTAATAAAATCCATGGTCATCCGTCGTAAGTTTAAAAAAACCCGACATTAAGGCATTTTCCCAAGTTTTGTATATTAAATTCATAGCGTCAACGCTCGGACTCGTATGTTAGCTAGACAATACGAACTATATATTTACCATGCAGGGATAATCAATGCTAGACAATAACCAGAATTTAAGTTCGCCGTTTGACTTGACACAGGGCGACCGGTCACGACGGGGTTCTCAACCCGATAGATCTACCAACAATTCATCGCGTACAATACTTAATCAATTAAACGACATCATTGGCGCAGGGTCCATATTGAGACCATATATGATGTCTGCCTCACGTACAATTGTTGGGATTGAACCCTACCAAAGGAACATATAATGAAAGCCAAAACCGGATCAGAGCAGTGGATCCAGAATAAGCAGATGTTTGGTTGCAAGTCTATCCCCTTGAAAGTGGTTTCAACATCTGCTGACCTCCTATCTGCTGATCATGCAAACTGCTAACTTACAACTGCTGATCAAGTCAAAGTCTGTTGAAGAACTAAAGCTCTGCTGCTCAATCTACTGCCCTGTTTCAAGCACTGCTGATCATGACAAGTACTGCTGGGTTCACAGCAGTGGAAGGATGCAACAGCAGTTTATGTTTACTTTATGTACTAAATTGTAACATCAGTAGTTAGTATAGCAGTGTTTGTATAGATCAGTTGTTAAGAGTTTGTTAGGAGGTTAGATGTCACTTTCATGGTGACGTCAGCTTAGATGCTCAGTAGTTTGCTAGTGCCTATAAATAGGACAGTACTCTTTACTGTTCTGTTTAGCTCATTCACCATCTTCTTCCTGCACGAACAAACACTGAGCTCGGGCTGAGGGGGAGTTTGCGAATCATACATGCATTGTAATCATAGTTTAAAAATAAATTTAATCATTTGATTATGTGTTGAAAACGTATGATTGAAAGCATTTCTTCTGTTTGATTGTGAAAAGTTTGCTTCCATTTAATTTCCGCTGCACAACTCACTCATAATTCCATCTTAATTCAAACACAAATCACAATCAATCCAAACTCAGATCCTAACAATTGGTATTAGAGCTTGGACAGTCAAATTTGATTTAACAATCATTTTGACGTAAATAGTTCAGCTCGAAATTGTTGATACTGATAGTTTGTTCGTTGTGTTGAAAAACAGAGTAAGGTTTAATCACCGATAAAGTTGATTAATCAGTACCTATAAAAAAACCAGGATGTCGTCACAGTCTCAAGATGATAACAATAACATTGGCTCGCTTTTTAAACCTCCTATGCTTAAAAGAAATGAATACAACATCTGGGAGAGAAGGATGTGTCACATCCTTGCTCAACAGAACACTGGATGTTGGAGGTCTGTTGTTTTCGGTCCTCATGTTCCTATGGTGCCAAGTGCTGAGGACACCAAAAAGTTCGTTCTAAAACCAACTGAAAATTATACTGAATCTGATTTTCAGAAGTTCGAACTGGATGCCAAAGCATTTAGCATCATAGCCTCTGCATTGCCCAATGAAATCTATGCTGGGCTGTTACACTGTAACAGTGCCAAGGAATTATGGGATGCATTGAAGGAACAATTTGGGGGGACAGAAGAGGTTATCGAAAGCAACAGGGAAATTCCGAATCAGCAGTATGAAACATTTTGTCACATCAAAGGGGAATCACTAACCCAACAATTTGAACGTTTCAGTTGTCTCATCAGTGAACTAAGGCTTGTTAAGGTTACATTTCCAAATGCAACCCAAAATAGCAGGTTCCTTAGATCACTGCCAGAAAAATGGGACACAATTGCTTTTGTCACCAGAAATTCAGCTGAGTTCAAAGATCTGACTCTGACCCAACTCCATGGTAGACTCCTGACCTATGAAAGGGAGTTAAACCAGAAAAGGAAGTTGCAAGAGTCTGGTAAAGTTGCTGATGACTATTCATTTGGCAGCACAGCTCTGTTTGGTCAGGAAGAATCTGGTAGCAGCAGTAAGGATCAGAGTTATGATCACTTTATTGACATAACTGCTCGGGGTAATTTTAACAACTCTGATTCTCACTCTGCAAATTATGCTTTCACTGCAAATACTGAAAACCAGATGTCAGACAATTTGTGCTTTGAGCTGAATGATTTGCAACATTTTGATCCCACTGACTTAGAAGAGATGGACATCTTGCATCAATTAGCTTTGCTTAGTGTTAGAACAAGCAAATTCTTCAAAAGAACAGGGAGAAAATTCCCAGGACTTCATGGGAATTTAAGGGTGGGGTTGGATAAATAAAAAATCAAGTGTTTCAAGTTTAATAGGCTAGGTCATTTTGCTAGGGAATGTAGGAGTCAAACCACTGGTCCCATAATCACTCACCCTGGCTCAAACCCTAGACCACAACAACAAAACACTGTGCACTATACCCAATATGCCCCTGCAGCACATGTTAACACTGCTCATTATGCTGCTACCCTTGTGCCTGTGCATTATGTTCAAACCACTGTTCCACAAATTCAGTATGTTCATGCCCCTGTTCCTCAGGCACAAGTGCAACCTGCTGCACCTCAACAAGCTGCTCCAACAGTGACACAACCAGATCAGCAAAGCTTTTTCACACAAGGCTTTGTTGATTGTAGCAGCATGCCTGATGAACTTGGTGATGAAAATTTTGCTCTCTATGCTTCTAATGATGCTTTTGATGATGGATTTTGTTTGATGGCATTAGAGTTAATACAAGAAGGGGTTGAAACTGAAGGTGAACAGCTAAGTGTTGAAACAGTGGATGAAGTTGCTGAAGCAATGGTTACTGCAGTTGCTGGTGAACTACTGCTGGGAGAAAATTCAGAAACCCTGCTTGAACCACTGTCTGACCCCTGGTCCAAAGAAGACAAAAAGGAAGAAGAAAAGAAGAAGGCTAGTGAGGAAGAAGTTAGAGCTGATGAAGAAGGTGATCATCAATGTGACTGTGCCATGATGGCTGCTGCTAAGGTATCACCTCAAGTTCTTGAAAAAATGTGTTCAGACAAATGTATTATTGCATTTTCTAACATCAAAGAGGTAAATGAAAAGCTTAGGAATAAAGTCCTATTTGATGAAGTCAAATTTGAAAAGTCATTAAAAGAACTTAGAAACAAATTGACTGAAAAAGATAAAGAGATCAACAGTTTAAAAGAAGAGCAGAGCATAACCAAAACTCAACTCCAAACTATGGTAGAAAAATACCAAGTTTGCAAAAAGGAGTTGGAGTCTACCCATATCACCTGTGAAAGATGGGTGGAGTCTTGTAAAGGGTATGAGGTTATGCTTGCAAAACAGCTTGAAAGCAATGTTAAATTTGGTATTGGACATAGAAAATGTGATGATCTTGAAAACACTGCTGGAAAACAAGCTGGTTCAACTGAGATAATTCCAACAAACAAAAATGGCCAAGAGGTTAAAATAACCGACAAACTTGGTAACAAAATTACTATGGAAAGATCTATGGGATCCTCAACTTTTGAGGAAATTGAGAAATACAAATTTAAACCCACATGTTTTGATGAGTGTGATATCCTGGAAAATTTCAAACCAATGGATTTCACAACCACTGATGGTGTAAAGGCTCCAAAAGCAAGAATCATTCCTATCAAAGATATCCCAACAGAGGTTCAAAACTCTGTTGCAAAGGAATCTGAGAAAAGGAAGAAAAGAGAAAAGATTAAAAACTTGTTTTGTGATTTCTGTGAAAAGAAGAATCATCTAACAAAAGATTGTTTTCATCTAAAAGCACATGATCTAAACAAAACAAACGTCATTGTTCCTGCTGAAAGCTGCACTATCTGTGGTAAAAATAATCACAAAACTAAGGAATGTGTGTATCTCAAAAACTTTGATGAGAAGAAGAAAGAATACACTGCAAAAACATCCTTAAGTTCATCAGCATCATCTGTTAAATTCACCAAGAAACAACCACTGTTTGTCCCTGTCCAAACTGCTGTCACAAAACAGCTGAACCAAACATCTGTTTAAAGGGATGTACAAGTGACTGATGCACCTCCAGCCAATTATTTCAGAAAAGGAAAGGATAAAGCATCATACCAAAGGATTCCACACGTGTATGAGGCTTCCAAAAAGCCCTCTAAACCAAGAGTGAACAGGCATCCTTTTGGTTATCAACAGATGATGGGTCAAGACCCCCCAACAGTGGTTAGAGAAAAACATTCTCAAAAATGTTCAAACCCCTGTGCTAACCACTGTCCATACATCTGCATCCATCCCAGACACTGTTGAGACCCCATCCAAAGCCCTGTTGGCTTTGGAGACTTTTATGAACTAATCCTTTTACTTCATGTGCAGGGAGCTTCTGCATGCTTAGATAGTCTTAGGTATGTAGATAGTGGAGGCTCTAGGCACATGACAGGATGTAAAGCCCTTCTTCAGGATTTCAAAATTCATGGAGGGGGTGATATATCCTTTGGTAATAATAGTAAAGGAAAGGTTCTGGGGTCTGGTACAGTAAAGTCTGGAAATGTAAAATTTGAAAATGTCAATCTTATTGACAATCTAAAATTCAACCTCCTGAGTGTATCACAAATGAGTGATAAAGGGTTTGGCTCATTCTTCACAAAGGATTGTTGGACCAGAAATGGTTAGTAAGATTGAAGCAATAATCAAGAAAGGCACAACAAAACTTGTAGCTCAAAGAAGTGGCAATGTTTATGTTGTTGACATGTCAAGAGAGTGTCCCAGAGCTGATGCCTGTCTGTTCTCAGCTGCCTCTAACAAAGAGACAGAGCTATGGCACAAAAGACTGGGACACACAAATCTCAAAACAATCAATGAAATTTCAAAAAATGGCTTAGTGAGAGGCTTACCACAAAAAATGTTTTCATGTCCTGAACACTGTGTTTCCTGTTTAAAAGGAAAACAGCATAAAAGCTCTTTTAAGCCCATTGAAGAGTCCAAAACAACCCAGTGTTTGCAAATGCTGCACATGGATTTGTTTGGCCCAGTGCAAGTCATGAGTCTCAAAAAGAAGAGATATTGCTTGGTTATTATTGATGACTTCTCTAGGTTTACATGGACCTTCTTTTTACACTCAAAAGATGAGACTGCAGGCATTTTGCAAGACTTTGTGACACAGGTTGAAAAGCAATTTGACCTTCCAGTAAAAGTCTTCAGGAGTGACAATGGCACAGAATTCAAAAATAAGGAGTTGGATGCCTTCTACGTGAAGAAAGGGATTGTAAGGCAGTACAGCATCCCTAGAACACCAGAGCAAAATGGGGTTGTTGAAAGAAAGAACAGAACATTGATTGAGGCTGCCAGAACCATGCTTGCAGATTCAGGTTTGCCATTAACTTTTTGGGCAGAGGCAGTAAACACTGCTTGCTATGTCCAAAACGGAGTTTTGATCAACCCTAGGCACAAAAAGACTGCTTATGAAATTCTGTATAAAATAAAGCCATTAATCTCATATTTCAAAGTTTTTGGTTGCCCATGTTTCATTCTAAACTTAAAAGATTATATCTCAAAGTTTGCAGCCAAAATTGATATGGGATACCACCTGGGATACTCAACCATTGCTAAGGCCTACAAAGTGTTTAATACACGGACCAAAGCAGTGGAAGAGACTTTGAATGTAAAGTTCAATGAACTTTCATCAATGAAAATCCCTGCAAATCCTGCAGAATTGTTTGATCTTGAAAAATTCACTTTTGAAAATATTACTATCAAGACTAACAGTGCAGGTCCACCAGAAGATTCATCACCAGACTATGGATATGAGATCATCATTCCTCAAAAGTCTGCTTCAATAGGGAGAGCATCAGTTGTTCAAAACAGTTGTCAAAGCTCAACCACTGCTACCTCAACAGTTGTTGACCAAAGTAGCCCTTTAACCACTGCTTCCACCTCATCAAACATTGCTGACAAAAGTCCTCAAACAGTGGATCAAAGTCAGCAGGTGTCCACACCTTTACCCCCTATGCCACCACCTTTTGAAGCCACTGCTGGGTCATCAAAGTCACCAGCAGTGGTTAGCTCAGATGATAAACATCTGCAGCCCTCACCACTCAATGCCATTGTTCCATACCAAGGAGAGCTCATCTTCTTGAAATCTCATCCACCAGATCAAATCATTGGCAACATCAATGAAGGGGTGCTCACAAGAAAGCAGTCCCAAAACATTTGTCTTTTTGCAGGTTTTCTATCACTCCATCAGCCAGTCAAGTATCAAGAGGCACTGAAAGACAATAGCTGGGTAGAAGCTATGCAAGAGGAGCTCCAACAGTTTAGAAGGCAACAAGTATGGGAGCTTGTTCCATTGCCAGAGGGTGTGAGTCCTATTGGCACAAAATGGGTCTTCAAAAATAAAACTGATGAAAGGGGTATTGTTGTCAAGAATAAAGCCAGGCTTGTGGTTCAAGGTTTCAGACAAGAAGAGGGCATTGACTATGATGAAACATTTGCCCCTATAGCAAGACTTGAAGCTATCAGACTCTTTCTGGCCTTTGCTGTCAACCACAACATCAAGGTGTATCAAATGGATATCAGATGTGCATTCCTCTATGGTAAGATTCAAGAGGAGGTTTATGTTTGTCAACCTCCAGGTTTTGAGGATCCATTTAATCCAGATCATGTCTACAAGCTAAATAAAGCTTTGTATGGCTTGAAACAAGCACCAAAGGCCTGGTATGAAACTATGTCCACCTTTTTTACTTTCCATTGGGTTCACCAGGGGCAGGATTGATAAAACACTGTTTTTAAAATAGAGAGGGAAGCATTTGATGATTGTCCAGATTTATGTGGATGACATCATTTTTGGAAGCACATGTAATAAAATGTGTGAAGAGTTCAGGCAACTCATGACAGCTGAGCTTGAAATGAGTGCAATGGGTGAACTCCAGTGCTTTCTTGGTCTCCAAGTAAGGCAGCTGCAAAATAGTACTTTCATCCATCAAGGAAAATATGCCAAAGAACTTTTAAAGAAATTTGATATGGATGATTGTAAGCCATGTAGTACACCCATTGCAACAAATAAATTGGTCATGTCTGAAGAAAAGGATGATTTGGTTGATCAGACCTTATATAGAAGCATGATTGGGTCCTTATTGTACCTAACTGCATCTAGACCAGATATTATGTTTGCAACATGTGTCTGTGCAAGATCCCAATCAGCCCCTAGAAAGTCAAACCTTATTGCTGTAAAAAGGATATTCAGATACCTCAAAGGTGCTCCCACACTTGGTATCTGGTATCCAGCTGATGGTAAAATTGAGCTTTCAGGGTTCTCAGATAGTGACTTTGCTGGATGTGATAAAACAAGGAAGTCCACTTCAGGAGGGTGCCAATTTCTAGGCAATTGCTTAGTATCTTGGCAAATAAAAAAGCAAGCAGCTGTTTCCACATCCACTGCTGAGGCAGAATATATAGCTGCTGCAAGCTGTACAGCCTAACTGCTCTGGCTTCAAAATCAGTTACTGGATTTTGGTATCACTGCCTTGAAGACACCACTCATGTTGGACAGCCAGGCAGTAGAAAATATCATCAAAAATCCAGTTTCCCACTCAACCACCAAATACATCGACATTAGACATCACTTTGTGAGGGATTGCTATGAAAAAGGTTTGATTTCTCTGCATCATGTTCCAACTAAGGATCAGCTGGCAGATGTGCTAACCAAAGCATTAAACACATCCACCTTTGAAAGCTTGATCTCTAGGATTGGTATGCTAAACATGGAATAACAGGCAAAATCCTGTTTTTCTATGAATAAAAGCATTAAAATGTTTTCAGAAAATCAAAAATCCATCCTTAAAAATAGCTAAAAATGAATTTTTCATTAAAATCCTAAAAGTCTGCCATAACCACTAATGGGTTCAAAAGTCTGTCCACTGCTGAAAGTCATCCCCTGCTGTCATTTTCCTTTGATAAGCACTGATGTTCAAAATCAATGTTGTATCCACTGCTGTGCTATCCACTGATAGTTAAAAGCATCCACTGTTCTCCATTACCGTTACAACTACTGTCTTCACCAGTTGTTTTCACAAAAAGTACTGTTCAAAAGTACTGTCCTTTCACCAGGGGATGGCATGCGGACAGCACATAGTGGTCAGACCTTTTGTAACCGCTGCCACGTCAGCATTTCACTTTTCCTCCATAAAACCCCCCTTTCAAAACCCAAACATGGTTTCACTGTCGAATTGAATTCTTAAAAGTTCTCTTCTCAAAGCAGTTTTCATCACATTTCATCAAGTTTCTTCACAATCTCATTTTCGATTCTCATAAAATAACAAAATCGAAATCATCCGCAAAATCTTCTAAAGGGGCCTCTCAAAAGGCTACCTCCACAGAAATCCCACACAAACCATCTCATAATCTTCTAAGTCTTCTCACAAAACCCGGCACCATCGATACATTTGATTCCATCCTCGATATGCTTAACGTATCAAAGTACAAAACTTTGTTAACTGTTGATGCACCCATTTACCTGCAAACTCAGAGAGAGTTTTGGAAAAATTGTACCCTTGAAAAACAAGGTGAAGATGTCATAGCCATTAACTCTACTCTGCAGAAGAAAGCAGTTCAAATCACACCGCAATCGATATCAGAGGTCTTTCAGCTCGATGATCAGGAAGGTAAACTTTCTTTCCCTAAAAACGAGTTAAAAATTGACTTCATTGAGCGAGAGTATGCAGACACAATGATGAAGAGGGATACCTTACAAAAAGGTTTCTTCCCTTCTGCAACACGATTTTTATTCCATACCCTCCTCATGTGTGTTTCAAATAAAACCACTTCATTTAATGAAATACCAATGAAGATTCAAAACCTGGGATATGCTATACTTCAAGAAGAAAATTTCAATTATTCCCAAGTAATCTTCAATGATTTGGTTAAAAATGTTGAAACAAAATCATTTTTACTGTTTCCAAGATTTTTGAGTTATTATTTTGAGAAAAAATTCAGTAAAGATGATATTGCGGTAATAAACCAAGGTGACTCTTTTCAGATAAACAGCTTAACTGCTGAAACATTTACAAGAATGTCAACACCTTGCAAAACACAAGCAGAGGTGCCTGAGCAGACTTTAGCAGCAAACACTGCTCCCTAGGCATCTGCTGCTGAGCCCACTGCTCAAAGTGATCAAGGTAACCAACCAACTGCCTTGAAACCCACACCTAAAATCACCAAAAGGTCACAGAAAAAGAAAAATCAAAAACCCCCCAAACCCACCAAAAAGGCAACTCTGGAGGATGAGATACCAGAGCAATTGCCTGTGACAGCACAAAAGTCACAACAAACCACTGCTGCTACTTCCTCACAGCAGTTGGTAAAAATATCTCAAACCCTAGCCGAAACTCCTCCTGTCTCTTCACAAAAAGAACAAGTTGTACAACAAGGGTCACCACATCATGATGCTCTGGAAGCACTTGTTTCCATCATCCACAGCCTAATACCCGGGGCAACTCCTCTTTCTACACCTAAATTCACATCCCCAATTCCCCCAAACACCAAACTACTGTTGGATGCAATTGATTTGAACCTAGCACAAACCAGTCCTTCTCACTCACCTGTTCATGAGAATATACCTCAACAAGAGACTGGGCTTGATGTATCAATCTTTGCTAACCCACCAACACAACCTGAGGAGGTTACACCCTTTGAGTTACAAGTAACTCTTGGTGGTAATCCAAGTGAAGCAGCCACTACAAGTGTTGAACCTACAGGTTTACACTTGGACAGTGGTTACATCAATCAGACTTCCTTGGAGGCAATTCCTTCAATAACACCTCTGTTATCTACTAGTGAGTTTGTATTAACCACTGGTGTCATTAAAAGATTATCAAGTGTTGAAGGAAGAAGACCCCAGTACCAAGAAAAAGGGGCATCAGCAGTTGATGTTTGGAGTACACTCCCAACCTCAACATCTGATAAAACCACTGCTAGTGGGAAATCAGATGATCCCATTAAATTGGGTGATGGTTTAAAGTACCAGGAATTGACGGCAAGAGTGGAAAAGCTGGATACATCTGTTGTAGAAATAAAAGACATGCTGCAACAGTTGTTAACAGCTCAAATGGTACCATCCACTGCTGTTCCACCTCAAGCACCTACTCCACCACCAGCAGATGTTACAAATGAGCTCTGGGATCTTTTTCAACCATTTCTCCACCAACAACAACAGATGGCTGAGCAGCAGCATGAAAAACATGTTCAAGAGCTCAGAGAAGCAATGGAATCCAGTTTCAAAACCACACAAGCGGACATCAAGGCTCTAAAAACACATCTGTTGGCAACCACTGGCACTGCTCCTCCAATAGTTCTTTATATTGATGAAATCCCCTCAGATAATGCCAAAAAGGGGGAGAAAATTAAGGAGTGGATAAAGAAAGGAATTGATAATGGGGTGTATCTTGATCCAGAAAAGGATGCAATGCTCAGAAACATTCCTTTGCCAGATGGTAGCAAAAAGGTTGATGTTACCCAGAATGCACTTGATGATGGTGTCATAAGTGTAAAAAGGGATAGAGCGGCAAAGGATTTATCAAGGTGGAATGAGGAGAAAAGAGCTTTCATGGAGCTGAATGAGCAGGGTTGTTCTGGTGAAAAGGATGATCAAAATCCTGTTCCAAAAAGAAATCTTACTAGAAAAGTAAGGAAATCCAAGTCCACACCATCCAGTCTTCCAAAGCATACTTCAAAACCACTGTCCAAAAGCCACTAACATCAAACCTCCACCCAAACAGCTGTTGCAACTTCTGTTGAACCAACATCTGCTGGTACTTCAGTTGTTACAACAACTGCTCTCACTACAACACACACCACTTCAACACACACCACTACCACTGCCTTATCACCATCAAAAACAACATCTCCACCCAAAACATCATATGCCTCTCCTAAAATAAAAAGGAGAAGGATCATCATATCAGATGATGATTCTCCATCACCACCACCAACAGCTTCAAAATCCCAAGCACTTGTCACAATTCCAAAACCCATTCCTCTCTCTTCAGCTCAAATCCAAAAGCCATTACCTCCTGCAGGTGTTTTATTTCCTTTAGAACTCATAGCAGTTAGGGAAGAGATCAAATCTTTCTATTATGAGGATGGCCCTGCCAAAAGGAGTTTGCCATCAATTGAAAGACATCCCAGGCCAACTAATATTGAAGAATATTTGAAAATCAAGGCCAAGCAGGCAGAGGATATCTCAATCAAAAATAAATATGGGAAATCTGATAGAGAATTTCAACAAAACTATCAGTTTCTACTCACACAGGTCAGATCTATCGAGCAGTTTGCCAAAAATGAATGTCAGCAAATCTCTGAAAGGGCAGATGAGTCCCTGAGAAAAGACTACATTGAAAATATCATGACATACAAGAAATACAAGGGGGAGAAACATATGTACAAAAACTGGACCATTCCTGAGCTTGAAAAAGAAGTAGCCAGGATTCATGAAATGATAAAAAATAAGGTCAAGCAGTTTCCTCCTGAAAAATTCAAACAAGTTGAAGCAGATAAGGCCTTAGAGTTGAAGAGAATGAAAGAGGAGCTGGTAACAGCTGATTATGGGTCAAAGAATTATGTGTCAAAGTGGGGAGAAGCGAGGGTCAGGGCCACCTATAAAAGGATGGAGGAACTTAGGAAGAAAGATCCAAAAGCTCCACAAAAACCTGACTACTCCAAAGAAGAGGTCTCAAAACGACCACCAAAGTTGCAAGCCAAAAGAACCACTGCTCCTACTGGTGCTGCCATCTACAAAAGAAGGAGTCAAAACCAGTTGGGTGCTGAAACAGTTCAAGATCTAATTGCTGGAAATGTCATTGTAAAAAAGGGCATTATGTTAATGATGAAAGAAGAATCTGAACTGGAACAATCTGCAAGTACTGCTCAGCCAGTCATGAATAGGCTAGCATCTCCAAATACCTCTTCAAATAAAAATCTCCCAAGAAACCCACCAGGCTCAAAAGTACTAAAGTGGAAAACTGATAAACAGACCCACGTACTGACAGTGTTCAAGTCTAGTGGAGAAGTGAAGAAATTAACAAGGGAACAAGCTCTTGGCCAGAGTCTTGAAGATTTGCAGGATCTCCTTGATCTTCCACTTAGCAGGGATGATGATGATACAGATCCCATAACCTTTAAATTGCAACTCAAAGGGCAAATAAGGGAACTGCTGATGAGGCAATAAAGATCTACAATAATGAAGAGTTTTGGCATTATCTGTTCCAGGGGGAGATTGTTGGGATTGAACCCTACCAAAGGAACAGATAATGAAAGCCAAAACTGGATCAGAGCAGTGGATCCAGAATAAGCAGATGTTTGGTTGCAAGTCTCTCCCCTTGAAAGTAGTTTCAACATCTGCCGACCTCCTATCTGCTGATCATGCAAACTGCTGACATACAACTGCTGATCAAGTCAAAGTCTGTTGAAGAACTAAAGCTCTGCTGCTCAATCTACTGTCCTGTTTCAAGCACTGCTGATCATGACAAGTACTGCTGGGTTCACAGTAGTGGAAGGATGCAGCAGCAGTTTATGTTTACTTTATGTACTAAATTGTAACATCAGTAGTTAGTATAGCAGTGTCTGTATAGATCAGTTGTTAAGAGTTTGTTAGGAGGTTAGATGTCACTTTCATGGTGACATCAGCTTAGATGCTCAGTAGTTCGCTAATGCCTATAAATAGAACAGTACTCTGTACTGTTCTGTTTAGCTCATTCACCATCTTCTTCCTGCACGAACAAACACTGAGCTCGGGCTGAGGGGGAGTTTGCGAATCATACATGCATTGTAATCAGAGTTTAAAAATAAATTTAATCATTTGATTCTGTGTTGAAAATTTATGATTGAAAGCATTTCTTCCGTTTGATTGTGAAAAGTTTGCTTCCATTTAATTTCTGCTGCACAACTCACTCATAATTCCATCTTAATTCAACCACAAATCACAATCAATCCAAACTCAGATCCAAACAACAATATATATATATATCCTACTAATATGACAAATTTAATATACGATGTTGTACGAATCCCCTGAAATCCCCACCGAAATGAAAGCCTATTCTATTACTTACTCTCTTTAGACCAAGCAATATTCGTTCCAACCATACCATTGTTTTCCCCCAAACATATATTCATCAAAAACATTTTGTCTCAAAACGTATGATTTAACAAACTCCATATATTTTCGACGAAAATATATAATTTATATTAAAAGGTATGTTTTAATCCAAAAACATTATTAAACCCTTTTTGGCGTGTTCTACCCCCAAAACATATACAAAGCAGTAAAAGAGGGGTTTAGTGACACTCACCTTTGGGTGCGTATTTTTAAATAGCGCAATCCCACAGTTTGATTTCTACACATCCTATTATATGTAGGAACGATTTATAAATCAATATATCACAAAAATCCTAAGTTTCTTTGTTTCTTAGTATTTTCACATAACTTTGAGATTTTCTCGAAAAATCATCGTTTTTTATTATGTTGGCACGTTAATATATATATATATATATATATATATATATATATATATATATATATATATATATATATATATATATATATATATATATATATATATTTGTGACTTGAACGATTTTATTGGTGACCGTTATCATGTAAATCCGTTAACACTCCCATTTATACACAATATATCTACGATTTGCACGTCGTAATATATATACATAAACGTTCACATAAATTATTATCGTAACACGCATAATCTTGTTAAATTATCTATTTTGTCATTTTTAAGCCAAATATACATAGAATATCTTATATGTATCAAATTTCATGCTCGACAAACAAGTTATACATTTAACGCGATTTTTACCGTTCTTATCGCATAAAACGCACAAGTATATATGCATAGTCTAAATTTTCAGTATCATGTTAAAACTTAACATATTTTCACATTCACATGTTTAAATCACATAACACATTTTATCACATAAGGTTCACTCAAAAACAACCCATACTAGTGTACATTGAAAAATGCGTATTTTAGCGATTCGGTAACGTTTTCAGGCGTCGGAAGTCACGTATGACCAACCAAATACCAAGTAAACTTAAAATTAGTTAAAATAATTATTTTTAAGCTAAAAATATCAGTTTACTTACTGATCTAAATCAGTTTTATAAAAATCGTTCGAAAAGCCAATTTTTGACCGTTTTAACGCATAGTTTTGCGTTAAACGTTACTATAATCATCCCAACTCGGAATGACTTGAAATTTTAACACAATACATATTACTTACTGATTTAAATAGTGGTTATAAACAGACTAGTGCAGTTTTTGTGTAAGTCACATAAATCATGCGTTTTCACGTATTTTACAACTTCTAATGCACCAAGTACAACATGCAAAGCTAGTAAACATTATGACAAAGTTTTATACCATTTTAACACTTCAAATATTCATATTTTTAGAGTTTAGAATCTGATTAAAATTTATTTTTATCAAATCATACTCAAATCATCCTTTTATGATCACATATCAGCATGCATGTCCAAGTGTGTGCATCTAATGCACCCATATCATAAGACCATCATCCTACATGATCTTAAATGCATCAAAGAACATATTTATTTCATGTTCATATAAATCAAAACATGTCCATTCCATTATCATCTAATCATTTTTACATGAATGCAAACATTCTTACATTTATGAACATGTGATAAAAACTTACATACATGCATACATATATATATATATATACATATATGAAATTCCAAAAGTTCACTTTTTAAGATATTCATCTCAAATCACAAAACCCTTTTTAGAACATTCTTTTATGACACCTTTTTGATCCATGCATGTAACCATCTTTCAAGAATCAAGTCAAACAAGAATCATTCAACAAAATCAAAACACAACTAAATACACACATTCATACAACTTTCGGCCATACATACATACATATACACACTCATTTTTACTTTGTTTAAAATCTCATTCATTATTAGTTTCAAGTTTGTGATTCATTCCAAGTTCAAGAGAAACCTTCCAACATCTCTATCATCACTAAAAATCAAGAATGTGATTTTCAAAATAAGTTTATACCTTCAAGATTTCTTAGTGGGTTTTTGAAAAAGATGATGATGTGAGGCCTTTTTCTTGCTTGAACCTTCTTGGAATCACTTCTAAACCTCCATATTAGCTTGGAATCACCTTGGAATGGTTATGAATCTTCAAGATTGAATTGAAAATGAAGATGGAGGGTTACAAGGGGGTGTTCGGCCGAGTTTAGAGAGATAGAGAGTGAGAGTGATTTAG
Organism: Helianthus annuus; assembly: GCF_002127325.2. Lineage (NCBI taxonomy): Eukaryota > Viridiplantae > Streptophyta > Magnoliopsida > Asterales > Asteraceae > Helianthus > Helianthus annuus. The sequence continues at coordinate 30,688,341 of NC_035435.2, forward strand.
TTTGATTGTGTAAGATTATGTTGGAGTGTTTAAATCTTCCAAATCATTACTACATGTCCCAAGGTGCAACACTTATCACATTAGAAGGTGAAAGAAAAAGGTGGGCACCCCATAGGCCGCCACCTATCCTCTCTCTAATATATATACATTTACATACATATATATATAATATAGAGTAAAAACTGATATTTTACTGGATACCGGGTATTTTATCTAGCGTTTTAATCCAGTTTTAGTGCGTTTTAAATTATTTTTATCATGCTATAAAGATAATAACACTAAAATATTGCTGAAATAATTACCAGTTGCCTTGAGTGGCTGCGTTGACAATATTTTGTTTAATACGCGCAGTATCGCGCGGTACGCGCTCAAACTCGAAAAATAGAGTTTCTTAGCGTTTTAATTTATTTTTCATCACGAATATGATTAAAATTACTATTCTAATCATAACAAACTACTTTTAGGATTTTAACACTGGTCGGGTGGTCGCCGATGTTCGTTTCGCATTTTAATCATTACGCGATAAGCGTTTATCTTATCGTTGCCAATATAATTTTACCAAGGTTTAAATTTACCAACTCATTAAATATCATATATAAACATCATAATCAGTCAAATACAGCCTTTTATCTATTCACAACACGTGTTACAGTTGTAAGGTACGGCCTGAAAAGTCGGGTGTCACACTAATGACATTTATCACCACTTTATCAGTTGTAAAACCATAAGAGATTTGTGGGAGGCATTGCGACCTAGAGGTGAAGGAAACGTACAGTCCCGAAAGATCAAGCATGATCTTCTTTAGAAGAATTTAAAGGTTTTAGGTGCATGGAAAAGGAGTCGCTTGGAGCAATGGCAACTAGGTTTCATCACCTCCTGATGAGTGAAATATTTGTTTACAGAGTTGATGCTACTCATCAAGAAATGGTCCCAAGATTCGCAGATGGTTTACCACCGCAATGGAGTCAATATCTGGAAATTCTTAAGGAGAATGGGGAATTGGAAAGATTGGGGATTTATGACTTCATACAGAAGTTCGAAAACAAATACTAAGAGGAGATAAGAAAAGCCAAAAGAGTACCTGTTCCTCAGAATCCAAAGATGTACTTCGGAATCGGTAGTGATGGTATTCGAGGTGAAACTCAACCTGCAAAACATGCCAGACTTCAAACTGCATTTGTGTCAATCTCCAATCATGTCTGGGTTTAACCATCTCCAGGTTTACTTAGTGCACCAGGTGAAACTCAAAATGCATTTGTGTCAAACTCCACTTTTGTCTGGGTTCAACCATCTCTAGCTTCACTTCCACCACCATGTGCTAATCCCTACCCTCCAACACAGCAAGCCTACTATGGAAGTTCATCTAATTCTTATGGTGGACCGACATCTAACCCAAATATAGTCTGTCTCGATACCTCCAGTTTCAGCAAAGCCAGTGTAGAGGTTTCTAAGGAACACATGGAGCTTCTAAACACATTGGTGAGTTACTATTGCGGATTATCAGCTGGTGAGATTGGTAACATCAATTTAATCAGTGAAGACTGCACTCAAATAGATAAAGAGGAAATGGAGTTGATCAATATCAAATGGGCTTTTGGAAGTGCGGTGAGAAGAGCAAAAGACTTTATGGAGAAGACAGGACGAGCTAACCTGGAAAGTAGAAAGGATACTCCATATGGTTTTGACAAGGGGATGGTTACTTGTTCAACTGCCGAGAAAAGGGGCACTTTAAAAGAGAATGCACGAAGCCCCCACAACAAGGAAATCAGTATCCTTCCAACAGAAATCAAGTTGCTAACAGTGAAAGAGCAATGGTAAGACTCCAGGATCTGGCGGGTTTAGACTAGATTGTTTGCCTAAGTATATTTTTTATACTATATTTTTTGTGCTATATTGTTGTACTAGATTTTTTGTGCTATATTTTTTGTACTATATTTTTTGTACAATTTTTTTTAGTACTAGATTTTCTGTGTTAGATTTTTTTGTACTGGATTTTCTCTTTGTATTTTTGAGAAAGCAAAAGGGGTGCCATATGTCATCTTCAGACTCCTACTTATAACAACCAAAATGTTTTAGTGCCAAAATGCCCTTTCTTCTTACTTATAAGGAGTGCCACATATAATCATTACAATCCTTTTTAGGCTACTTAGGTAAAACCCACTTTTTAGTAGATCTTTCCCGTATATATATATATATATATATACATATATATATATATATATATATATATATATATATATATATATATATATATATATATATAGGGTAGGGATAGTGTACATTAATTCAAAAGTGTGAGAACTGTGAGAAGTGTTTTCTTAGATTTTTGATCTAATGGTTGAGATCAATAGGGACCAAATTATAAAATGTGTTTTAATTATTTGGACTGATTTGAAAATTGTAGGGGTAATAGTGTCTTTGTATATGTTTCAAATTTGGTAACCTCTCCTAAATTCTAGCGATCACTCCTAAATTCTAGCGATTCAATTTTAAACTTATTTTACAATTCGGACATTCAAAAAAATTCAGAAATATGTAACTGCTACAAGAAATATATAACACTATACATCCATCATATAACGCTATATAACATAATATAACACCATATAACACTATGTAACATCATATAACACTATGTAACACTATATAACACTATATAACAATGTATAACACTATACATCTATCGTAGACATGCTATTAGACAAATATAACACTATGTAACACTATATAACTCTAAATAACACTATATAACACCATATAATACTATATAACACCATATAACACTATATAACACTATACATCCATCATATAACACTATATAACACTATATAACACCAAAAAAACACTATATAACACCATATAACACTATGTAACACTATGTAACACTATATAACACTATATAAAAATATATAACACTATACAGTTCTGAAGGAGATTACATAAATTCGTAGATTAATTCTTAATTCGTATTCCTATAGTTATGGGTGGCGGTTATGGAAGGTTATCAATTAATTAAATCAATAGGAAAATTACTTGGTTACCCTTTTGAATTAATTTAGATTGATGACACATGTCATCACCACAATATTTTACACCCTTCTCACACTTTTAGATTAATGGATAGGATCCTCTACCTATATATATATATATAAAGGAAGGTTAATGTACAATAGCTCTTAACATGCGACCGGTATGACCTATAATTACGCATGCTCATTTGTAAATCACGCACTTTACAAAACTCAAAACCCTAATCATGCATGTTGAAAACATTAATCACGCACGTTATATACCAATAATCACGCATGCCCTAACTCCCAGTTCAAAATCACATCCCCTGTTCTACGGTCTAATACCATTGTTACTGACCGCTGACTCCAATCGAATCAAAGCTTGGTCATGTTCTTGTATCCTCTGTAACAACCTCCAAAATTTCAATTACCTATTCCTAAAATGCATGTTAAGGAACCCTGAGGGAAACCCCGAACTTGTACGGCGCGACCCGAATTGAAAAACAGACGAAACTAGTAACAGGGACCCCCAGAGACTCATGGGGGGATCCTCTAAATCTCCCGTGACGCGCAGCAAGAGATCTGGACGCGTGTGACTTGAAGTTTACTAGTGTCCAGCCTATAAACACAACAAGGCTACCATACCCTAGTCTATATGGGTGTCTCTCGCGAGACGCAGAAGGAACCCAGGAGGGTGGCGTAACGCGCGGGGCCGATCCAATTTGGGTATAAATCCCCCAGTCTGGGACAGGGTTAGTTTTCTCATTTCGATCGAATTTTTCATTCGTTATACTTCTCGAATCTCCGTTTCTCTCAATTAACTTTATCACTGACACGGTACTATATCTAATCGAATGAAACCGATCCAACGGATGTTTAACTGCTGTCGGTAGTGTAACATCCGTCAAAATCGGACCTCCGAAATCCGACCCGGATTTCAAAATCTAACCCTTTTCAAGTAAATAAATATAAGTATTCCTAAAAAAGTAACAAATTTTAATGGTATACTATTAGATTAAACCGTCACATTTTTCGTTGGTTTAAATCCGAGATAAAACGGAGGTTTATAAGCGAAACTCGATTAGTTCGGTTAATAACTTTAACGGAAATAATTAACTACGTTAAAAATGGTTGTAAAATCAAGTTTGAAACTTAAAAGGGTTGAAATTGTCACAACCTCAAAGTTATAAGTTAAGAGGTTGCTTTGTAATTAATAGAAACCTATATATTAAAAACAAGTTAACTAACTAGGTTAGAAAACCTAGTTAAGTTAGTATATATATATATACTTATAGTTTAACTAGGTTAGTTAGTTCTATGTAAGAAGTATGTTAACTAAGTAGGTTATCTAAGTTAGTCCAGTTAGTAACTTTAATAAACTACGGGGACTGAAACTGTAAATAACTGAAAGAGTTTTTAGAAAATAAAATAAAAGAAACGAAGAGGAAAAGATTCGAACCCAGACACCACGACGCGTATAACACGCACTAAACCACTGGACCACAAGATAATTTATGTTATAAGCTGGTCTCACTGGATACTTAAACGATTTTTTTTTCTTTTTAAATAAAAGATTAAAAAACTGGGTGGCAACTGGACTCGAACCCTGCCACCTTGAGTAAATAAGTCACGTGCGAACCACCTGTCTACAAATGTTTTTCTATTTAAACCCTAGCGCAGTCAAATTTAAATGTAAGTTCAGATCGAACTGTACTTCTTCTTCCCTTTGGCTGTTACGCGAACCGAAGGGATTGTGGTGATTCGTAACGTTTGGTTAACGTATGGACTCCAAAATTAATACCAGTAAACTCGTAATTAGGAGGATTAATGATTTCGATTCACGAATCATATGCTAACCATCCGAAACCAAGGTGAATAATAAGAAATTTGTTTACCATGGAAGCTCTTTGAAGAACGATTTGGGGTTTTCTTCAACCCATAGAATTGACCTGGAAATCTCATACCATTTTAATCCTCTGTAAAAAAACCATACAAAACCCGACTAAAATTTCTCCATTTCATCACCTCTGCATCGTGAATTTAATCGAAGAACATTCTAGGGCTTGTAACTTGTGCGGACGATATCTCCTTCAATTCTCAACCTTTTCAGGTGATTCCAAAGCCCAACTTGCCTAATTTTTCGTGCTCTACAAAAACCCTCTATCAATTTCAGTGATAGAAGGCTAATTTAACCGAATTTAATTTTAGTTGAAATTAGGGTTCTTCATGCATAGAATTTGGGGCTTTATATTTAGACTTGTGTTTTGATGAAATTGAAAGTATAATATTGTTATATATCATACTAATATATTGTGTGTAAATTTTGGGAATTTTTAGATATAAATTGGAATTTTGGTGAATTATTTATGTTTTAACCATTAGATAAATCAAATAAAAATACAAGATAATCTCAAATAAATTAAATAAATATTTTTATTGATTTTTCAGCTTATATAAACACCAGGGAATTTTTATAAAATTGTTCCTTAATTTTTGGAGAATTCATGAATATAATTTGGTTATATATATACATGTTTTAATTATTTAAAAATACAAAGATTGTTGCAAATAAATTTTGATTAAAGTTTCTACTGATTCTTTTACTGATTGTATAATTGTTATAAAACTTTTCTAGATTATTTTTAGAGTTTTCTTTGGTAACTATTATGCGATTTAAGAATTGGTGAAATTGTTATACAAATAATTCTCATTATAAAATTATAACTTTTAAATTTAAAATATGTAATAATCAATAAATCTATTTTATAAATGATAATTAGATGAGTTGATGAACTTATTTAATTATTGGCTTGATCAAATATTTGGAAATCATTAAAATGGTAATTTTATGATTTTGCTATTTTAATATATTCTAGAATCATATAATTATTGATGATTTAGGTATTTTTTGTTGAATAAATATAATTTGATATAATTCTAAGTCTCCAAATAGGAGAACCTAATTTCCTAAAATCAATAGGTTATCCTTACGTTTAGTATTTCGTTTATTTACATTGCGGTTATTATTTAGATATAAATCGTTCCTTTTTGTGCGGTGCATTCTCGTGGATTAACTCTTCGCAACCTGTGAGTAATTTCTTCCATTTCCACCGTTTTATCTTTTACAAGTTTTGGGGTGCATTACGTTACACTTTTTGATTTACTTAACGTACTATGATCAAGTGTTATTATGTGAACGTCTTATGTGTATTCTATTATTCTATATGCTATCTGATGTCAAGTCTATTGCATGCTATTGTGTCTAGTGGATCCACGGCTGACTAGGTTCCCCACGGCCATGGGTTGTAGCCTAGTATCGCCAACAGTATTAGACTCGCTCCTTGGGGCTTGAGCCTAATGCACGCTATTATCAGGAGTCTATTTATTTTGGTTGTTGTTTTGTTATTTGATTGTGTATTCTTGTTTGGTAAATTTGGATTTATGGATATCTTGACTACATTGATGATATGAGACCTTTTACACACTAACCTTGAGGTGCATGTTAAAAATATATTTTTTTAAAGAAATAAATATCAAACTGTTTTCTATAAAAAGGAGGAAATTATTCACCAACATTTTGTTAACCCAAAAATATATTTTTCTAACGTGATGCAGGTTTTCAAAGTTGATGATCAAGTGATGCGGACACGTAGCATGGGCCTTAGGAAATTAAATTGAATTCATTTGATATGTAGTTTTTGAACAATGTATGATTAACCTTGATTATTAAATGTTATGTGACAATTTAAATGGACATGCTTTAAATATCGTAACAATGTTAGTTGTCATGAGCTATGGGCAATCATCATGCCCCGTACCTTTCCGCTGCGGGTCGGGGTGTGACAGATTGGTATCAGAGCCAATGACTATAGGGAATTAAGATAGGTTATTAGACCCTTAGACCTAGTCTATAGTTGATTAGGTACGTTAGGTATCTTATGTGCTTAATTGTTTGATTGTCTTAGCTAAAAAAAATATTTAAAGTGCCCATGATTTAAATTTTCTAATGTCACACACATATGCATGTGAGCACATCAAATTGTTATATGCTAAGTAATGCCATAAATGACAACATGTACCCTATTATTAAACAATAGTTTATTATTTCTTTCTCCATGTCACGTCGCACACACCTTAAACTATATGCTAATGTTCAACATTCTAATTCTTATTTCTACATATCTAAAGTCTTGAATCAATTCATTTCCTTTAATGCATTTCAATTATTCATGAGTTTGATTTCGTTTCATTTTTGAGTTTCAAATTTCAATTGATATTTTACTCTCGTCCAAGTGAGTTCTTGTGACGGACATGTAGTAACTGGAAGGGTTACGTACCGGTAGTCGGGACGTCCTGTCTAGGCTGGCAGTCGTATAAATCCAATTAATGGACCAGTTTGCCTACCTGGGGACTAACGATGAGAGTACCGATACCTATTAGGCCAAAGCATGTCACACCAAACGTCACGTGAACTAACAACACTTTGATATGTCAAATGTGTCCATCTTAATTCATGGATTCTATCTTAAACATCGTTTTACAGCACCCCAAAACTTAAGTCATTTGTTGATTCACGATTTTCTTCGGGTTAAATTGTACGTCAATGGGTAGACATATGAGGATCATGTGAAAGCTCGGTAATTGCGGGTGCACACGTAATTACGAAAGTGAAGCACGGAAGTCATATTATACCTTATGATGTGCCAAACCTATGATTTTCAATATTTTATGATGAAATATTATTTTATCATAAGTTTTATTATCTTATCTCATTCCATGTGGTTATTATATTGTTTCATATATAAACTACCAGAATAAATCCTTAAATATTCCACGAGATTCTAATGAACTTTCTTTAAACAAATCACCCTAATCTTATTGTAATTTGTCAAAGGGTTAGACTTTTGTTACCCTTTGATACTCCATAATATTTTCATGAGATTTGTATTCTTGAATCATGGGATTTTCCCTAAATTCCATGATTTCACAAATTTATGAATCCTAACCATCTGACCATCAAGTCTTGTTATGGGCTATACATCTTACTTATGTTGTCCCTCGCAGATGCCGCCTTATCGTCGTCGTCGTCGTAGACCGAGGATTTCTAGCCGCCGAATGGCAGCTTTAGTAGCTGAACAAATGGCCACCCTTATTCATACCATCGTCACCCAAGTTCAACAGGCGCTCAACGCTAACGTCCCCACGAATCAAATCAAAGAAGCTGAGGCTGAACCATCTTCACCCGATAACAACCATCAAAGGAGTGAAACCAACCACGATTACGCAATACCAGCTATTCCGCTAAACCAGGTTGCTCCTAATCCTGTACTTGACAGAAAACCTTATCGGGGACATTTTCCACAGTGCCCCACTTGCCAAAAGCATCACCCAGTCAACACTCTGTGCCGCCTTTTCACTTATTGTGGACTTTATGGTCACTTAATCGACACTTGTCGGCGCTATAACCCTCAAGCAGAACCACCTATGGCACCATTTAATGTACAGCATGTGACACCTCCATTTGGCGAACCAGACACCTACCTTATGAACCAACCGTATGTCCAACCCGACGCTCCACAAATGGATCAACCGATCGTACTATATGACACCCAACTCGTTCCTTACAATCGAGACGATCATACTGAACTAAAAGACTATGATAACTAGAAGGCACGCGAACGGACACTCATCTAAATCCAAGATAACTATGACGTGGTCAGCGACACGACGAAGTTTTATGCGATGAGATATCGCGAACAAAATGTTTTAAGTTAAATTTTGTATGAACTAAATGGAAATAAATAAGGATTGTTCCGAATTTCCGAGCACAAGTATAACAATTTGAATTTTGGTTATATGTTTTAAACCTTAACGAGTCGCTAATATGAGTTGAACGTCACAACCAATATCGTAACATATGCCCAGCGCTTGGAAAATTCGAGTCGAGCGTACATGGTGACAATAAATTTTTTTTTTTCTGATCTCAAAATTTGGTTTTATAAAATAATAATAAAATGTAATAAATATATATTGTAAATGTTCTACTTTAGGCCAAAAAATGTTTTCCCTGGAGTTTAATGAAATATTTTTCTAAATAAACTAAGTTGCTTTTGTACATGAACAATTTATAATACCAATGTGCTACACTTGGTAAAGTGTAAAAATAGTTAACAAAACGAAATGCACGTGAGTTAAGTTAAAAAAAAAATTATGGTTTCCTTAATTTATCTTAGGACCCTTCTACTTTTGTCTGAATCGTAATTATCGCCCGACTGGTGGGAGTGTAAATCAATGGTGCTACTTCATCTCCTCCGCCATTCGACTTCACGTTTAGTTTTCCCTCATTAACGACTTTACCAGCTACTCTCACTTCGTATCCTTGGCGTTCGCACTAACGCCAATCGATACAAATATCAACTCTTAATCAGTACTGTTGATAGCTTGTGTTGTTGTCACGCTTTCAACGTTACTATTTTTCATCGTTTTCATCCTTTACTCAGACGTTCTTATGTATCACTATGTTATGCATTTATGAATTGTTTTATTTCTAGTTCATGTTGTTGCAGTTTCACATCATCACTCATCACGGCTTACCTTTTCCTATAATTTGTATGATAAGGATATCATCTCACTTATTCATAGACTGACCCTTTTCCTCATAACTATGGATGTAGGTACTGCCACCATTTAGTCGCACCCTTTTGGGTTCGAGACTCATACATTAGTTGGTTGTGGTTTGGTTGTGGTTATTTAATTAGTAAGTTGAGTCGTCGCATAGAACCAATTAAGACCGCTAACGAAGCCAATGAAATTTGATAAGGACATGGTGGATACGCCGCTGGTACTTCCTATATATAAGTGTTCTTATCAAACTATCAAAAGCCTCGTTAGATTGGTCGAGAGAGGTTCTATGTAAGCTGTGTTTGTGTCGTCAGCCATGATCCGAATAACGAAGCCGATGAAACTTGATAAGGACATGGTGGATACGCCGCTGGTACTTCCTATATATAAGTGTTCTTATCGAGGTATCAAAAGCCTCGTTAGACTGATCATGAGAAGTTGGTTTGAGTCGTCAATCATGATTTGATTAACGATGTGGATGGAAATTTGATAGGGACATGGTGGATACGCCCCTGGTACTTCCTATATATAAGTGTGTCTGTCAAATTTTCAAAAGCAGCGTTAGACTAATCATGAGTGTTTTAGTTAGTTGTTTGGTTTTGTGATTGGAGGTTCAAATTCTATGATTTCGCTAATCTAACTCAAATGGTCGCATTTTACGAGAATTATATCAAGATCCTAGGTCGTGACACAGATTGTAGTTTTAGCATCACGAGTATACTTTATGACTCAGTTGCAAACTCTCTCGTGTTACAAGTCACCTTTGGACATGATTTTCTCTTTAGCTGTAATAAACCCTCGATACGCCAATGTTAGGAAACTTTATTTGTAAATATTGAAGAAAATCTCAATCACTGGATCTTTGAAGAGATAACAGTCCTGAAAATCACAACAACAAGAAGAAGATTAGATGAGACAACTGAAATGCACAGCATCTACTTCAAAGAATCACAAGTTGATCAAGAGCTGAATGGGATTATCAGTAAAGGTCAATTCTGATGGATCTGATGATATTTCTGATGAAATATCATCAGTTTTTCTGACGATTTTAATCATCAAGATTTTTCTGATGATTTGTTCATCAGAAATTCTGATGAAGTGGATTCATCAGAATTCTGATGGAATATCCCACTTATCTGAAATTGGCTCTATCCTGCCACACTTACCGAAGCAAGTTGACATTATTGGATCTCATGATGAAAAAGGCAACTTGAATGAATAATTCAATGTATATGTCAAATGGCCACTTTTTGCAGGACTTATTGCATGAATAAACTATTGTTTATTCATGCACCCAGCCTTCTATAAATAGAAGGCTCAATCAGCAGAAGATAATTGAGTTTGAAGCTTATCATTCACATACAAACACCCAAACTCCATTGCTCTTCTCACCCGCAGAATTCAAGATTCATTTGTATTTGATAATAATCTTACAATCACCTTGTTAAACTATTTTGTTTCAAAGTGATATAAACTTGATAATTCTGTAGGTCTTGCTTCTTGAAAGTCTGATTTCCATTTCCGCACATCTTTTTCACATCTACTGAAATCACTTGCCATATTACGTGAAAAGAAGTTGTTTAGGCCATACTGGGTCCAACAATTGGTATCAGAGCAGATTGAATAAACTATTTTCAAACGATCAATCGCTCATCTTCTTTTCTCTAAATATGGCCAGCTTTCAATCCTGGAATAATGCTTTTAATATTGGTTCTATGTCAAAACCTCCGACTCTGGTCAGGGAGGAATACCCCCAATGGAAAATTAGGATGGTCAATTTCCTAAATGGTCATGACCGAGCTCTGTTTCAATCCATTGAAAGGGGTCCACATATACCATTGATTGAAATACCAACAATTCCAGCAACTGACCAACTACCTGCTATCCCTGCCTCCCGAGCTCCTAAAAGTGAAATACTTTGGAGTGAGGAAGACAAGGAAAAGGTAGCTGGGGATGAAAGAGAAAAATCACTCTTAATAATGGCTATCCCCAATGACATATTTTCACAAGTTGATGCTTGTGCATCAGCCAAGGAAATATGGGATCAGTTGGAAAACCTTTGTGAAGGAGGAGAGAGGATGAGAAGAAACAGGAGAACAAACAATGTCTCATCTTATGAAAGGTTTAAAAGTTTACCTAATGAAAGGTTAAATGATATATCAAAGGTTTACAAAACTTTTAAACGAGCTAAAGAAATTTGGTATAACAAAGTCAAATAATGAAAGAAACATTAAATTTCTTGATGCTTTACCTAGAGAATGGAGGAGTCTAACCATGACTCTGTCCTGAACCTTAGAACTAGGAAACATGAGTCTTCATGACTTATACAGCATCTTGATCCCCAGAGGGGAAGAAATATTTGAAGAAACCATTCAAAGAGGGGGATCTTTAGCTCTTATCTCAAATCCACAAACACCAACAATTTCCAATGATCCACAACCATCAAACAGCCAAAGTTTTGAAACTTCTGACACATCATCAGATTTTTCAGCTTTTGCTGAAGCTATAGCACTGCTCACCAAAACATTTGAGCAGAGGTTGAGGGGAGGAGGCCAGAGATACCAGAGGAGTGATAGAGGGAGGATGGATGGAAGATCTAAAGAAGAAGTTAGATCTAAGGATAAAGGGAAGGCTGAGGTGGTGTGCTACAAGTGCAAGCAAAGAGGTCATTATGCATCAGAATGCAAGACCAAGAAGCTGAGACCATATGTAATGGGGCTTTATAAGGGCATGAAAGATTTTAATAATGCCCTTACACCATTACTCATGAGCATTATAGGGGCATTTCTATAATAATGCCCAAAGAGAAGAAAAATAATGGAAAGTAATAAATGAAATGGGCATTAACCATTACACATTTTTTAAAAGGGCATTATGAAGATGATGTGGTGAAAAATGCCCCTTATTGGGCATTAACCATTACCTATGGTCTGAAAGGTGTTACTTACTTTGAAAAGAAGCTTGAGGAAGCTAAGAAGCAGCAGCAGCAAGTCAGCTTAATTGCTGGAACAGATACATGGCTATCTGATGACTCTTCTGATGAAGTGTCACACCCCGACCACGTAGAACATACAAAACGTGGCGGAAACGTCGGGGAGTGTTGTAACAGAATCAATTGTTTCAAATCCATGGCAAATGAAGTTTCGTTTTACAAATCAAACATGAAAGTTTACATTGTCTGAACAAGAATCAAAGTGTACATAACATAAATTAACTAGTTCTTGTCTCGTTTTAAGTCACTAAGGCACAGGTCCGCCTAAGTATGTCTTGATAAGTCCTATGCATCATCTCCTGAAAACACATGTGAAAATAGGTACGTCAGCATAAAAATGCCTGTGAGATACATTGGTTTTGTGAAAACGGAATTCATGACTTGAGTTTGAGAAAATGTTTAGTCATGAACCTCGTATTTTGCTTTGTCTTGTAAATCATTTGAAAAACGGTAAGATCAAATGATATGTATAAATATGAGAACACTGTATGGTTAAACGGATAACCATGTAAAAATGAGTTTGTATAAGATAAGTCGTTTGTAAAACAATGTCTCGTGGCGAGATGGGTCATTTCCGAAGAAATTGCCCAAAGCTTGCTAATGCAAATCCAGCACAGGGATAAGCATCTGACTGACTAGAAGACAACATCGTTTAGAAATAATCACGTCTTATGTATTATTTTCTTTTGTTGTCAAGGTCCAAAAAACCGTTGTTATCGTTGTTTATAAATAAATCTTTTATTTGCATTGCAATGTATTTCTGTGGTTGCATGTATAAACGACATATCCCTTACAATACCGACAATCAAGGGACTGTATTCCTTAAAAGAACAAACTACCCCCAAAATTCTCCCATTCTATAATCTCTTGCGTCTTCCACGAAATTCCTAAGTACCCGTTTATTCTAAGGAAACGAAGTACAAGGCGCAGGTTACAACACATGACGAATACCCAAAGTACCACTATAAATCCTTAATAGGGTACCTAAGGATTTCCCGTAAGTCCTTAATCGTTGTATACCTTAATTCGAATGTGGTGATTCCTTGTAATCAAAAATCAAATTTTGGGAGATCTTCCTATCTTCTCAGATAGATTCCAGTGAACATTGAGACCCGTTGATTGGTTTCCATATCCGTATTCAATCAATAACAAGTTAAAAACAAATTATGATCAAGTTAAACAAGTATGTGACTTTGTGCTTATGTGTTCCCTTATGTGTTGTTGTGAGATCCAAATTATGTTATCCAAATCCTCGTAGAATCTTACATATCCTTATACAAGAGATTCATAGTAGGATACCCAAAAGTATTACTTAAAATCCTCAATGGACTTCTATGTTATAGTTAAGTCCTTTGGATTATAAAGTACTACTTCATAATTAGACCCTTGAGTGGTCTAGCTAAACAGATTCATCCAAAAAGCGGGATAAGGATATCATGTGATAATATAGCTGAAAGGACTCCTTGGTGGCCTAACTAAGAGATCCCCTGTCGATCTAATTAAAAGGAACCGATGGAAGTCTAGTCACCCTCATCACAAGTTTGATATCCTTCCCCAAAACATTACAAAACAAACTGTGCGGACTGTGCAAGGGATTACGTAATTATGGATGCATACATAATTATGGAATTTAGTGCACAGAAATCACAGCAAGTTCTGTCATGTGTCTAGAGTTAACCCTATTCATTTCCAATTCTGATGAAGCATCCGTTGAGGAAAAATGAACTAGCTATTCATTTTTCACTTCTGAAGAATATCCGTTGAGGAAATGAATATCCGTTTATCCTTCATTTCCAAATCTGAAGAATACCCGTCGAGGAAAATGACTCCGTTTGTTCATTTTCGTTCTGAAGATTTATCCGTTGAGGAAATGAATATCCGTTTATCCTTCATTTCCAAATCTGAAGAATACCCGTTGAAGATGACCCCGTTTGTTCATTTTCGTTTCTGAAGATTATCCGTTGAGGAAATGAATATCCGTTGTGTAATCCTTCATTTCCAACTCTGAGGAAGCAACCGTTGAAGATGACTCCGTTAGCTCATTTTCGTTTCTGAAGATTTATCCGTTGAGGAAATGAATATCCGTTGTGTAATCCTTCATTTCCAACTCTGAGGAAGCAACCGTTGAAGATGACTCCGTTAGCTCATTTTCGTTTCTGAAGATTTATCCGTTGAGGAAATGAATATCCGTTGTGTAATCCTTCATTTCCAACTCTGAGGAAGCAACCGTTGAAGATGACTCCGTTAGTTCATTTTCGTTTCTGAAGATTATCCGTTGAGGAAATGAATATCTGTTGTGTAATCCTTCATTTCCAACTCTGAGGAAGCAACCGTTGAAGATGACCCCGTTTGTTCATTTTCGTTTCTGAAGATTATCCGTTGAGGAAATGAATATCCGTTGTGTAATCCTTCATTTCCAATTCTGATGAAGCAACCGTTGAAGATGACTCCGTTAGTTCATTTTCGTTTCTGAAGATTATCCGTTGAGGAAATGAATATCCGTTGTGTAATACTTCATTTCCAACTCTGAGGAAGCAACCGTTGAAGATGACCCCGTTTGTTCATTTTCGTTTCTGAAGATTATCCGTTGAGGAAATGAATATCCGTTGTGTAATCCTTCATTCCCAATTCTGATGAAGCAACCATTGAAAATGACCCGTCTGTTCATTTTCGTTTCGGAAGAATGACCGTTAAGGAAATGACAAGATATTGCCTTACATATCATTGGTGGTTATTTGGCAAATTCACAAATAGACTCCTACGAATAAATTTCGGGACGAAATTTCCTAAAGTAGGGGAGACTGTGACACCTGTGTCACCGCGACCATCAAACAAATACCAAGCCAATGAAATATTGTATTTCATACTTGGGATCTTGTATAAATATGTGTATGTTTTGCACATATCAATTTTTGTTCAATTTCAAACTCTACATTGCTTTCTAGAGCATTATACGCAAACTGGTGCGTAAACGTACTCAGTTTAATGCAAAAAATACTCCGGAACATCAACATATACTCAACATACCTTAAATAACCTTTACATAACTTAGAAATAAGTTTTGAAGGATTTGGTATGGCAAAAACAAGTTAATTCGCTTACAGGGACTAAACTTGACAAACAGCGAAAGTATGCCAATTTGAACTGTAGCGAACATTCCGGAACATGTCCATAAGTTAAACATACCTTAAATATCCTTTACATAGCTTAGAAATAGGCTTTGAGGTGTTTGGTATGCTAAAACAAACTTTTGGATCATTCAGGGACTAAAAGTGTCAAAAAGTGCACAAGTTTGCACTTTCGCGCATAACTTACGTTCTGAATACATCCGGACATCCAAAAATTTATGTAAGCATCCTTATATTATGCCTTAGTGTTTGGCATGAGAAAAATCCATTCGTCGCGTCATTTGGATCGTCTTTCACGCTTATGCGCATTCCGTCGTAATTAAGCAAACATCGCGATCGTACGGCCAAACGAACCGACATCCGGAATATTTTTGAGCATATTTCAAGTCCCCTACACTTTAACTTCATCTTAGAGCCTTGAAATGAGGTTAACGGGGCTTAAACGTGCCAAAAATGGGCCAAAATACGTGTTTTTGAAGTGCAGGGACCAAAATTGAAAATTTTGGTCTGGGAACCTTAGGCGGGGCGCGTAAGGATTTGCCAAATCCTTACGCGGGGCGCGTGAACATGTCTGACAGAAAGATTTTGCAATTAATGCAAAATCTGCCCTTTCGTTCGATCAAGGGGCAATGCCCTTTCACCCATTCAGCAGCCAAAGGTCAAGATTCAGTGTATTTAATACCTGGACAAGTGTACGCACGAGATCAAGGCACGTTATTCGATAAAACGATCCTAACGGTTCCACCTTTCCTATAAATACCCCCCCCCCCTTTTTGTGTAAAAACCCACAAATCAGATCTAAATGCTCTAAGTTGATGCTTATGCTTCATACCTGAGCTATTGGATCTTGATTAGCACTCGGGGACCCTCCGTAAGTCTTCTTTCGCTCTTTTATTCGCTTTTCGAGTCCGAAAGTCAACGTTTTGTTGACTTTCTGCATTGACCAGCTTATGGTCGATGCGAAGTTCATGGAACTTCATAACGTAAGCGTGATCACGATGGTTATGGTCCGTAGTAACCATACCTACTGATCACCACGTTATCTAGGCTCAGTGACGAGTCGTAGTTTCGGCCAAAATGTGCATTCTTGCATGTTTTGTAACCAAACTACTCGTGGGCATCAAAGCCGTTTGTTTTGATGTCAAACCTGTTTTCAAACTTAGTTAAGCATGTTCTAACATGCTTAGCTCGTCACTTTTAGTTTAGTGCTTATATAGGGTCGTAAGGTAAGCGATCTAAACCATCACTTATGCTTTCGAACCCGACCCATTTGGTCGGTCATTAGGACCTGACCAAACACATTAGGTGACCATAGCTATAACCTTCCGAGGTTATACCTTGTGGACACGATGTTAGGCGTTCCAGACGCGTTCTACGCGAACGACGCGTAAGGTAGCATAAGCTACCTAAACGGGTCGTGATGGACCGTAAGCACCTAGGTTAAGTTTCATTTTAGTATGTAGGCTTTGTTAAACCATATTACACGAGTCTCCATACTCGTTTGGTTTTCGAACCCGCGTACTGTCCGATCCTTCCGACTTGGTCCGGTATATTAACATAGCTACCTATTAGGTGCCGTTGATATTCCGTGACCTCTCGCATTTACCCGGTTATTTCACAAGAACAACAAAGCAACCTCAGGTGAGTACATTGAACCCCATCTTTTACATGTTTTCGAGGAGTCAATGTGAGTACATTGAACCCCTCTTTTACTGTTTTCTAAACTATTTTGGGGTGAAACACATGTGCCTACTTGCTACTTTTATGCTTTCCGGTTTTCACATCATATACTACTATGTTCGATAGTACATATATAGTACATGATTTCATTGTGTTTATGCTATGTATGCCCATTGTGTGCGTACTTAGTACATTGCTATACATTTCATGCTACGTACGCCCATTGTGTGCATACGTAGTACATTGTTTCACATTGCATTACTGTTGCATATGCTCATCCAGCATATGAACACATTACACTACATTTTGAACCGTTGTACTCTACAATACATTTCATGCTACGTACGCCCATTGTGTGCATACGTAGTACATTGTTTCACATTGCATTACTGTTGCATATGCTCATCCAGCATACGAACACATTACACTACATTTTGAACCGTTGTACTCTACAATACATTTCATGCTACGTACGCCCATTGTGTGCATACGTAGTACATTGTTTCACATTGCATTACTGTTGCATATGCTCATCCAGCATATGAACACATTACACTACATTTTGAACCGTTGTACTCTACAATACATTTCATGCTACGTACGCCCATTGTGTGCATACGTAGTACATTGTTTCACATTGCATTTCTGTTGCATATGCTCATCCAGCATATGAACACATTACACTACATTTTGAACCATTGTAACCATTTGACTATGTGAACCGTCTTACCCCTTTGATTTCATGAACCGTCTGTAACCATTGAACCGTGTAAACCAGTTGTATCCATTGACATGGTTTACAGTTGACAATAGACATTTGACTATACATAAACATTTCTTCCGTTGTTAAACATTTCATCTTGATGGTTTGGTTTGAGTAAATGATTAAGTAACGAGGCGTGTGTGATATGATACAAGCATGGTGGATACGCCGCTGGTACTTCCTATATATAAGTGTTTGTATGGTATTACATATCGTAGCGTTATTTGAATCATTTCAATTCAAGACATATGACATTTTATACAAACAACACACTTTTCACGAGACATTGTTTTACAAACGACTTATCTTATACAAACTCATTTTTACATGGTTATCCGTTTAACCATACAGTGTTCTCATATTTTGCTCGTATTTTGCTTTGTCTTGTAAATCATTTGAAAAACGGTAAGATCAAATGATATGTATAAATATGAGAACACTGTATGGTTAAACGGATAACCATGTAAAAATGAGTTTGTATAAGATAAGTCGTTTGTAAAACAATGTCTCGTGAAAAGTGTGTTGTTTGTATAAAATGTCATATGTCTTGAATTGAAATGATTCAAATAACGCTACGATATGTAATACCATACAAACACTTATATATAGGAAGTACCAGCGGCGTATCCACCATGCTTGTATCATATCACACACGCCTCGTTACTTAATCATTTACTCAAACCAAACCATCAAGATGAAATGTTTAACAACGGAAGAAATGTTTATGTATAGTCAAATGTCTATTGTCAACTGTAAACCATGTCAATGGATACAACTGGTTTACACGGTTCAATGGTTACAGACGGTTCATGAAATCAAAGGGGTAAGACGGTTCACATAGTCAAATGGTTACAATGGTTCAAAATGTAGTGTAATGTGTTCATATGCTGGATGAGCATATGCAACAGAAATGCAATGTGAAACAATGTACTACGTATGCACACAATGGGCGTACGTAGCATGAAATGTATTGTAGAGTACAACGGTTCAAAATGTAGTGTAATGTGTTCATATGCTGGATGAGCATATGCAACAGTAATGCAATGTGAAACAATGTACTACGTATGCACACAATGGGCGTACGTAGCATGAAATGTATTGTAGAGTACAACGGTTCAAAATGTAGTGTAATGTGTTCGTATGCTGGATGAGCATATGCAACAGTAATGCAATGTGAAACAATGTACTACGTATGCACACAATGGGCGTACGTAGCATGAAATGTATTGTAGAGTACAACGGTTCAAAATGTAGTGTAATGTGTTCATATGCTGGATGAGCATATGCAACAGTAATGCAATGTGAAACAATGTACTACGTATGCACACAATGGGCGTACGTAGCATGAAATGTATAGCAATGTACTAAGTACGCACACAATGGGCATACATAGCATAAACACAATGAAATCATGTACTATATATGTACTATCGAACATAGTAGTATATGATGTGAAAACCGGAAAGCATAAAAGTAGCAAGTAGGCACATGTGTTTCACCCCAAAATAGTTTAGAAAACAGTAAAAGAGGGGTTCAATGTACTCACATTGACTCCTCGAAAACATGTAAAAGATGGGGTTCAATGTACTCACCTGAGGTTGCTTTGTTGTTCTTGTGAAATAACCGGGTAAATGCGAGAGGTCACGGAATATCAACGGCACCTAATAGGTAGCTATGTTAATATACCGGACCAAGTCGGAAGGATCGGACAGTACGCGGGTTCGAAAACCAAACGAGTATGGAGACTCGTGTAATATGGTTTAACAAAGCCTACATACTAAAATGAAACTTAACCTAGGTGCTTACGGTCCATCACGACCCGTTTAGGTAGCTTATGCTACCTTACGCGTCGTTCGCGTAGAACGCGTCTGGAACGCCTAACATCGTGTCCACAAGGTATAACCTCGGAAGGTTATAGCTATGGTCACCTAATGTGTTTGGTCAGGTCCTAATGACCGACCAAATGGGTCGGGTTCGAAAGCATAAGTGATGGTTTAGATCGCTTACCTTACGACCCTATATAAGCACTAAACTAAAAGTGACGAGCTAAGCATGTTAGAACATGCTTAACTAAGTTTGAAAACAGGTTTGACATCAAAACAAACGGCTTTGATGCCCACGAGTAGTTTGGTTACAAAACATGCAAGAATGCACATTTTGGCCGAAACTACGACTCGTCACTGAGCCTAGATAACGTGGTGATCAGTAGGTATGGTTACTACGGACCATAACCATCGTGATCACGCTTACGTTATGAAGTTCCATGAACTTCGCATCGACCATAAGCTGGTCAATGCAGAAAGTCAACAAAACGTTGACTTTCGGACTCGAAAAGCGAATAAAAGAGCGAAAGAAGACTTACGGAGGGTCCCCGAGTGCTAATCAAGATCCAATAGCTCAGGTATGAAGCATAAGCATCAACTTAGAGCATTTAGATCTGATTTGTGGGTTTTTACACAAAAAGGGGGGGGGTATTTATAGGAAAGGTGGAACCGTTAGGATCGTTTTATCGAATAACGTGCCTTGATCTCGTGCGTACACTTGTCCAGGTATTAAATACACTGAATCTTGACCTTTGGCTGCTGAATGGGTGAAAGGGCATTGCCCCTTGATCGAACGAAAGGGCAGATTTTGCATTAATTGCAAAATCTTTCTGTCAGACATGTTCACGCGCCCCGCGTAAGGATTTGGCAAATCCTTACGCGCCCCGCCTAAGGTTCCCAGACCAAAATTTTCAATTTTGGTCCCTGCACTTCAAAAACACGTATTTTGGCCCATTTTTGGCACGTTTAAGCCCCGTTAACCTCATTTCAAGGCTCTAAGATGAAGTTAAAGTGTAGGGGACTTGAAATATGCTCAAAAATATTCCGGATGTCGGTTCGTTTGGCCGTACGATCGCGATGTTTGCTTAATTACGACGGAATGCGCATAAGCGTGAAAGACGATCCAAATGACGCGACGAATGGATTTTTCTCATGCCAAACACTAAGGCATAATATAAGGATGCTTACATAAATTTTTGGATGTCCGGATGTATTCAGAACGTAAGTTATGCGCGAAAGTGCAAACTTGTGCACTTTTTGACACTTTTAGTCCCTGAATGATCCAAAAGTTTGTTTTAGCATACCAAACACCTCAAAGCCTATTTCTAAGCTATGTAAAGGATATTTAAGGTATGTTTAACTTATGGACATGTTCCGGAATGTTCGCTACAGTTCAAATTGGCATACTTTCGCTGTTTGTCAAGTTTAGTCCCTGTAAGCGAATTAACTTGTTTTTGCCATACCAAATCCTTCAAAACTTATTTCTAAGTTATGTAAAGGTTATTTAAGGTATGTTGAGTATATGTTGATGTTCCGGAGTATTTTTCGCATTAAACTGAGTACGTTTACGCACCAGTTTGCGTAGAATGCTCTAGAAAGCAATGTAGAGTTTGAAATTGAACAAAAATTGATATGTGCAAAACATACACATATTTATACAAGATCCCAAGTATGAAATACAATATTTCATTGGCTTGGTATTTGTTTGATGGTCGCGGTGACACAGGTGTCACATGAAGAAGAAGAAGAAATGGCCAACTTCTATCTCATGGCACTTTCTAATGACATACCAGAAAGTTCAGGACAACAGGTAAGTTTAGACAATCTTGATCTTGAACACAAGCTAAATGAGCTCATGTCAGATTTTTTAAACATGCAAGTTAAACATGAATCGGATGGTAAAAAATCTGATGAGTTGCAGAGGACCTTGAATAAAATTATTCTTGAAACCAATTACTTATAGAACAAAGTTTAGATCAAAGAGCTAAAATCGAGTTCTATGAAAATGAAAGAAGAGATCTTTACAAGAAAATCAATGATAAAGAAATTAATGTAAGAGGTTTCCAAGAAGCAAAAGAATTCATAAATTTTATAGAGTCCACTCCAAAGAACAAAGGAGAAGGTTTGGGTTATGTAAGAACAAGTAACAGCAAACCCACTGTCTTTGTAAAAGCAACTCAACAGATTTCTGATAAATTTACATCAGAATCTGATTCTGAAACTTGCAAATCAACATGTTCTGAATATTCCTTTGATAAGCCAAACTTTGAACCAAAAAGTAGTGAATGCAATCAAGAGTTTGTAAAAACTCCAAAAGCAGTTCACTTATCTTTTCAAAATTATCCCGTCATTCCATCACAAGAAAGTATATCAGAAATTTCTGATGAATCTTGTATGTGTGTTGACATACTAAAGCTTGTTCAACAACATCTCCTAAAGAAAAATAAAAGTTCTGTTAATGGCTCAGCATATAACAGAAATTCTGATGCAAGGTCATTTAGAAGAAATAATAAGACTAAAATATCATCAGAAAGAGTACCCAAGCATGCCTGGGTACCTAAAACCCTCTAACCATTCCATTTCAGGACCATCATGTGCAGCAGATCTGGTACTGCGACTCAGGAAGCTCCAAGCACATGACTGGGGATAGGAGCTTACTCAGCAACTTTGTCTTAAAGCTGGGTAAAATGGTGAACTTTGGAAATGGAGTGAAAGGGAGGATCATGGGATACAGATGTATCAGGTATGGATGTTTGACCATTGAAAGAGTAGCCTATGTTGAAGGCTTAAAGTATAATTTGCTGAGTTGTGGTCAATTTTGTGACAAAGGTTTTCAGGTAACATTTTTACCAGAAAAATGCTTGCTAATAGGTATGGATGATAAAAAAATCTATTTATGTGGCAAAAGAATAAGAAAATCAATTTACTACTTTGATTTCAAAGAAGAATATGAACATCCAAAATTATGTTTATTTTCCAAAATCAACAAAGGAAGTAGTTGGTTGTGGCATAAAAGGTTGGCTCACTTAAATTTCAAAATCCTAAGCAAACTAGCAAGTAAGGGTCTGGTAAAAGGATTACCTTTTATATCCTCTAAAAAGGATAAAATTTGTGATGCTTGTGAGATGGGAAAATCCAAAAGAAGCTCACATTAATCAATTTCTGAATCTTCCATTACACAAAATTTGGAACTTTTACACATGGATTTGTGTGGACCCATAAGTACAGAAAGTTTTTCTGGAAAGAAATATATACTAGTAATAGTTGATGATTTTTCCAGATATACATGGGTTGAATTTTTGAGAAAGAAAAGTGAAACACCTGATTTGATCATTAATTTTATCAAGAAAATTGGAAACCTGTTAAAATTAACAGTCAGAAGGATCAGATCAGACAATGGGACAGAATTTAAAAATTCAAAAATTGAGAGCTTTCTTATGAGCAAAGGAATCTCTCATGATTTTTCAGCTCCCAGAACCCCTCAACAAAATGGGGTTGTTGAAAGAAAGAATAGAACCTTAGTAGAAGCTGCCAGAACAATGCTTGCTTATGCTAAAATGCCTACTCACTTTTGGGCAGAAGCAATTGCAAATGCATGTTTTACTCAAAACAGAACCCTTATCAACAAAAGGCTAAACAAAACACCTTACAACATTATAAATGGAAGGATTCCAAGTGTAAAATTTTTACACACATTTGGTTGTAGATGCTTTGTTTTCAATGATTTTGAAAGCCTTGAAAATTTTGAGAGAAAAGCAGAAAAATTTATTTTTCTTGGATATTCTTTGTCCTCAAAAGCTTATAGAATCTTTATTCTTAACACAAGGACAATCAGAGAAAGTTTATATGTCTCATTTGATGACTCATCAGAAACTGAGGTTTCTGATGAATACATGAAAGAAATAAATTTTTCTGACAAACAAGAAAATTATGAGCATCTCTTTGAAATGATATCTGAAGATTTCCTAGAACATGATAATTCTCCCACATATAAATCATCAGACATATCATGTACTAACCCTGCAGAACAAGTAAATAGCACATCAGAAAGTCAAAATTCTGGTGCATTACACCCAACAGAGGCAACTGTTCAGTGGGAAACTTCAAATCCATCAGAACCAATAACTGTTCACAACAGGTTAAGATGGATCAAAGGACATGTTCATTCTGATATCATTGGCAATCCAGCGGATGGTGTGAGAACAAGATCTGCAACTGCACATGAGTGTGCATATGCTGGGTTCTTGAGCAAAATAGAACCCAAGACTGTCAAAGAAGCTCTGAATGATCCAGATTGGATTCAAGCTATGCAAGAAGAGCTGGATCAGTTTGAAAAGAGCAAGGTATAGGATCCGGTACCCAAGCCTAAAGACAAATCTGTCATAGGCTCAAAATGGGTATACAGGAATAAATCTGATGAGAATGGCATAATCACCAGGAACAAAGCAAGGTTAGTGGTCAAAGGTTAGTGTCAACAAGAAAGTATTGATTATGATGAAACTTTTGCAACAGTAGCTAGATTAGAAGCTGTAAGAATTTTTCTTGCTTATGCTGCATCCAAGGATTTCAAAGTTTATCAAATGGATGTAAAATCAACTTTCCTGAATGGTAAAATTGAAGAAGAAGTTTATGTGCAACAACCAGAAGGCTTTGTTGATCCAAAATTTCAAAATCATGTTTATAGATTAAACAAAGCTTTATATGGGTTAAAGCAAGCTCCTAGAGCCTGGTATGAAGCATTATCAAAATTCATAATCAATTCTGGGTTTACCAAAGGTACTATTGACACCACACTTTTTCTCAAAACACACAAAGGTCATACCTTGTTTGTTCAGATATATGTTGATGACATTATATTTGGATCAATAAATGAAAAATTTTGCAAAAAGTTTCAAAAGTTGATGACCAGCCAATTTGAAATGAGTATGATGGGTGAGTTAACCTTTTTCTTGGGGTTACAAGTCAAACAAAGAATTGATGGAATATTTTTAAGTCAATCAAAATATGTGAAAACAATTCTACAAAAATACTCACTCGAAAATTGCTCTGTTTCGAAAACTCCCATGGCAACAGGGAACAAATTAGATTCTGATAAAGATGGAATAAGTGTAGATATTAAAACCTATAGAGGGATGATAGGGTCATTGCTATATTTGACTGCAAGCAGACAAGATATGATGTTTGCTACATGCTTTCTGGCCAGATATCAATGTGATCCTAAAGAATCCCACTTAAAAAGCTGTAAAAAGGGTTTTCAAATATCTAAAAGGCACTTCAGAACTTGGTCTCTGGTATCCAAAGGATACAAACCTTGAATTAATTGCATACACAGATGCAAATTATGCAGGGTGTAAGATTGACAAAAAAAGCACATCCGGTGCTTGTCAAATCTTGGGGAAAAATTGGTATGTTGGGCAAGCAAGAAGCAAAACTGTGTTACCACATCAACAGCAGAATCAGAATATGTAGCAGTAGCAAGTTGCTGTTCACAAGTACTGTGGATGCAAACTCAACTGAAGGATTATGGAGTAAATCTGACAAAAATACCAATTTTATGTGATTCAAAGAGTGCAATTGCAATAACAGAAAATCCAGTTCATCACTCAAGAACCAAACACATAGATGTCAGATATCACTTCATAAAAATATCATGTGGAGAAAGGTAACATTGAAATGTATTTTGTTCCAACTGAAAACCAAATTGCTGATATCTTTACAAAGCCTCTTGATGAAAAGAGACAACTTTTTGATCAACAAACTGGGCATGGTTAACTTAAAAGATGAAAATTTTTCAGAAATCAAAGCAACACAAATTGAAAACCAAATTGATGATCATCAAAAGACTGATAATCAAAGGAAAATTAAACAAAGTTCTAATGAAGAAATCCATCAATCTGATGGAATAACAGAAGGTCTAATAGATCATCAATAAATGTGATGATTTATCAGAAATTCTGAAAAATATCAGAAAGTCTGATGAAAACATCAGAAATTCTGATACACATCAGAAATTTTGTTTAAACTGCAGAATGATCATTAATCATCAAGGATCCCTATCTGCATACATATTCCATTTGTATAAATTCATAGTTGTGCTTAGTTTAATTTTTGTTGTTTTTTTTATTTTATTAAAAAAAACAAAAAGGGGGTGAAAAAGTAACATGCATATTGATAAAATTCTATATTGCTGAGAAAACCAACCGTCTCAATATTTTTTTTAAGTTATTGGATTTTATCTTTTTACTGCCAACGCATGCAACGTCATTTTTTCATAAGAAACTCAAGTGACCCATAGGCACTAGAATGATTAGGAGTTATATGAGTAGCCGCCTAGTCATTGAATGCTTACTCACACATAGGGGCTTAGTAGACTGTCACATTCACTGCAACAGATATCGTCTTAATTGAAGAGATGAAATTTTTTTAACAGTCTGTTAATATCATTTATGAAGATCTATCACTCTCATCTATAAATATTAACAACCTGAAAAGAACATACTTTACACCAAAATCATCTCTTCAAAAGCCCTTTGACAAAAATTTTCTTATCCTAAAATGGGTCGCCCAAAATTGATGAAAGCAAATCAATTTCCTCTCCCACTTCACCGACTTCATAATCTTAGGTTAAGATCTTACTTGGAAGGACCTGCATGGGAGGACTGCAGGTTTGTGTACAATATGATAATGCGAAGTCCTTTGGGCTTTTGCTGTATCATCACATGTCACCATTTACCCCAAACTTCTTCAAGAGTTCTGGTGGAACTCTGATATCATTTTCAGTGGCACTTCCATGTGGATTGAGAGTGAGGTTATGGGGGTTAAAATTACCCTAAATCAGGAAATACTCAGAAATGTCCTCATATTAGGTAATGATCATGATACTGAATTCCTGGATAAGGCAGATGTGCAACTGACCTTGACTGAAATGGGATATCATACATTCAACTCGTCAAGGGCAATTAGAAAATCTGGGTTTATACCACCTTTCCAGTTTTTTGTTACACAGCTAAGTGTCTGCTTCTCCAAGAAGATTGGACACTTCAACGAGCTGTCCAATAGGATGATGGAAGTGGTTCATGCTGTTGTACAGGAAAAACCGTACAACTATGCTAAGTTTCTCATGAGGGACCTAGCAGCAAACGTCCACGACCGTCAACCCTTTCTGATCTACCCTCGATTCGTTACCAAGGTGATCACTAGTCAGCTGGACTTCGGAGGAGTGAGAAGCTGCTATCCGAGGGCTGAGCAGATACTTCAATAAAACACCAGTGAGGGCCCACCCTGGTGCCATCTACGAATCACACCGGTCGAATAACCAACCTTTGGTTATATGTGAAGTGCATGTACAACGTACTGGATGAGGAGGAGGAGTGATTGGTGTTTGCTTGTTTTATTTGTTTATGTTTTTGTTGTTTTGTTCTGCTTGTTATATATTGTTTTCTTTTAAATTTTTTTCTATCAATTAATCTAGGGGGAACTTAGACAATATGTCTGATAATAACAAGAAAAATC
Source organism: Helianthus annuus (assembly GCF_002127325.2). NCBI lineage: Eukaryota > Viridiplantae > Streptophyta > Magnoliopsida > Asterales > Asteraceae > Helianthus > Helianthus annuus. The sequence goes on from NC_035435.2 coordinate 30,715,871, forward strand.
TAGTAAAAATCTAATGAAAACTGATAGGATTTAGTGTAACAAAGAAAAATCTGATGATCAATCAGAAAAAGTGGTAATTTTTCTGAAAACCCATGTGAACCATCAGAATCTGATCAAACACCAGAAAACTCTCAAGATAAACTGAAAATCTGACAAAATATCAGGTAATCAAAATATTTTAAGAAAAATTATCTTGATAACCAGAAAGTTTGACATGTCAACAGAAAGAAACGTCAGAAAAATACTGTCTTTAACCAAATTTAAAGAAACTTATGAATGTCCAAATTTTTAGAAATAAGTTTCTTTCAAAAAGTTTTTCTGAGGACTGGAACAAGCTGAATGACAAGTTCTTACCAAAAATCAGAACAAAGGTGTGGAGTTCATAAATGCAATGTAAGTAAATATCTTCGAAATCTACTTATTCCCTCTCATCTAAAAAAAATTACTGATTCAATTTTCTAAAAATGAATCAAATGCATTCTGATGATATATAAAGGAAATTCAACTCTAAAAAGCCTTACTCGACGACTTTCTGATGTATATCATCAAGAGGAAAACTTGGGAAGATACATAATCGAAGAAAAAGGTTTCTACTGGACCTTTTGAAACAAAAGGGGTCCCACATGAAGAAAAGGTGCAAGTTGGACATTAGTGTTTATCTACTAAATCTTTAGTATCTCTGGCCCTCATCAAAAGATTTACATTAAATTAGAGATAAACCAAAGGTTTTTCAAAAACGGTTGTTCCTTAAATGGATTAAAACATCATTAAGGCGTCATTAACCACCTTGAATACAAACAACCCAAGAAAAACACTCAAAAAGCTCTGTCCCTATCCAATATAAATACATCATTCGAAACTAGAGACTACCATCTTCAACCTTCAAACTCAAAGCCCTAAAACCCTTTTCCAAATCAAAAACCCAAATCATCAATGGCTGCTACCAACATCAACACACCTCCAATTGAACACTCTGTTCCTTTAATCACAGAAGCTGAATATCTTCCGTTAAAGAGCAACAACGAAGCAATGAATGATAACATTGAAAAGTATGACGTGAAGTGTCAAATTCTCATTGAATTTCTGATCAGAAGCCCAATAGCTCAAGCTCTCACAAAGACCAGAGATGTACCAGAAAGACTACTACAACAAGCTGTGAAAACTCTCAATGTCTCAAATCAAATGGAGCTAACAGCACACGTATGGGAAAATATCTTCATTACAATCTCACCAGAGAAAATAAGGGAATGTTTAGAACTACCCTTTAACCAAGGTTTTGAAGAAGCACCAGAAAGAGAAGATATGTTCACACAACTTGGTGCTGTAATGGGCTGCAAGACAAATTCAAAGATCAATGAATTCAAGAGAAACAAGCTACCTGCCTTCTGGCAAGTATTAACGGAGATCCTGAACAAGTGTTTATCATCAAAGATTGGAGGTACAGATCAGATAAATATGAATATTCTGACAATCATGTTCAGCCTCATAACTGGGCTGAATATTGATTTTGGAACAGAAATATTTAATCTGATCAGAAGATCAATTCTGACTAAAACTGGAAGGATAGATTCACATCTACCCTTTCCCAGATTTCTGTCAATCATAATTTCTGATGCCTTTTCTGAAAGGAACCTACAAGTTCCAAAGTCAAAAATTATGTGGAAAGCAGAAATTATGAGACCTTGGAGTGCTGCAGGGTCTTGGAAGTCAGATTTTGATGTACCTATTCTGTCAGATAGTATGATGCTTCTGATACCAGAAGATTCACCATACAGAGCAGAATATCTAAAGATGTTAAGCAAAAAGGCAGAAAACAAAGAAGGTTTTGAAAATGTATCCCCCATGGAGCATGATGCACAAGAGTCAAGCACACCAAGAATGGAGCAGCAGGGTGAATCTGATCCTCATCCAGCTGATGAAGATGTGAATATGAGTCCTGTGGCAAAAGAACATCATGCTGAAGTCTCACATATGGGAGAAACAGGTGAACAACACTCTAAACTAAACTTATTTCATTTTTCTGAGAGTGATTCTGATGAATCAATTCAAAGAATGCATGAAATTTTAGATAGAGGTACTGTTTCCACAAAACAAAATGTGAGTCAATCCAAAGACCCATTTTCTGAATTAGATTCTGAGGAGGAAAATGTGGTGGCAATAGGTGGAGATCAGTCTACTGATCAAGGAAACCTGGATGAGAAAACTAAGAGTTTCTCAACAACTCATGGAGAACCTGAAAAGGTTCAAGGATATGAGGAAAACCAGGACTTGAATTTGTTTCAATTTTCTAGTGAGGATACATAGAATTTGGAATCTTCCAATCCTCTTAACCTCAGAACAGCAGATAATGTGTTTTCTGCTGGTGTTAGAAGAGGAACATCTGTTGTTTCTCCTATTTTCCAAGGACATCAATCTATGCCCCCTAAACAACTTCACAAAGAACTTAAAGATGCAACTACAACTGAGAAAACAACTACAGAAAGGAAACTTGATCTGATACTGGAAGAAATCAGAAATAAAAAATCAGAGATCAATGCCCTATCAGAAACTGTCAAAGCTATACATAAACAAACAGAAGATAACACTGCAACTCTCAACAAACTACAAGAGTCATCAGAAAACAAAGAGAGCTCATCAAAATTCAAGAAAGCTCTCAATGAACTACAAGAAATCAAGAGACAGATGGCTGAGGTTGCAACTGCAGGAGAAAGCTCAAGTTCAGGAAGAATTCTTGAAGAAATTCAGTTCCTCAGAGCCAACAACAGCAACATGGTTGAGGCTTTTGAGAAATTGTTGGTGGAATTAGCTGGACAAAGAAATCAAGAAAATCAGGAGTTTCAGAAAATGAGGAAACAAGAAGAAACAAATACTCAAGCTCTTACAAATGTTCATCTATTAGTGAAAAGATTGCAGTATAATGTTTCCAGTCTAGCAAAGGTTGATCTTCATAAACTGAAAACTCCAATTCCACAAGAAAGACAAAAAAAGAGGATCAGAAATTCCTAAACAAGAACCAGAAAACATTCAGCAAGACCAAACCAAACAAATAGAAACACCAGCGGATCAAAAACAGAAGCAGCCTATGGGTCCACCTCCAGACAAACAAAAGTCACTCATGGGTCCTCCACCAGATGTCCTAAAGCCAGAGACTTCAAAGGTCCAAAAGAAAGAAAATGTTCCAGTTCGATCATCTTCTACAGCCATCACAGGAGAAACAGATCTTAGCATAAGGTTGGATACAAAAGAAAAGAGAAGAATGGAGCATGAAGTAACCTCCTCTCAAAGGCCATGAAAAATAATGAGAGAAGATTCAGAAGGAAACATCAAAGAATCAATGGTGCTGAAAGGTGATCTACACACAATTATGTATCCTGAAGAACATCTAAAACACTACTATTGGAAAGGTCCAGAAGACAACCCAACAAGGCCACTCTCACCAATGAGTAAAAACATTGTTGAAGAAAGACACAATGGTAGCTGGGTAATATTGCAAAAACAATTGACAAATCCAATAGTATCTATTAAATAATTGATACTTTGACCACTGGAGGAGGAATACTGGGTAATGAAGGTCAAAACAAGTATACCTTGATCAAAAAAGATAAAAATGTACAAAAGGTTACTGATGCAGATTTGGCTGATGATATTCATCCAAAGGACATAGTCAAAATGAAGAATATCATTGATAAAGAAAAAGGAAGTGCAGTTTGATCAGAAGAGCCCTTGACAGTCTCAAAAGGGCAGGAGAAAAGTTATACAACAGGGCTGCACTGGCAGATTTTGATCTTTGTATCAATTTTGAGTATAGCAACAAAGTACAAATACCTCCTCCCAACACCACAATTCCAGCTGAAATTCCTTCTAAACTAGTAAGAACTGGAGCAATATTTGAAGAACCAGAAATGGGTGTAGTCTTCAACAATGCTAACAAAGGGAAAGCTCTGTTCAGAATAAATGACATATGCAGGTATTCAAATCAAACTCTGAAATATATAAGAAACTTCATAAATGAGAAACAAGAGCAGCTAAAAAAAAGGGAAAGCACAATGAACAGCTGAGAAAAACCATTGAAGAGTGTATTGAAGACTAGATGGAAGCAAGAGGTTGGTATAAAGAAATGTACAAGGAGACTCAAAAGGCAATAGATCACAAGAAAATGTTGAAACCAGGGGACAGATACAGAAGTGGAGTGAAGATCAATTAATGATTTGATGAGATTAAAACTGCTGTTTTTGAACAATTCTTTTTATTTTATTTTCTGTTTTTGAACAATGGTTGGTTTGACTATGTTTCATGTTCTTGAACTTAGTTGTTTAATTTTCTTCTATTTCAAGAATTAGTTGAGGATTGTTTATGTTGAGATAGATATAGATAGTTCATTTTCTTACAATACTTAGGGGGAAACTGTTAGGAAACTTTATTTGTAAGTATTGAAGAAAATCTCAATCAACTGGATCTCTGAAGAGATAACAGTCCTGAAAATCACAACAAGAAGAAGAAGATCAGATGGGACAACTAATATGCACAGCATCTACTTCGAAGAATCACAAGTTGATCAAGAGATGAATTGGATTATCAGTAAAGGTCAATTCTGATGGATCTGATGATATTTCTGATGAAATATCATCAGTTTCTGACGATTCTGATCATCAAGATTTTTCTGATGATTTGTTCATCAGAAATTCTGATGAAGTGGATTCATCATAATTCTGATGGAATATCCCACTTGTCTGAAATTGGCTCTATCTTGCCACACTTACCAAAGCAAGTTGACATTATTGGATCTCATGATGAAAAAGGCAACTTGAATGAATAATTCAATGTATATGTCAAATGGCCACTTTTTGCAAGACTTATTGCATGAATAAACTATTGTTTATTCATGCACCCAGCCTTCTATAAATAGAAGGCTCAACCAGCAGAAGATAATTGAGTTTGAAGCTTAGCATTCACATACAAACACCCAAACTCCATTGCTCTTCTCACCCGCAGAATTCAAGATTCATTTTTATTAGATAATACTCTTACAATCGCTTTGTTAAACTATTTTGTTTCAAAGTGATATAAACTTGATAATTATGTAGGTCTTGTTTCTTGAAAGTCTGATTTCCATTTCCGCACATCTTTTTCACATCTACTGAAATCACTTGCCATATTACGTGAAAAGAAGTTGTTTAGGCCATACTGGGTCCAACAGCCAATATTAGGCTTCGTGATTTTAATGACCATAGAGCCTATAATCGACTATCTTGTACATAACAGATTACGCTTCCCAATCTTGTATCCATGGCATTTGAAAGCGATTCCTCAAATGGGTATGCAACCCTTTTCAGGAACGCTACCGCCTCAATAAGTCTGCAACTTTTAATACATCTTAGTTTGAGCGCATTCCCAGCAAAGTTAGGACTTGTGTTTAACACTAGTTACCTAACCTTTCTAAGGGATATTCCGATCCTAATATTCGAGTTCCTAATACTATTACCGAATCAAATCGATGTCATTTAAGTCTATGGAAGACCCTACACTTCATCCTATACGTGCAGTTTCCTCCAAATTTCTGGACGAAATTCCCAAAAGTTGGGGAGACTATAACATCCGTCAGAATCGGACCTCCGAAATCTGACCCGGATTTCAAGATCTAACCCTTTTCAAGTAAATAAATATAAGTATTCCTAAAAAAGTAACAAATTTTAATGGTATACTATTAGATTAAACCGTCACATTTTTCGTTGGTTTAAATCCGAGATAAAACGGAGGTTTATAAGCGAAACTCGATTAGTTCAGTTAATAACTTTAACGGAAATAATTAACTACGTTAAAAATGGTTGTAAAATCAAGTTTGAAACTTAAAAGGGTTGAAATTGTCACAACCTCAAAGTTATAAGTTAAGAGGTTGCTTTGTAATTAATAGAAACCTATATATTAAAAACAAGTTAACTAACTGGGTTAGAAAACCTAGTTAAGTTAGTATATATATATATATATATATACTTATAGTTTTACTAGGTTAGTTAGTTCTATGTAAGAAGTATGGTAACTAAGTAGGTTATCTAAGTTAGTCCAGTTAGTAACTTTAATAAACTACGGGGACTGAAACTGTAAATAACTGAAAGAGTTTTTAGAAAATAAAATAAAAGAAACGCAGAGGAAAAGATTCGAACCCAGACACCACGACCCGTATAACGCGCACTAAACCACTGGACTACAAGATAATTTATGTTATAAACTGGTCTCACTTGGTACTTAAACGGTTTTTTTTCTTTTTAAATAAAAGATTGGGCGACAACTGGACTCGAACCCGGCCCCCTTGAGTAAATAAGTCACGTGCGAACCACCTGTCTACAAATGTTTTTCTGCTTAAACCCTAGCGCTGTCAAATTTAAATGTAAGTTCAGATTGAACTGTACTTCTTCTTCCCTTTGGCTGTTACGCGAACCGAAGGGATTGTGGTGATTTGTAACGTTTGGTTAACGTATGGACTCCAAAATTAATACCACTAAACTCGTAATCAGGAGGATTAATGATTTCGATTCATGAATCATATGCTAACCACCCGAAACCAAGGTGAATAATAAGAAATTTGTTTACCATGGAAGCTCTTTGAAGAATGATTTGGGGTTTTCTTCAACCCGTAGAATTGACCTGCAAATTTTATACCATTTTAATCCTCTGTAAAAAAACCATACAAAACCCCACTGAAATTTCTCCATTTCATCACCTCTGCATCGTGAATTTAATCGAAGAACATTTTAGGGCTTGTAACTTGTGCAGACAATATCTCCTTCAATTCTCAACCTTTTCAGGTGATTCCAAAGCCCAACTTGCTTAATTTTTCGTGCTCTACAAAAGCCCTCTATAAATTTCAATGATAGAAGGCTAATTTAACCAAATTTAATTTTAGTTGAAATTAGGGTTCTGCATGCATAGAATTTGGGGCTTTTATATTTAGACTTGTGTTTTGATGAAATTGAAAGTATAATATTGTTATTGTTATATATCATACTAATATTTTGTGTGTAAATTTTGGGAATTTTTAGATATCAATTGGAATTTTGGTGAATTATTTATGTTTTAACCATTAGATAAATGAAATAAAAATACAAGATAATCTCAAATAAATTAAATAAATATTTTTATTGATTTTTCAGCTTATATAAACACCAGGGAATTTTTATAAAATTGTTCCTTAATTTTTGGAGAATTCATGAATATAATTTGGTTATATATATATACATGTTTTAATTATTTAAAAATACAAAGATTGTTGCAAATAAATTTTGATTAAAGTTTCTACTGATTCTTTTACTGATTGTATAATTGTTATAAAACTTTTCTAGATTATTTTTAGAGTTTTCTTTGGTAACTATTATGCGATTTAAGAATTGGTGAAATTGTTATACAAATAATTCTCATTATAAAATTATAACTTTTAAATTTATAATATGTAATAATCAATATATCTATTTTATAAATGATAATTAGATGACTTGATGGACTTATTTAATTATTGGCTTGATCAAATATTTGGAAATCATTAAAATGGTAATTTTATGATTTTGCTATTTTATTATATTCTAGAATCATATAATTATTGATGATTTGGGTATTTTTTGTTGAATAAATATAATTTGATATAATTCTAAGTCCCCAAACAGGAGAACCTAATTTCCTAAAATCAATAGGTTATCCTTACGTTTAGTATTTCGTTTATTTACATTGCGGTTATTATTTAGATATAAATCGTTCCTTTTTGTGCGGTGCATTCTCGTGGATTAACTCTTCGCAACCTGTGAGTAATTTCTTCCATTTCCCCCGTTTTATCTTTTACAAGTTTTGGGGTGCATTATGTTACACTTTTTGATTTACTTAACATGCTATGATCAAGTGTTATTATGTGAACGTCTTATGTGTATTCTATTATTCTATATGCTATCTGATGTCAAGTCGATTGCATGCTATTGTGTCTAGTGGATCCTGTTGGTGCATATTCTGTGACAACAGCTTAGATTTGGTCTTTGGATATCTTGTAATTAGTTAAACGATAAACAGTTAGCGGGTTTAGCTTTGTAATAGTTAGTTGTAATGTTTGGGCTAACTAAACCCAACGAATTGGGTGTATGGGGGCGAATTGGGCTTATCCAATTCGCAGCCCAAGAGTGTTTGACCTAGCCTAGTTGTGAACCTTGTGTTATATAAACAAAGTTAGACATTAGGGTTTAGGTTAATCAGCCAAAACAGTTGTGTGAGAGATAGAATTTCGTGAGAGCTAGTCTTGGACGAAATTAGGGTTGGTTAGGGTTTTCGATTGATTGTAATTCCTTGTGATTGATAATCAATAGAAAGCCCAGTTTGAAAGTGATTTGCTGTTCCTACACGTTTTCTGCATATTCTGATCAAGAGGATTCCGCACTCTTGATCGGATTGACAATTTTGTTGAAGATCCATACACATCAAGGGGACCTACAATTGGTATCAGAGCATTAGGCTCTTAAAGGCTCGGTTCAGAATTGTTTGCTGCAGAAACAGGGAGTGATTTCGAAATTTTTGAAACCTGAAAATTAGGGTTTTTGAAATTTTTGAAATTTTTTGTGTGTTTGATTCTGATTTTCGATTTTTGTTGGCTGTTTTGATCTTCTGTTTTGTTTGATTGCTGTTTTGCAGGTTTTAGGGTTTCCAAGAAAGTTTTTGGTTGATTGTTTTGAAGAAATTTTTGCTGAATTTCTTGAAGATTCGAAGACTGTCTTCGTGTTCTTCATTAAGTTCATCAAATTTTTGTCAAAAGTTTGCTGATTTGCTTGTTTGATTGTGCAGAATTGTGTTGGAGAATCATCAGAATTTTCGAAAAGATCAAGTTTCCAAACTTGCAGACCAGCGAAAATACAAGACCTGCGAAACTAAACTGACCAGCATATTTACCGGCGAAATTAAAATCCAAAGGCGACTTTGGTAACCGAATAATTTTCCACAGCGAAATTATCCCGGTTTTGGTGACTTTATCAGTCGTCGTAATAGCGAACTGGTTACCCGGCGAAATTAACTGTTCAGCGAAATTAACAGACTTGTCAGCGAACTAGACCAGCGAACTAAACCTGCGAACTTAAACTGGCGAAATTAACTCAGAACCTAGCGAAATTAGGAGAGAAATTAAGGGGTGGAATTTCAGTTGGCAAGCGTCGAAAAAATTTCAGTGTTTTGCAAATAGAAATTGATCCGTAGCTCATTTGACGAAACCGTCTGCACCGTTGAATTCGTGTGATTTTTAGGACAAAAAAAAATTTTGATCCCGAATTCGGTTTTTGACATTATAGATCATTGGATTTGTCATTTCGAGACGATTCTAACGGTGTAATTTAGTAACCACTATTTTCGGAAAAATTTTGTACGGTTTTATCAGTCTGCTACGTTAAAAATGTCGAACATGTCTAGTTTGAATGAGCTGTTGAGAATGGAGCATGAGGTTGGCACTACCAACAAACCTCCTAAGATGATGAAGGTGGAAAATTGTCTGACATGGAAGGATCGTTTTCAATCTTTCATTGAATATCAGGATACTCGCATGTGGATATGTATCGAAGATAGGTACACAAACCCTACACACGACTTTGAGGGCAGACCATGTAGAACAGCCTATGTGAACATGCAAGATAATGATAAAAAGATGTATGAGGCTGAAAAGAGAGCCTTGGCTGCAATCAAAATGTCGTTACCTGATAGTATCAAGCATACCTTCAAGAAGTACACTAATTCAAAGGATATGTGGGATGCTTTGGAGAAAAGATACGCGGGAAATGCTGATGTCAAGAAGAACAAGATTGATCTACTGAAGAAACAGTTTGCTGTTTTCAAGTACATGAAGCATGAGTCACTTGAAGACATCATCACTCGTTACTACCATCTGATGTCAGAAATGGAAAATTATGAGATCGATTGCTATTCTGACGTAGAGAAGAATGACAAGATGCTCGATGCCTTACCTACCAAGTGGGATATCTACACTCTCATGATCAAGGGTGAAGCAGATTATGAGACAAAAGAGCTTGAAGAGGTTGTTGGCAAGCTGAGAGCTTATGAGCTCAGCATGAAGAAGAAAGATACTGGATACGATCAGGTTCAAGATCCAGCGGTTTACAATGGGCTTGCATCTTCTTCATCTCACAACGCTTCTAGCGACTCTGCTACTGCGTTTCTATCATGTGAAAATGAGCAGGTTATGGTGAATGAGGATGGTGATGTGTGTTTTGTTGCTGCTTCAGGAGGATCATCAGGAGCAAAGAAAACTTCAGCTTCTAAGCAGAGTAGTAGTGCTAAGTCAATGCCTATGAGTGTGAAGTCTGCTGAAGAACATTTGGCTCTACTTGCTTCGTTTGTTGATTCTTATGAGAACTAGACTACGATCAGATTGACCCTGATGATCTTGAGGAGACGGATTTGCAATGGCAAATGGCAATGATTTCTAGGCGTGTGAAAAGGTTCATGAACAGAACAGGAAGGAAGTTTGTAGGGAGAAGTGTTGGTTTCGATAAGACCAAAGTGAGGTGCTTTAACTGTCAAAGTTATGGGCATTTTGCTAGGGAATGTCAGAAACAAAAGCAAGATAATTCGAGTCAGAGTTCAAACAACAGGAACGCATCAAACAACTCTAGCTCAAAGGCCTTGATCTCTACAACACGAGAAGGTTCGTATGACTGGAGCATTCATCTAGAAGACAATGAGAATGCCACTCGGGCATTCATGGCAGAGATAGTGCCTATTGATGATGATAAAGCTACTGAGGGAGATGCTGAAGTGAAAGTTGATGCTGAGGTGAAGGGTGAGAATCAAGCTGAAGAAAAGATGGGTGATCAGACATCAGTTGCTGCTGAAGATGAAAAGCAAAAGTCTGACCATGAAAGAGAAGCTGAAGAAAAAGATGCTAAATACAAGAGAATGGAAGCTCAGTTTTGTAACACCTTGAATTTTTGTGTCCAATAATGTGTTAACACGTGTCATTTGTTTACACGTGGCATTGATATTAAATAAAGGATTAATATTGACAGACCTTGAAAGTATATAAATTCGAGGGTTATAAATGTCAAACAAGGGTAAATATACTGTATAGTAACCCTAAATGGTGCTTGTACCTTCAAACGAATAAATCATGAATCGTACGGAAGCGAAACGCGGAAGAAAGTGAGAGATTACAAGCTACAGGGGTTAACTGTGTCAACATGTTTAATTATACCTCTGAGTGACCCTTTAACGCTCCCGAGGCTTTGTAACAGTATTATACGCTCACAAGAACATATTGTATAAATTCCGCGAAGTTCCGTTTTAAAACGAGAAAGTTATAATCAAATTTGTATGAGAAGGGTTAAAAGCGTCAACAATGAAAGTTAAGGCTTTCTGAATAATTAATAAACTAAATGGGGACTTAACAACGCGGGTAAATAACACGAGGTCCTTAGTTGTAATTAACTGAGGACCAAACCGCAAAGTTACCCCTTCAAACCCGAAAGGTCAGGTAAATCATTACGAAAGATTTCGTTATTAATTACCAGATTCTGAAATCATTATAAAAGATTTAAAATTTCTGGAAATCTAACCTCTCGCGACCCGCGTGAAGTTTCGGGTTAAGTTGAGGCGGGCCGCGAGCCACCTAAGATACGCGCCTGAAGTTTGAATCTCAGGCGACCCGCATACAAATGCATGGAAATCTCCATGCGGGCCGCATTAGACGCCCAGATGCAGAATGTTTGTAGTTTCTTGCCTTTTGAGCTTGTGAATGATCAAAACGCCAATAAATGAGGCATGGGCACCCTATACTCGATCCATAGCTCTATGGGACACCTGTCCATCATCCATGACCTGTTGTAGGTGTTGTGTGATGATCTTGTGTGCTATGCTTCACTATAAATAGCCACATTTGGCTCATAACATTCACACAACTCAAAAACACTCAACTGATCATTCTAAGAAGCCCTCAAGCTTACTCTCTGCTCTCTAAGCAAGATACAACTTCTGTAAGTCGTTCAAATCCATTTTGGTCTTATATTTCCATAGATTTAGCTTATAAACTCAACCGTCGTAACTAACGGTTGTCATAACAATAATTCACAAATGGTCCAGTGAATTGTCGGATCAAAAGTAGTTTTGAGTTGGTATTTATGTGGGTAATAAACCCCTAAAAGGGTCTCCTCTGATCACCACTCTAACTATGTCAAATATCGAGTCAAACGTGCACTTAAAAAGTCAACAGAAAGTCGTTTTGCCGTTTTGTACATAATCTGTAATGTATATGCTATGAAACCTGTTTTGGTAATCATAAAACATGATAATAAGTATATAAACTTGTTTACGCTCGTTTGAATCGACCATTTGCTATATTGACCCGGTTCGGAGCCGAATGTCGCAAAAGTTTGACTTTTGCATTGACTTCAGTTCTGACCCGTTTTAGTGAGGTATAGATATGCCTTAGGACTCTCTTAGGACCAGGTTACATGTTGTTATAACCCTCTGTGACCGGTTCATGAATTGTCTGAGTCTTTTACGCGTTTCCGTTAATCGCCTAAAGTTGACCATAACGGCCTTTTGAAAATAAAACGAGTATTTCGGACACGTGAACAGACCAGAACCTTGCTTACTAAATTATAAGCATGTCCTTAAAATTTCACGTCAATCCGAGGTCTAGAATGAGAGTTATGCTAAATAGCGCACTTATAAGAAACTTTTGTAATAAACGGCGCAATTAGCATAACGCCTATCTAAACCAAGATTTCGTCACCAAAACTTTTACCCACTGTTGTAAAATAATATTTTGGGAATTTTAAAGATTTTTAATAATTTTTACCTTGCTCATAACCTGCGGTTATGGCTACGGTTCGGTAAATACCGAATATGCCCTTTTCGGCCAAAACTTGAGTTCTAAAAAGTCTTTTGACCCGATTCCAGTTGCTACTGATTTTAAATAATAAATAAAGTATTTTAGACTTTATAAACTGTTCGGGAAACTGAGATTTCCTGTAGAACTCTAAAAGCCCTTTTAAAGTCTTTAAAATGACCGAAAAGCCCCTACGGGGCGTAATATTAACTTAAACTCGTTACGGGCATCACGGAAGGTATCCTACTGATACCACAACCTCTTTAAGGCATATTGACTTAGGAAATAAGCGTAAGACTCTCATGGTTAACCGTTTCGCCTATTGCGCGCACGGTTCGGCTTATGGAACTAGTTTTCATAAATTAGCCGATACGGGTCAAACTATATTATTTTGACCCCAAAATCCAGAGTGTGAACCTTGAACTCATATAAAACAAGTCTCTGAACTTGTTTGGGGCAGAATCACACTCCATTCTCGGTTTTCGCCTTTTCGCGCGATTAAACCGTATTCACATATCGGAACCAACCAGTCTAGGCTACGGCCATTATAAAGACTCGTTAGAATTCTAAGAGGTTAATTAAAACCTTCGTTCCAGATTAGGAGCCCAGTAAAAGCTATCGGTGATTTAATCAAACTAAGGAATAATACTTGCAAAGGTAAATACTTTAACATATTTCCCCTATACGGGCTTGGGTTACGGTATGTTAATACCGCTTGATTGAGCATTATATTTTTCCATCGCTTAGGTGGTTAATTAAATAATATGATCGGCTCATTTAAACAGTTTTGTTTCTTAAAAGCCTTTGGGGGGTTTAATGACCGTTGTCCCGGATATCCTTGGCATCATTTTACGAAATGGCCACGACCATCGACATCCCGGTGTAGGCGTACACCCAGTATATATTGTCGACATTAAATTAAAAGACGTAGCCGTTGGTTTTTATACTACGGTTTTACGCAATGTGGTGTGTCTATAAATCTTTAACCCGGCACGACCCGGGCTACTGAACGCATAAAAGAACATGTAAAACGTTCACAAGATTATTATGATTTTCCCAAGTTATAAAAGAGTTTGTGCCTTGTGCATTCAAATCAATTTTAAATAAACATTTTCAAATGTGTCAGTTGAATGTATTTACCAGTGTAAACTGGCGTATTTTCCCCAAAAAGATTAAGTGCAGGTACTATACGAAATTGGCTGGTATTAGCTTCCTATGCATCACGAATAGTCTCGCAAACTCGATGTCGTATCTGAATGAACAATATTTTATTATTTTGATCCGCTGTGGATACATTCGACTTCTGTAATACATTTGATATTACAACCAGAGGTTGAAGTATATATTTATCTTTAAAGCTTCCGCTGTGCATTTATATAATTGTGTGGTTTGACTATATTGTTGCCAACATCGTCACGGAAATCCCCCACCGGGCCCACCGGTGATACACGTGGAAATCGGGGTGTGACAGGTTGGTATCAGAGCCAACATTGAGTGAATTAAACACTATCCTAATGTGCTTAATCTCAATGACACAATTGGACATACTTGAGTTTAGACAAGAACTTAGGACAAATTCGAATTGTCATTCCAATTTTGTCTTTTTCTTATAGTATTGGTATTTAAAGTTTTATAAAGCAGGAAACATGCCGCCAGTAATATTCCGAGGAAGAGGAAGGGGAAGAAGAGGCAGAGGAGATGTCGTGACACATCACGATCACAAAGCTGGACCGTCAGGTACAAGACCTCCTTCAATGACAAGGAGCGAAGAACCACAACGACGAAGAGATCTTTACGAACCCGCGAGGCATTCCACCTCGCACAGCTCGACGCCATCATACCGGCACTCATTCGGGCCAAACTCAGAGAATGATCCCAACAACCCACAACTTTCCTTCATACCTTTACAACGTTCAGTATCGCACCGAAATTATGACGACCCTACTCCATACTTCATAGGTCAGTTTAATACAGCTGACTACATACAGGAACATTCAGGCTTTGTTCCACTAGGGCCACAAGATCACTTCTCCGAAGACCATATGGATGAAGATACTGATCCAACTGAACCTGCTCGTGGTACGCCCATGCATCCGATAGAAGTCTCTGATGGGTCATCCTTCCATGGCACACCCTATCAGGGACCAGACAGTTTCCAAGCGTTGTTCGACCGACATGAGTGGTACTACACGCCACCTCAACAGACATCTCAACAACCGCGACATCCACAGGATCCCTCGGAGGATTCACGCTTTGTGGCAGTTACGCCACCACCTCCGCCACCGGCGCAACCAGTAATCCCTGATCCGCCAAGGCGTAGGAGGACAAATGCTCGTATGTCCACACGAGGAGGAGGGGGTATCCACTTCAGCACCCCTCGACACTCTAGTAGTAGCCACTATCCGCCACTACAAGAAGAAGGACCTTCAAGTCCTATACAGGAGGCGAACTCCGCACAAGCTGCACCAAATTCGCCACCATTTGGGTATGACCAACCCATACCTGCTTACACGGGTCCAACGGCTTACAACCCGTTCGAACCGTCACAAGCACAATACAACTACAATTATGAGCGCGACCCGTATGTGGTGTCGGCTAGATATAATGCGCGCTACCCCGACGGAGCTCATGGGAACATGGGACCACCGGACTACTCAGCTCATGGGTATCCAATACCTCCCAGACCTCCAGTTCCGCAACAAGCGCCACAACCACGTTTCTCTCCTCCTGAACAAGAAGAGATACTCCATCGACTAGATCGTGTGGAAAGAGAGTTCGAGGAAGAGAAAAAGAGCCACCGAGGATTTCTCAAAGGCTTGGCGAACCTACTAAAGGGCAAAAAGAAGAAACGTGACCACTAGCCCTTAATAGTTGTACTAATGTAATTTCTACTTTAAAAGAAGTCCCTACGTGGACATTTATCGTATTTCAGTCCCTACGTGGACTTATCTTTTAGTCCTTGCATGGACACTTATCTCATGTTAGTCCCTGCGTGGACTTGTCACTTATTTTATACCTCTATGGAGGTATGTACTATTTGAAAGACCCGTTTAGGGCAATATGTAATTGTATTTGAGATTATGGAATGTATGTTATGAGTTTTGTTTTAATATGTATGAAATAAATCAAAACCATTCCTTTTATATTGATCTGCCTAAATAAGGAATCTTACAAGTGAAACCTAGCCTGGTGTCTTTTAAAGATCCGGCCAAGATGGTAGGACTTAATTAAAAGATTCAGATTCCCTGTTAACCGCTGCAAGCATGTTAACGATCATGGCAGATGTGATTCGTTAAAATCACGCGCGTCATTCTTATACAATAATCCTTTAAGGATTTCAAAGCCCAACTAAATGATTTATAAATCGTGGGTTAAATCACCTATGCAGGTGATCAGTCGTATTAAAACATCCATTAGTGATGTAGTGCCTACGGGCCAACCATATTGAAACATCCATTAGAGGTGTAGTGCCTATGGGCCATAATAATTGTCTTATAAAGACAAAAGGCAGTGGTGGTCTATGACTCTCTGTCAGAAAGAGATAAAAGAACTACGGTTCAAATCTCTATGCCTTTGATTCTCTGAAATCTCGGCTAATGTTATAAAACATCCTCGTGGTTAGGCTTTACGCCGCCAATAATATTGTTATAGCTAAAATAGGATGTATTCAAATCCTAAGGTTAATGAGTAATAAGTTAACCAAATATGGTCTCTGTTACCATGGTTGACAAATTGTCATAAAAGACAATTATATAATAATCTCCTGAATGAAATTTTGTTATCTTCTGTAGCAGATTCAAGTTACAATGGCGGATCCCAATGGAGAGAATAGCCATACAAATGAAGATGACTACGACAATGCGCCAGTGCATCTGACAGGCGCACAGCTAAAGGCTCTGATTGACAATGCTGTTCAGGCAGCTCTTGATCGTCAATATACTGACTCCCAAGGCAGAACCGTATCAAAACCACCCTCTAAACCAAAGACACACTCCAAACCACCCTCTCAACCCAAGAAAGATGACGACAACCACTCGTCCACTGAGAACAGCGTTCATCGCGATAGGGAATATACTAATGCATCCAATGCCAAGGGTTGCACCTACAAATACTTTGTATCTTGTAAGCCCCGGGAATTTACAGGGGAGAAAGGTGTTGTTGATTGTATCACCTGGCTAGATGAGATGGACACTATTGTGGACATCAGCGGGTGTGCAGAGAGGGATGTGGTGAAGTATGTGTCCTAGTCATTTAAGGGCGAGGCCCTGGCATGGTGGAGAGCGTTGGTGCAGGCATCAGGTAAGTCTGCTTTATACAAGATGACATGGGAGGAATTTATTGCTCTCATTAAGGAAAACTACTGCCCTCAGCATGAGGTTGAGAAGATCGAGGCTGACTTTGTGTCACTGGTGATGACGAACCTGGACTGCCAGGCTTATTTGACGAGCTTCAATATGATGTCTCGCCTGGTTCCGTACCTTGTGACACCAGAGTCTAGAAGAATCGCCCGTTTCATTGGGGGCTTGGAGCCTGCGATTAAGGCAAGTGTAAAGGCCTCCCGGCCGACGACCTTCAGGTCAGTTACTGACCTCTCCTTGTCTCTCACTTTAGACGCGGTCCGTCTGAGGACCCTAAGGAGCAAGGAGGCTGAGAAAAGGAAACGTGAGGATGATACCTCACGAAGGTCAGGGAAGAAGCACCGTGGAAACGGTGAAGGCAAAAGAGGGTCGGAGGCGAAGAAAGATGGGCAAGCTGGTGAAAGGCCCAACTGCAAAATCTGCAAGAAACCCCACTCTGGGAAGTGCAGGTTTGCATCGAACTCACAGTCACAACCAAAGACTCCTTCCTGTGGACTGTGCAAGTCCAAGGATCATAAGACTGTGGAATGCAAGAAGATCAAGGATGCAACCTGCTATGGTTGCAACGAAAAGGGGCATATCAAGAGTAACTGCCCTAAGAA
Organism: Helianthus annuus; assembly: GCF_002127325.2. Lineage (NCBI taxonomy): Eukaryota > Viridiplantae > Streptophyta > Magnoliopsida > Asterales > Asteraceae > Helianthus > Helianthus annuus. The sequence continues at coordinate 30,733,687 of NC_035435.2, forward strand.
CGCCAGGAAGGCGGAGGAGACAAAGAAGACTAATGCTAGAGTCTTCCGCATGGATGCAAAGGAGGCAGTACAGAACGACAATGTGCTTACAGGTACTTTTCTCGTAAATAATATATTTGCAAGAGTAGTTTTCGATTCTGGCGCTGATAAGTCCTTTGTAGACCAAAAGTTTTGTAAACTATTGAACATGCCGATCAAAACCCTAGATATGAAATACGAAGTAGAGTTAGCAGACGGCACGATAGAAACCGTCTCTACTGTTCTAGAAGGATGTGAAATGTCCATTAAGAACCATTCTTTTCCTCTATCTCTACTTCCCTTCAAACTAGCGGGTTTCGACATAGTCCTAGGCATGGACTGGTTATCCCGTAATCAGGCCCAAATCATTTGCGGCAAGAGGCATATAGTGCTAAAGACTCCGAGTGGTGAATCGCTTACCGTTCGAGGAGATACGCAGTACGGGTTACCCGAGGACGTATCTATGCTCAAGGCTTCAAGGTGTTTGAACAGAGGCTGCGTAATTTACATGGCTCAGGTGATAATAGAAGAACCTAAGCCAAAGATCGAGGATCTTCCTGTCATTTCTGAATACCCCGAGGTTTTTCCTGAAGAACTACCTGGTTTGCCACCAGATAGACAAGTGGAGTTCAGAATAGACATCATTCCTGGAGCAGCTCCGATAGCAAGAGCACCTTACAGGCTAGCTCCAACGGAAATGAAAGAACTGAGGACCCAGTTGGATGAACTGTTGGCGAAAGGTTTTATCAGACCTAGTTCATCTCCCTGGGGAGCACCAGTCCTATTTGTAAAGAAGAAGGACGGATCGATGCGGTTGTGCATCGACTATCGAGAGCTAAATAAAGTTACCATAAAGAATAGATATCCTTTACCGAGGATCGATGATCTATTCGATCAGCTGCAAGGAGCAAGCTATTTCTCGAAGATCGACTTGAGGTCGGGCTATCATCAGCTAAGGGTCAGAGATGAGGATGTACATAAGACAGCATTTAGGACTCGCTATGGTCATTACGAGTTCCTAGTGATGCCTTTTGGGCTCACAAATGCGCCGGCTGCGTTCATGGACCTCATGAATCGCGTCTGCAAGCCGTATTTGGAAAAATTTGTCATCGTCTTCATCGACGATATTCTTATATATTCCAAAAGCCAAGCTGACCACGAGAAGCACCTCCGTTGCATTCTCGAATTACTACAGCGTGAGAAACTCTACGCCAAATTCTCGAAATGTGAATTCTGGCTACGAGAGGTTCAGTTTTTAGGTCACGTTGTGAGTGAGCGTGGTATCCAAGTGGATCCCGCTAAGGTAGAGGCGGTCATGAACTGGCAAGAGCCAAAGACGCCTACCGAAATCCGTAGTTTCCTGGGGTTAGCAGGATACTACAGGAGGTTTACTGAAAATTTTCCGAGGATTGTTGCGCCCTTGACTTCCCTAACCAAGAAGAAAGAAAAGTTTATTTGGGGCCCAAAGCAGCAAGAGTCCTTCGAAATACTGAAGCGAAAGCTAAGCAACGCACCTGTGCTGACATTACCGGAGGGTACAGATGAATTCGTAGTTTACTGCGATGCATCACACACGGGTATGGGGTGTGTGCTTATGCAGAAGGGCAAGGTGATTGCCTATGCTTCAAGGCAATTAAAGGTGCACGAAAAGAATTACACCACCCACGACTTGGAGTTGGGTGCCGTTGTATTTGCACTAAAATTGTGGAGGCATTACCTTTATGGTATTAAATTTGTGATTTATTCTGATCACAAAAGCCTCCAGCACCTGTTCAACCAGAAGGAATTGAACATGAGACAGCGCCGTTGGATGGAAACCTTGAATGACTATGATTGCGAGATCAGGTACCATCCCGGCAAAGCGAATGTGGTCGCTGATGCGTTAAGCAGGAAAGAAAGGGTAAAACCTATTCGAATCAGTGCCAAGAGCATTGAGGTCAAGAACAATTTAATTGAAAGGATTTTAGCTGCACAGCGAGAGACTGTGTTGGAAGCTAATTATCCTCATGAAAAGTTAGGAGTAACTGAGGAGCAGTTGACTCTTAGCAAGGATGGAATCCTTAGATTAAACGGACGAATATGGGTTCCGATTTATGGAGGACTACGAGATATTATCCTCCAGGAGGCCCATAGTTCCAAACATTCTGTCCATCCTGGTGCAGACAAGATGTATCAAGATTTAAAAGCAAACTATTGGTGGATAGGCTTGAAAAAGTCTGTGGCCGCCCACGTAGCAAAGTGCTTGACTTGTGCTCAAGTCAAAGCCGAGCACCAAAAGCCGTATGGCTTGCTACAACAGCCTGAACTTCCCGAGTGGAAGTGGGAATGCGTAACTATGGACTTCATAACCAAGTTACCCAAAACCAGGAAAGGAAACGATACAATATGGGTCATAGTTGATAGGCTGACTAAATCAGCTCATTTTCTACCCATCAAGGAGACGTATAGCTCCGATATGTTAGCCTAACTTTATGTTGATAAGATTGCAGCCTTACACGGCATACCTGTGTCTATTATCTCCGACCGGGATACTAGATACACGTCTCACTTCTGGAAGAGTTTCCAGCAATCTTTGGGCACGCGTTTGAACTTCAGTACGGCTTACCATCCACAAACAGACGGTCAAAGTGAGCGTACTATATAGACGTTAGAAGACATGCTTCGTGCATGTGCGATCGATTTAGGTGGTAACTGGGATAAGAATCTACCCCTAATCGAATTCTCCTACAATAATAGCTACCATACCAGCATAAAGGCTGCGCCTTTCGAGGCACTATACGGTAGGAAATGTAGATCGCCTGTTTGTTGGGTGGAAGTAGGAGAGGTCCAATTATCGGGACCAGAGATAGTTTTCCAGACAACGGACAAGATCGTTCAGATACGGGAACGTCTCAAGACTGCCCGCGATAGGCAGAAGAGCTACGCTGATCCAAAGCGTAAGGATGTTCACTTCGAAGTGGGTGAAAAGGTGTTGCTTAAAGTATCGCCCTGGAAAGGGGTGATGCGTTTTAGCAAGAAGGGCAAACTGAGTCCGAGGTACATAGGACCTTTTGAGGTCATTGAACGTGTCGGATCAGTCGCTTATAAATTGAACTTGCCTGAAGAGCTCAATGGAATTCACAATGTATTCCACATCTGCAATCTCAAAAAGTGCTTCGCCGATGAATCATTGGTGATTCCACACACAGATGTGCATATAGATGAGAGCTTAAAGTTTATAGAAAAACCTTTGTCGATTGAAGATCGACAGGTGAAGAAGCTTCGAAGAAAGCACGTACCGATTGTAAAGGTCAAATGGGATGCTCGTAGAGGTCCCGAATATACGTGGGAAGTCGAAGACACAATGAAAGAAAAGTACCCCTATTTATTTGAGTAAATCTCGGGTCGAGATTTATTTTAAGGGGGTGAGGATGTAACACCTCGAATTTTTGTGTCCAATAATGTGTTAACACGTGTCATTTGTTTACACGTGGCATTGATATTAAATAAAGGATTAATATTGACAAACCTTGAAAGTATATAAATTCGAGGGTTATAAATGTCAAACAAGGGTAAATATACTGTATAGTAACCCTAAATGGTGCTTGTACCTTCAAACGAATAAATCATGAATCGTACGGAAGCGAAACGCGGAAGAAAGTGAGAGATTACAAGCTACAGGGGTTAACTGTGTCAACATGTTTAATTATACCTCTGAGTGACCCTTTAACGCTCCCGAGGCTTTGTAACAGTATTATACGCTCACAAGAACATATTGTATAAATTCCGCGAAGTTCCGTTTTAAAACGAGAAAGTTATAATCAAATTTGTATGAGAAGGGTTAAAAGCGTCAACAATGAAAGTTAAGGCTTTCTGAATAATTAATAAACTAAATGGGGACTTAACAACGCGGGTAAATAACACGAGGTCCTTAGTTGTAATTAACCGAGGACCAAACCGCAAAGTTACCCCTTCAAACCCGAAAGGTCAGGTAAATCATTACGAAAGATTTCGTTATTAATTACCAGATTCTGAAATCATTAAAAAGATTTAAAATTTCTGGAAATCTAACCTCTCGCGACCCGCGTGAAGTTTCGGGTTAAGTTGAGGCGGGCCGCGAGCCACCTAAGATACGCGCCTGAAGTTTGAATCTCAGGCGACCCGCGTACAAATGCATGGAAATCTCCATGCGGGCCGCATTAGACGCCCAGATGCAGAATGTTTGTAGTTTCTTGCCTTTTGAGCTTGTGAATGATCAAAACGCCAATAAATGAGGCATGGGCACCCTATACTCGACCCATAGCTCTATGGGACACCTGCCCATCATCCATGACCTGTTGTAGGTGTTGTGTGATGATCTTGTGTGCTATGCTTCACTATAAATAGCCACATTTGGCTCATAACATTCACACAACTCAAAAACACTCAACTGATCATTCTAAGAAGCTCTCAAGCTTACTCTCTGCTCTCTAAGCAAGATACAACTTCTGTAAGTCGTTCAAATCCATTTTGGTCTTATATTTCCATAGATTTAGCTTATAAACTCAACCGTCGTAACTAACGGTTGTCATAACAATAATTCACAAATGGTCCAGTGAATTGTCGGATCAAAAGTAGTTTTGAGTTGGTATTTATGTGGGTAATAAACCCCTAAAAGGGTTTCCTCTGATCACCACTCTAACTATGTCAAATATCGAGTCAAACGTGCACTTAAAAAGTCAACAGAAAGTCGTTTTGCCGTTTTGTACATAATCTGTAATGTATATGCTATGAAACCTGTTTTGGTAATCATAAAACATGATAATAAGTATATAAACTTGTTTACGCTCGTTTGAATCGACCATTTGCTATATTGACCCGGTTCGGAGCCGAATGTCGCAAAAGTTTGACTTTTGCATTGACTTCAGTTCTGACCCGTTTTAGTGAGGTATAGATATGCCTTAGGACTCTCTTAGGACCAGGTTACATGTTGGTATAACCCTCTGTGACCGGTTCATGAATTGTCCGAGTCTTTTACGCGTTTCCGTTAATCGCCTAAAGTTGACCATAACGGCCTTTTGAAAATAAAACGAGTATTTCAGACACGTGAACGGACCAGAACCTTGCTTACTAAATTATAAGCATGTCCTTAAAGTTTCACGTCAATCCGAGGTCCAGAATGAGAGTTATGCTAAATAGCGCACTTATAAGAAACTTTTGTAATAAACGGCGCAATTAGCATAACGCCTATCTAAACCAAGATTTCGTCACCAAAACTTTTACCCACTGTTGTAAAATAATATTTTGGGAATTTTAAAGATTTTTAGTAATTTTTACCTTGCTCATAACCTGCGGTTATGGCTACGGTTCGGTAAATACCGAATATGCCCTTTTCGGCCAAAACTTGAGTTCTAAAAAGTCTTTTGACCCGATTCCTGTTGCTACTGATTTTAAATAATAAATAAAGTATTTTAGACTTTATAAACTATTCGGGAAACTCAGATTTCCTGTAGAACTCTAAAAGCCCTTTTAAAGTCTTTAAAATGACCGAAAAGCCCCTACGGGGCGTAATATTAACTTAAACTCGTTACGGACATCACGGAAGGTATCCTACTGATACCACAACCTCTTTAAGGCATATTGACTTAGGAAATAAGCGTAAGACTCTCATGGTTAACCGTTTCGCCTATTGCGCGCACGGTTCGGCTTATGGAACTAGTTTTCATAAATTAGCCGATACGGGTCAAACTATATTATTTTGACCCCAAAATCCAGAGTGTGAACCTTGAACCCATATAAAACAAGTCTCTGAACATGTTTGGGGCAGAATCACACTCCATTCTCGGTTTTCGCCTTTTCGCGCGATTAAACCGTATTCACATATCGGAACCAACCAGTCTAGGCTACGGCCATTATAAAGACTCGTTAGAATTCTAAGAGGTTAACTAAAACCTTCGTTCCAGATTAGGAGCCCAGTAAAAGCTATCGGTGATTTAATCAAACTACGGAATAATACTTGCAAAGGTAAATACTTTAACTTATTTCCCCTATACGGGCTTGGGTTACGGTATGTTAATACCGCTTGATTGAGCATTATATTTTTCCATCGCTTAGGTGGTTAATTAAATAATATGATCGGCTCATTTAAACAGTTTTGTTTCTTAAAAGCCTTTGGGGGGTTTAATGACCGTTGTCCCGGATATCCTTGGCATCATTTTACGAAATGGCCACGACAATCGACATCCCGGTGTAGGCGTACACCCGGTATATATTGTCGACATTAAATTAAAAGACGTAGCCGTTGGTTTTTATACTACGGTTTTACGCAATGTGGTGTGTCTATAAATCTTTAACCCGGCACGACCCGGGCTACTGAACGCATAAAAGAACATGTAAAACATTCACAAGATTATTATAATTTTCCCAAGTTATAAAAGAGTTTGTGCCTTGTGCATTCAAATCAATTTTAAATAAACATTTTCAAATGTATCAGTTGAATGTATTTACCAGTGTAAACTGACGTATTTTCCCCAAAAAGATTAAGTGCAGGTACTATACGAAATTGGCTTGTAACACCCCAACCCGGAAGGGCTGACGTGTCACAATAACGGTAACATAAACAAAAGTCATAATTCCATTTATTTATTTGTTAATGATACAACCACACGACCATTATTATACAAGCGGAGACAGTTGTCTTAATTAACTAACATCTTCAGATTTATTCCTAGGCTTTATTCTTCTCTCTTTTCCCCTCCCAAAGTAATCTGTGGACCTGTATATACAAAAAGTTTACGGAATGAGCCGAATGCTCAGTACGGAATTTTAGGCTCAAATAACACATACTGCTTCATATGAAATCTTATCTGGATGGAACTGTTAGGAGAAAATGATACGACGCAAGAACAAAATTTCATAGTTATATCTTACGGATGTACCCATGAGCAAACTTAAAACGTGACAATACACAGGTAGCTACTCCTGCATATTTATCACATGAGATGGCGAATTGGCATACCCGTTATCCACCTCCTTATACTTATACTTAAACTCTAGGATCGATCCATACGCCTCCTAATAGCTTTATGTACCACACTTGTACTTAAGAGACGCCGTGAACTAATCTCTCCGTCACGGATGGAGCACATGATGTTGATGCCACAACAACATGCTCGTGGGACACTCCACGAGAAGCGATACTCAGGGTATCAGAGTACAAATGGTCTTATTCACATAACTTATAAAACTTATTTTCATAACAAAACGGAACATATATCGGAACATGCGATAATGAGTGTAACAACATAATACTATCGCATGACATGAAAACTAAATCAATTGATAGGAATCGAACGGACTGTCAAATGAATCGATAATCAAAGACGTGAGGAGTTTTTAACAGATATAGTAATTTAGTGGTTTTATAACAATTTGAATATGAAGCAATAAAGAGTGGGGTAAGGATCCGTACCTTAATAACTCCAAAGTGAAGCTACCTTATGCTAATATTTTAGATTTATATGGGCAGAGTTTAGATTACTGATTAATCTTTTAACCTAATTTCACAATAATGCACACAAAACAGAGTTAGTGATCAATACAACGATTACGATAATTCCCCGAGATCAATTTGGACAATGAATGTCCAAGTGCAATACTTCGGCTCATTTATCAAAATGACAAACGATAAAGTACAGTACTTCGGCTCGTATATCGAATCATCGACAACGATAAAGTACACTGCTTCGGCTCAGTCATCGGATTACCGATGATAGATGAAGCATAACCCAAATATGGGCAGCACTTAGATATCTTTGGGATATATTGATTCCGGACAATGAATCGTAATAGCGATCGAGTAATTACCCTGATTGCGGCAGCACCTCGATAATAGTGTGTGTTAATTGAAGTAAAACGACGATAACTCTGTGTATATTGTGAGTTTTTCCGTCGATTTTGTGCCAGAAATCAAGTCCCAGACTCCTCTATTTATACCCGAATTTTGACACCGTCGCGTAGCGCGAGGGGTATCACTTGTAGGCGTCGCGCTACGCTATTGGTAATTTATGTTAGGCGAAATTTGTCCCTGTCGCGTAGCGCGAGGGGTAACCCCTATACGTGTCGCGCTACGCGAGTGGTCACCTATTTTCTATAGGTAGCTTCGTGTCTAAGTAGCTTAGCTGAGTTGATAAAATTGTAAAATTCAAAACGGCCAGCAAGTTATTTAGATAATCGTAACTAGGGTTTTGCCCCCCCTGAGTTTTAGGGGCCCTGATCCTGATTCCGATTGTTCTAAAAATTTTTAGGGTTCATGCCAATTTACTTGGGTGTCTCATTTAGGGTTTCCTTAATAAATAATTACTATTATTCTTTTTATTTCTATAAAAATGATTTTAAATTTATGGGCATTACAACTATTACCCCCTTAAAAGAAATTTCGTCCTCGAAATTTTGCAAATAAGAATATAACCTATCGTATAAGTAACAGAAACGAAACTTTCCTAGCAGAGTTACTAACTTATATAACCCGAATTTTCTAACATGGGTATTTGAAATTCATAGCTAAGGTTATGACTATACTTGTCAATTACCTTATATATGTGCCTTAATGGTCCTTCTTACTAAGATATCTTACCGTATGAAAAGTTTAATAGAGATTTTCAGATACTTAGAGTGACTATTAGTACTGAAATTTCCTACATAGATATACTTAGTTATAGCTAAAATATCTTCTCATAAGGTAAAGCATAAATGACCGTAAATAGAAACAAATGAACATATATCAAATAGCAAGATTTACCGTTACTCGACTAAAATTCTATTGCGAGAATAGATTAGGGTATAGAGAACGAATTGATTCTTCGGATTCCCATGTTGCTTCGCGTTCAGAGTGATTTTTCCAAAGGATTTTAACGAACGGGATTACTTTCCTACGTAAAACCCTTTCTTGTCGATCTAAGATGGCTTCTGGTTCCTCTTCGTAGGACAAATCTTCGTGAATTGAAAGTAACGGATAACTAATGACATGGAGTGGATGATAATTATATCCTCTTAAAGAGGATATATGAAAAACGTTATGAACGTGAGAGAGTTGGGGCGGTAAAGCCAGTCGATATGATACTTCTCTAATTCTTTCAAGGATTTCAAACGGACCGATGAAACGGGGACTAAGTTTTCCTTTAATTCCAAATCTACGAATGCCACGCCAAGGTGATACCTTTAAGAATACGTGGTCACCAATTTTAAATTCGAGGGGTCGTCTATCTTGATCGGCATAGCTCTTTTGTCTACTCTGAGCTTCTTTCAATTTTTCTCGGGCTATAATGACTTTTTCATTTGTAATCTGAACTAATTCTGGCCCTTCAATAATCTTTTCTCCGACTTCATCCCAGCATATGGGTGCACGACATTTCCGACCGTACAAAAGCTCAAAGGGTGCCATGCCAATACTTGCTTGCCAACTGTTGTTGTAAGCGAACTCAACAAGACATAGATATTCATCCCAGTTTCCAGACCATTCAAGTGCACATGCTCGGAGCATGTCTTCCAAGGTCTGAATCGTACGTTCTGACTGCCCATCTGTTTGTGGATGGAAAGCCGTACTAAACTTTAGTCGTGTCCCCCAAGCTGCCTGAAAGCCTTTCCAAAATCGTGAGGTAAAACGTGGATCTCTATCGGAAACAATGGAAGATGGTGTGCCATGGAGTCGAATAATTTCTTGAAGAAATATTTCGGATAACTTATTAACCGAAAATCCTTGCTGAATTGGTAGAAAATGTGCTGACTTTGATAATCTATCGACAACAACCCATACAGCATCATTGAATGTCTTAGGTAAGCCAGTAACAAAATCCATTGTGATTTCATCCCACTTCCATATGGGAATATCCAATGGCTGCAACAGACCGCTTGCTCGTTTGTGTTCAATTTTCACTTGTTGGCAAGTGAGGCATTTACTTACGTATCGAGCAACGTCTTCCTTCATGCCATTCCACCAGAAGTTCTGTCTTAAATCTCTATACATCTTGGTAGATCCTGGGTGAATTGAAAATGGTGAGTTGTGAGCTTCGGCTAACAATGACTCACGAAGGGTGGAGTCATCGGGTACACAAAGTCTTTTGCCACACCAAATCACCCCCTGATGGTCTATACTAAATTCAGATTGCTCACCCACCTCGAGATTTTGCACAATTGCCCAAAGTTCTCCATCTTGCTTTTGTGCATCTTTGATCCGCGATATGAGGTCGGGTTCAATCTGCATTTTAGCTAGATATCCATCAGATTTACTAAACTGGAGCCAAATGTTCATCCTTTCAAGATCCCTCCTAATATGAGGTTGAATTTGTAGGCAAGATATAGTCCCGGAATTCTTTCGGCTTAATGCGTCAGCTACAACATTGGCTTTGCCTGGATGGTATTGAATATTTGCGTCATAATCTTTTAAAAGTTCTAACCACCTTTTTTGCCTCATATTTAGCTCTTTCTGCGTAAATATATACTTGAGGCTCTTGTGGTCGGTAAAGATATCACATCTTTCACCATACAGATAGTGTCGCCAAATCTTAAGTGCAAAGACGACTGCGGCCAGTTCTAAATCATGTGTAGGATAGTTAACTTCATAAGGCTTCAACTGACGGGAGGCATAAGCGATAACCTTCCCATGTTGCATTAGCACACAACCTAATCCTTTCTTTGAGGCATCACTGTAGACTTGGTAACCTCCTGATCCAGAAGGGAGAGCGAGTATCGGAGAGGATACGAGTCGTTTCTTTAATTCTTCAAAGCTTTTCTCTTGTTCCTCATTCCAGGAGTACTTCACCCCTTTTCTTAGGAGTTTTGTGAGTGGTAAAGCAATTACCGAAAATTTTTCAACAAATCTTCGGTAATAGCCAGCAAGACCCAAGAAACTTCGTATTTCGGTAACAGAAGTGGGTCTTGGCCATTTTGTAATAGCTTCAACCTTTGTTGGGTCTACCATAATTCCCTCCGCTGATATGACATGACCTAGAAATGACACTTGGCTAAGCCAAAAGTCACATTTGGAAAACTTCGCGTACAACTTCTCATGTCGCAAGGTTCCAAGTACTATATGTAGATGTGCTTCATGCTCTTCGCGACTCTTAGAATATACCAGAATGTCATCGATAAAGACAATAACGAATTTGTCTAGGAATTGGTGAAATACGCGATTCATCAAATCCATAAAGACTGCGGGTGCATTAGTTAGCCCAAAGGGCATAACCAAAAATTCGTAATGACCATATCGAGTACGAAAAGCGGTCTTGGGAACATCATCATTCTTGACCTTTAGTTGATGGTACCCAGACCTCAGGTCGATTTTTGAGAAGAACTGAGCCCCCTGAAGTTGATCAAAGAGATCATCAATGCGAGGCAGAGGATACTGATTACGAATAGTAATCTTGTTCAGCTCTCGGTAGTCAATACATAAACGCATACTACCGTCTTTCTTCTTCACAAATAAGACCGGAGCACCCCAAGGTGAAACACTGGGTCTTATGAATCCTAAATCTAACAATTCTTGCAATTGTTCCTTCAACTCCTTCAGTTCCATCGGGGCCATACGGTATGGAGCTTTAGAAATAGGTTCGGCACCAGGGATCAAGTCGATGGTGAATTCTAACTGACGGTCGGGTGGTAATCCCGGAAGTTCATCCGGAAATATATCAGGATATTCACGGACAACGGAGTGGCTATCGATACTCTTAATACTAGCGGAAATATCCTTAATCGATGCTAGGAATCCAGCACAGCCGTTTGATATGGATTTTCGAGCCTTAAGCGCAGAGATAATTTTAAGAGATTTATGAGCTTGAGTTCCCTGATATATAATATCAGGATGATGAAGATTACTGAAAATAACACGGCGAGAATGACAATCTATAGTTACCTGATGTCTAGACAACCAATCTATTCCTAGAATAACATCAAAGTCACACATATGTATTGGAAATAGGTCTGCCTTACACACAATAGATTCAATACGGATCGGACAATCCTTATATACGTAAGTGATTACGGACGAAGTTCCTATGGGAGTGGAAATGGTTAAAGTATGATCTAAGAGAGTTGGTCTTATCGGAAGATACTTAGTAAACGAGTGGGATACTAAAGAATGAGTCGCTCCTGTATCGAATAACACATAGATACTATGTTCACCAATCTGAAGGGTTCCAGATACAGTACCTGGAACATTAGCAGCGTCAGTAGCAGAAAGTGCGAAAACTCTTCCTCCAACATTGGGTTGATGATTCTTCTTAGTATCTTTCTTAGGACATTCCTTGATCATGTGTCCAGTTTGGCCACATCTAAAGCAGGCTCCTGTACTTCGGTGACATACGCCTTGATGTCTCTTACCACAAGTATTACATAGAGGGTATGTAATCTGATTCGGGTTTACTTGTTGATTTAGTGGTTGAGCTCTAATAGGTTCTGCATACAACTGAATTTGGTTTTGAGCAGGCCTCGGGTTTTGAAGTCTAGGTTGCCATGGACGTGCTTGATTTCCAAAGTTTGGATTTCCTTGCACTTTGCGAGCTTGATGTGGTGGTGTAGTGGATGATTGGCCGATTTCCTGCTTAAATTGGCCTTCCCTATTTCTCTTCTTATTATCCCCAGTTCGAGATAGGAATTCTTTCCTTTCGAATTCAAAAGTTTTGATTGCATCAGCAACTTCGGTGATATCCTTAAATTTTATGTACATGATCGACTTCCGAATTCGATCATTAACTGCCCACTTGCATTTTTCAGCCTGGACTTCTGCTGATCCTGCAACATCTCCTACAATACTAGCCAATCTTGAAAATCGAGTAATGAACTCAGAGGCTGGTTCATCACTCCCCTGTCGAATCACTGCATACTCCCTGATATAAGCTTCTTTATCAGCGGTCGAAAAATACTTGTCGTAAAAGATATTACGAAAGTCGACCCATGAAAGATTAGCGTCAAAATCATCCCCTCCTTTGACTTGTTTATATCCTTCCCACCAAGTTTGTGCGTCATCTTCAAATTTGTAGGTAGCCAGTCTAACTTTGTATTGCTCCGGAACTCCAAGAACTCCGAAGATCTTTTCAATGTGAGCTATCCAGTTTCTTGCTTCGACTGGATTAGTAGCGTGACTAAAGGATTTTGGTTTTTGTTTTTGAAATTTACTAATCCATATGTCTATAGTATAAGTAATATTGTTCGTGGTATTCTCACGGGTTTGACCACCAGAGATTGGATTAGTGTTAGTGTGTTCTGGATGACGAGTTTGTTGAATAACGGCCTCAGCTGTTTGGGCAACAAGGTTTGGAAGCAACCCAGCAACAGCCTGGTTGATAGCATTAACTATGTTTGGATCAACTGGAGTCTCATTCGAAGAAGTGTTGTTACGTTCATGGTTAGTACGAGTATTCCTACGTGGCGGACGACGAGGAGGCATCTATAAGAATAGACATAGGAGTTAAATCAAATAAGAGATCAAGTTGAATCCTATCATAGATATCTACCCATTCCTCACAGGTCTTAATTACTATCTTCAAGTTTTCTACAGGAAAGAGCCTTTGCTCTGATACCATAGCTGTAACACCCCAACCCGGAAGGGCTGACGTGTCACAATAACGGTAACATAACAAAAGTCATAATTCCATTTATTTATTTGATAAGGATACAACCATACGAATTATATATACAAGCGGAGACATTTAATTAACTTAATAACTTCAGATTTATTCCTAGCTTTATTCTTCTCTCTTTTCCCCTCCCAAAGTAACCTGTGGACCTGTATATACAAAAAGTTTACGGAATGAGCCGAATGCTCAGTACGGAATTTTAGGCTCAAATAACAAATAAATGCTTCATATGA